>NC_143579.1:220510769-220831712 GCF_048544385.1 Mastigoproctus giganteus | reverse complement strand
ATTAGCATTAGTAGAGGCATATATTTTAATGAGCAGCAGCCTAGAGAGCAAGTTGCTGGGGATTTAAAGAGCTGCTGGGAGTCACCATGGAACAAGTAAATGCATGGGCTGTGTTAGGGTAACTAAGTAAGAACAGGTACATGTATTCTTGCATGTACACCAATGCTAGACGTAAAAGGTAAACTGCAGCCATTATTAACCCACTGCTGGATGAAAGCCTCCTCAACAATTCATGCTGAGGCAAATGGACCATAATCTGCCATGCTGGTCCAGTGCAGGTTGGCAGATCGACCGTATTTAGCAGTCAGGGGCTTGAACCCCGGTCTACTCAAAGAGCGTGTGCTGCTGCACTCCCGCTCCTGACCACTCGGCTACGGGGGCCTGCATATGCTAGAAGTACTGAATAGTAAATAAACTTGATGAATTTGAAGTGCTGATCAAGACATAAAAGGCATATATTGTTGGGATATCACAGACATGGTGTCACACAGATATAAGCAGTGCAGAATTGGAATTTGGGGAGTACAATCTGTACAGAAGGGATATACAGGGTAGGAAGGGAGGGGGGGTTATGCTGTTAGTTAAAAAACATAAAATCTAAGGAAGTGCATCCAGTTGACATGGGTGGACAGTGCAATGTTGATTCTGTTTGGTGCGACCTAAACACTGGGAAAGGGAAAATGAGAGTAGGAGTATGTTAAAGGCCTAATGACTCTGATGAGGACAATGAACAGTGTTCAGCAAAATAAGAGTGGGCCAGTAAATCAGAATTCTTGTAATGGGGGATTTTAATTTTCTAGATATTGACTGGAATTTGTGGGTTGGTCACTCGCATGCTAGCAAGACTTTTATGGATTTGTTGGAGGATTGTTTTCTACAGCAACATGTTCGAGGGGCAACCAGAGGGAGTAATACTCTTGATCTGATTATTAGCAGTGATTATTCATGCATAAAGAATTTGCAGATAAAGGAACCACTAGGTGACAGTGATCACAGTGTACTGATGTGGGATTTACTTAAAGATGTAACTACCACCAACGGTAAAGGGAAGCTACTAGGCTTTTCTTGGAAGCTACTTTGCTTTAATTTTTAATCTTGGAAGCTACTTTAATTTTTAATCTTGGAAGCTACTAGGCTTTTCATACCAACTAAGAAATACTGTTTAAGGTTTAGGCCTAAATGAATGTAAGATGACCTAATGAGACTCATGGCACAGAAGGAAAATGCATGGAACGCATATAAATTATCAGGAGACAGAAGCCAATGGTAGATATGAGTCTAATCAAGTCAAAAAGGACATTAGGTAAACAAAGGTAGATTACAAGATTTCTTTGGCAAGCAATGCAAAGAAAAACAGTAAAGACTTCTTTACTTATGTTCTAGAAGGAAGGAGATTGGTCCACTTGACTTCGATGGTTCGATTGTTGATGAATCTGCTGAGGTAGCTGACAAAGTGAATGAGTATTTTGCATCTACATTCACACATGAGCAGGTCTGTAGGAAAGTGGAGGCTAAAAGCGTGTCAAACTCTGGCAGGGAGCTAAATGAATTTGTAATAACTGAAAGCAAGGTGGCGGAGAAGGTGAACATAAGAAAGGTACCTGGGATGGATCAGATCTATCCAGTTATATTAAGGGAAGCAGCAATGGAAGTAAGCAAACCCCCTAGCCAAAATTATGAAAGCTTCCTTGCACTCAGGGTAGGTCCCCATGGGCTGGAGATGTGCAAATGTGTCCCCAATTCACAAAGGGGGGGGGGATCAAAGGGTGACACGAGTAATTACAGACCTGTTAGTCTAACTTCTATTCCAGGGAAAGTAATGGAGTCACTCGTTAAGGAAGCGACGCAGGATCATCTAGACAATGCTGCAGTTATAGTTCAGACACAGCATGGGTTTGTTAAGGGGAAGTCTTGTGTGACAAATTTGATTGGATACTCTGAGGTGGTCACGAAGGAACTGGATGCAAAGAATAATTTTGATATCATATACTTTGATTTTAGGAAAGCTTTTGATACTGTGGCACATGGAAGACTACTGTACAAATTGGAGCCGTGTGGCATTAAAGGCAAGTTGTTACAATGGATAAAAGGATGGTTGAGTGGTAGAAGACAGAGACTGTTTATCAATGGACACTACTTTTTTATGGACTAATGTTATTAGTGGAGTTTGCCCCAGGGTTCATTATTGGGCCCATTGTTGTTTTTCATCAATGATATTGATTTTTTTTTTTTTTTTTTCATGTGAACCCCAAACACGAGAGGTATTAGAACCTATAGTACTTAGTACCGTGCTTGGGTTTGAGGTTAAGAAGACGAAAGAAGATATTTGTTGACATTGGACTTGAACTTCTGTAGATTGTAATTTTCAGGAAATACGTATGAAGGAAGGTTGTTCCAGAAAACGGCAGTTGAATGAATAAATGAGGAAGATGAAAAGTTGGTTCTGTGGGTTTGAAGTTGGACAGTAAATGGATGTTGGCTAGTGGCGGCATGTGTTCGGACTGTTTTGAAAGAGAGAGCAGGAATTATAGAAGCCAATTCAGAAGAATAGTGCCCATGGAAGTATCTGTAGAAGAGGCATGCAGCAGAAACAGTGCGTCTATGAGAAAGCGAGTGGAGAGACTCTGTTAGAGATGAATCATTAATTAACCTAACTGCCCTCTTCTGAATGGAATCAAGAAGCCTGAGAGAGGTTTTGCGGGCACCACCCCAGATGTGGCAACAATATTCCATGGCAGGGCGGATTTGCGATTTATACAGAGTGAGCAGCTGTTTGGAAGAAAAGTAACGCCGAGAGCGAAAGAGAAAACCAAGTTTTTTAGATGCAGAGGAAGCAATATTTGTAATGTGCTTGTGCCAAGAGAGATTAGAAGTCAGGGTAATCCCCAAAAGAGATATATCATTTTGCCTAGAAATCGGAGTGTCACTAAAGATAAGCATAGGAGTAGAAGAATCCTTTTTGCGAGATATAAGACAAGACTGAGTTTTAGAAGGGTTGAAATCAACTAAGTTGTCTTTGCCTCACTGGAGAATTACCTGAAGATCAGCATTTAAGGAATTGGTAGCAGATTTTCGAGAAGTTAAAGCTGATTGAGCAGGACAAGGTTTCTCAAAGTGGAAAGTTGAATGCAATGTGCTATCATCGGCAAAACTATGGATAGGATTTCCAGTCAATGGAAGAAGGTCATTGGTATACAAGAGGAAAAGAGTGGGGGAAAGAACTGAACCTTGGGGGACACCGGCATCAGTGGAGAAGTTAGAAGACAGAGAGCCATCTACCATCACCCTCAGTGAGCGATCAGAGAGAAAACTGGATAACCAATTACTAAAAACAGTTGGCAAACCATAAGATGGAAGCTTGTTTAGAAGACCTTTATGCCAAACACGATCAAAAGCCTTTGAGATGTCAAGAGCAACTACTTGTGTTTCACCGAACCTTTCCATTGAATTAGTCCATAAATGGGTAACATAAGCCAGAATATCTCCAGTGGATCGACGCTGACGGAATCCATACTGGTGATCGTTGATCAGACGGAAGGTTTCTAGGTAGTTTAAGAGTTGGTGGTTAATTGATTTCTCCATTACTTTAGAAAGAGTAGAAGTAATTGCAATGGGACGATAATTGGATGGGAGGGATTTGTCACCCTTTTTAGGAACTGGCTGGATATGAGCAAATTTCCAAGCAGAAGGAAAAACACATTTGGGAAAAAAAATGAAAAAAGGTGGCAAAGAATAGGAGTAAGTTCAGGAGCACAGGTTTTGAGAACAAGTGGAGAAATACCATCAGGACCTGGAGCTTTCTTAGCATCAAGATTCATCAAAATCCTTCTGATATCCTTTTGACGGAAGGCCACAGGAGACATTGAATGGAGCGTGCTGGGAATGGTGGGTGGTGTTTTACCAAGATCATTAATATATTTTATTTATAGGTTTTCTGATGATGATAGTACTTAAGAAAGAATAAGATCTATATGGTTATGATATAACTATATATATGTCTCTTTCCTGTTGGACAGACCTTGCACAGTAAAAGGTCTGTTCAACTAGTAAAAATTGTCAGTTCATTGGATTTTAAACCCATACTTTGGGGACCTCTGATTTATACCTAACAGGTATAGTGCTGTTACTTCAGGTATAAGGTTGCCATTATGAATTCTTGGTGAATAGATATTTTTTAGTTTATTTTGCTCTTCAAATTCTCTGCTAAGTTTCGGTGGATTTTTAAAATGTCAAGCAGAAAATGTCAAGTTTTGTATAGCTCAAAAGGAGTTCTAAGCAAGTTTTTCTATGGCTACCTTCTGTGCTTTTTAGTTTGGGCAGCTAATTTATGTTTTGGCTGCTCACACATTGTGATGATGGATGGTTTTCTATTTTAGTTTCTTAACCTATCATATGACAAATCTCATGGTTATGTTCTTTTGCTTAAATTGTTCTTTGTATGTTAGCAATCTCTTTTGATTTTATTTATAGGTTTTCTGATGATGATAGTACTTAAGAAAGAATAAGATCTATATGGTTATGATATAACTATATATATGTCTCTTTCCTGTTGGACAGACCTTGCACAGTAAAAGGTCTGTTCAACTAGTAAAAATTGTCAGTTCATTGGATTTGAAACCCATACTTTGGGGACCTCTGATTTATACCTAACAGGTATAGTGCTGTTACTTCAGGTATAAGGTTGCCATTATGAATTCTTGGTGAATAGATATTTTTTAGTTTATTTTGCTCTTCAAATTCTCTGCTAAGTTTCGGTGGATTTTTAAAATGTCAAGCAGAAAATGTCAAGTTTTGTATAGCTCAAAAGGAGTTCTAAGCAAGTTTTTCTATGGCTACCTTCTGTGCTTTTTAGTTTGGGCAGCTAATTTATGTTTTGGCTGCTCACACATTGTGATGATGGATGGTTTTCTATTTTAGTTTCTTAACCCATCATATGACAAATCTCATGGTTATGTTCTTTTGCTTAAATTGTTCTTTGTATGTTAGCAATCTCTTTTGATTTTATTTATAGGTTTTCTGATGATGATAGTACTTAAGAAAGAATAAGATCTATATGGTTATGATATAACTATATATATGTCTCTTTCCTGTTGGACAGACCTTGCACAGTAAAAGGTCTGTTCAACTAGTAAAAATTGTCAGTTCATTGGATTTGATTCTTTGTTGTCATTATAAATCAAATCAGTTGTGCTAGAATATTGAAATTCTAAATATAGTGTCTATGATAATATTTCACCTAATCTTATATCTTTGCAGACAAATCTATTTACCAGAATGCTTTTGAATTTGTGAAGCATGATGTTGAAATGATGGAAAGAAAATTTAGGGAAAAAAAATTTCTAAAAATACCACCCGCTGAAGTAGTCGTGCCATTATGAAAATGAGCATAGAATTTTTCTACATAGTGAAACCTATACAATTGAAAGGTCTATTTAAAGTATAAAATGAGTTTATAAAATGAGCTGCTAGCTTGGGTTGTGATATTGTTCCAGAAGGTAACATACCGTTACCATAAAATGACTAAAGGACCATGTGTTGCTTGTCGAAACTGTTGTTTTTGATTTTCTTAAATGACATCAGTGAAGGGATAGAGGGCATAATGTCTAAATTTGCAGGTGATGTAAAGATTGGTAGAGTAGTAAATGATCACTGCCAAGCAGAGCTTTTTCAGAGTGACCTAGATAGACTTCAGTGATGGTCAGAAGAGTGACAACTATGATTTAATCCAGCAAAGTGCAAGGTCTTACACCTGGGGAACAGCAACCCCAAAGTAACTTATACACTTGGTGGAGTTGAACTAAAGTCAGTAGTGGAAGAAAAGGACTTGGGAGTACGATATGGTCAGACATGAAGTTATCCGAGTATTGTAGACAGGTTGCAAGGAAGGTCCATGGTGTCCTATCGATTATTTATTGAATATTTACTAGTAGAGATGAGGACGTCATAATCCCATTATATAAGGCTATTGTTAGACCATGCTTGGTCTCCATACTGTGTTCAAGCATGGAGGCCGCATCTAAAGAAAGACATTGTTCTTCTTGAAGGTGTCCAAAAGATGAGTAAGTCTCCTGGTGAGCTCGGCAAAATGGCGTCCATATGAGGAAAGACTTCGAATGTGTGGGTTACAGAGCTTGGAAACTAGGCACCTTAGAGGAGACTTGATTGAGGTGTTTAAAGCTCTGAGAGGCATAAGTAAAATGAATGAGGACGAAATTTTCATGGTTATAAATGATTCTAGAACTAGGAGCCATAATTTCAAGTTACGGGTAGAGGTGTTTAGACTGGATTACAGGAAGTTTTATTTTAGCCAGCGAGTTATGAATTACTGGAATAAGTTACCTACGTTGGTGGTAGAGGCTAGTTTGGGGAAATTCAAAGGTCGGCTGGATTGTTACTTACTTGTGGGAGGAGGGAAATGCATAAGTTGTCTATTTCCTTTTGTGTTATTATTATTTATTTTATTTTATTTTATAATTTTTTATTTATTTTTTTATTTAATTACAGTCAGTCCTCGTATAGCACGATAGTTGCGTTCCTAGAAACCCTCGTGCAATGCAAAAATCGTGCAATATAAACAACAGGCCCTATGGGAAAAATGAGGTTAGGTGCCGACCACCCGAGATTGAACACACATTTGTAACCAAAACATTACCAAACACAATAAATAATCGTAATAAAATACTTACGCATTTTATTACGACTATTACGTAATAAAATATTGCTAATGCTTTTACTTCTGTCGTAAGCAAACTTGTTTTTTGTTTGATTTTCTATCCAAACAGATGACAGGCGTTCCATCTCTTCCAATTCTTTGTGTCTTAATCTAATGGATTTTAATTACACTTTGAGTTGTTCCTGCTATGAAAGTTGTTTTTATTTTCTCTGCATTCTTTCTAATTCTTGGCGTTGCCTCATTTAGGTCTGTAGCATGTGCAATATCACATGGTCTTTCATTTCGCTCAAAGCATTTCACAATTTCATATTTTTTTCTCTATCGACAGAGGCGGACTGGCCATAAGCATTACTGGGGAAACCCCGGTGGGGCGGAGGCCGGTGTGATTTTGGCCATAAACCATAGTATGAGGCCACTATAAATTTTCCCGGGTAAGAATTTTTGACCCAGTCCGCCTCTTTTTATCGATATTGTTTTTCTTTTTCTCTCTGAATCTGCGGTATCTTCACCAGACGCTTCCTTTTCACACCTTTTAAGTATTTTATTCATTTTTAGGGAACAAAGCACAGTTACAAAACAAGGAGGCACGCTTGATACACATAAACAAAGCTGCATGTGTGTAGCAACTGAATAAACAACACCGTAAAGGCTGAGATACACTATTAACACCTCACATTTTACTAAAGCACATTTCTAGGGGTTACTACCATAAAACAATAAAAACAATTTCCAGTTGCATTTCTGCTAGTGGAATCTGTTATAAACTGGTAGTAAACTTGATCTAATTGCATTTGTGATTATACCGATAGCTGGAATTGTGTTGGTTTTTACGTTATTATGGTGAAATGTGTTTCCCCTTCACTGATATAAAAAACATAAATACATTTTCAGAATCTTCTCTTCATTCCTATCGTGTTGCGCTCGGTTGGGGGTGATTCTGCGTTCGACTGCCATTTCTTGTAAACACAAAGGCGAATCGTGCATAAGCGAATTCGGTTTGTGTTATATAAGATATTGTTCCCCTATTTATAAATCGTGTATGATTGAATTCGTGTAGTGTAAACATGTGTTATACGAGGACTGACTGTATTATTCTTTTTTTTTTTTTTTTTTGGCTGGTTCAGCATAAGCCTTAGGCTTCCTTGCACCATATGGCCATTACTAATACCGATACTAAAATATTTTATCAAAATGAAAGCAATGCAGCAGGAATGTTTAAAAAATTTAATTTAATTTAAAGGATTAAAGTGAAGGATAGTGACACAAATTAGGCTTAGAAAAAGGAAAAATATTTGAGAAAATTAGCTCTGTTAAGGTTAAAACTATCTCTCAGTAAGAGGCAGAGAGTATTGCTGTAGTGATAAAAGAGGTAAGCTTATACAAAAGCACGTGGCAGCAGCACATTGTGGTTCAATTCCATGATTTATATAATTGTATAAAAATTGTATGATATTATAAGGCCATGTGCAGAAACTTCTGAATGATCCATCAGATGGATACTTATTTGTACTGTAATCTCTTGAATAAATATGCTATGAAATTGATAGGCATGGAACATGTTCTGATCAGATGAAGCTCGTCTCCATTTGAATTCATGGAATTCAAATGAGTTTTGCCCAGATTTAATTCATTTGAATTAAATCTGGGCAAAAGACAATCCCACATGATTCAGGAAGTTCCATTGCATTCACCCTGAAGTTACAGATTTGTGGATTTACAGCTTTCTTATTGATACTGTTTTTGAAGAAATTCTTCCAGCTGGACTAACTTGTGACAAGCTTCATCATTCCAGCCTACATTGTTAGTGTCTATAGAAAATAGTTATCTATAGATAACTATTTTCATGTCAGATGGTGCCCCTCCGTATATTCCTACTCCTGTTAATATTGTGTTGTACTTCATGAATGGGAGGGTTAGTTGTAAATTCCATACAGCATGATTATCTCATTTTTGAGATTTGAATCCTTGTTATTATTGGCTTTGGCGCCTCCTAAAGAACAGTTTACACTTCCTATATAGTATAAACATTTTGGCAGGCTTAAAGTAAGCATTACAAGGCATTGGCAGCATCACACCCAATATTTATGTGCCATGATTGAAAATGATCTCTGCATTCTGGACCATGACAAACACCACATTAATCATTTCCTCTAGTAGTATATTCCTTTACTCATCTCACCAGAAAATCAATGATGCTAAATCCCCTTGCTATTAATTTTTGTATGCCGTATGACTTGTTCTTTACTCTTGTAGTGAGTCTGATAACTATTAAATCATTTGATAGGTTCTTTTCCATCAGGCATCAGAGTACCTTAGAACTTAAGTGCCACTTATTCTCTGTTTTTGGAACAGATTTTTTTTACACATTTTTTCCTCCATCTCAGTAGTGAACGTATATTTTTTCTTGCAGATGGTAATTTACCTGTAAATTAATATGCTTAAAGGATGGTCTCTTCTAGTTGAGTGTAAAATGAGGAATCTGAGTATAGATTGCTTGATTAGTTGCCATCTGGGACTTGATAATTTACTCTAAACTAGGGAAAATCACTACTCAAGCAATCCATAATTTTTTGACAGAATCCAAGCAGAGAGAAACAGAATGAATCAATAGCCTATTGTGTTGGCTGTATGGTGCTCATAATCTGCATAAAAGTATCATTTCCCTCAATTTAAGATAAAAATGTATGTTATTTTTAGACATTTAATTTTAGAAGCAGAAATTAGTATGGCCTATATGGTAAAAGGAAACCAAAGTTTTTGCTGCATTAGCCAAAAAAAAACACACATCTATGTGTTTCACTCCTCACATAGATGCCGATCTAGCTGCTCTTCATATTTTCTTAAGCAGCCACCCTCAACTGTCCAGCAGGTAATTTATTCCAGTGATATTGCAGTATTTAAAGGTGAGAAACCATCAAACTATGAAAATTTTAGACTTATCATACAAGTTATTATTCTTAGCCATATGGTGCAAGGAAGCCTGAGGCTTATGCTGCACCAGGCAAAAAAAAAAAAAAATAAAATTCTGAATTACCCTGAGAGAGAGAGAGAGAGAGAGAGAGAGAGAGAGAGAGGAAGGAAGGAAGGGAATCACCAAGAAAAAGAAGAATGATGATATCCAGCTCCATTCAACTTTAGTTATGCGAAGCCCATACTCACCAGATGTGAGCACCTGGGGGTAGTCGGGCACCTCCGTAGCCAGGTGGGCAGGAGCAGCAGTGCATAGCACATGCATCTTGATTAGACCAGGGTTTGAGCCCGTGACCACTAAATATGGAGGATGCGGAAAGGTCAGGGAATGACCACCACATATCCCCGGAGCAATATGGCCTTAGTTGCTAATGCTCCTAAAAACCAAATAACAACAGCAAGAGGTAGTTAGTGCTTTTTGTCAAATTAGCACATGAGCAAAAATGTTAAAACAAATATTTTAGCAAACAAAAGTTTGTGTGCAAGAAATCGTTAAAGAACATTTCATGCTGCAAGCCCCATTTAGTTGCCCAGCTAATGTGAAGGAGTAGGATGTGAGTAGTACAATTAAAATACCAATTAACTTCCCTAATAGAGAAGTCTGTTGTTATTTAT
This sequence comes from Mastigoproctus giganteus, assembly GCF_048544385.1. NCBI lineage: Eukaryota > Metazoa > Arthropoda > Arachnida > Uropygi > Thelyphonidae > Mastigoproctus > Mastigoproctus giganteus. The sequence continues at coordinate 220,821,454 of NC_143579.1, read as the reverse complement.
TCTCAATTGATTGCTACATTCAGATAGCACTCGAGGGAAATCTTAAGATTCTCTTTCTCCATAATTTGAATTTTTGGCCTCTAGTTCTGGTGTCTTTTATAACTGAATATTTCGCCTTAATTCGTATTACTGTCTTCTTCCAGAGACTTATAAACCTCAATCAGATTCCCTGTAAGGGTTTCCAAGTTAAAAATCCCACATATTTAAAGTCTTTCAATATGTGAGCCCTTTTATTGATATCGCCATGTATATTGACCATTATATTGGTCAGCAAAATAAAACTTCATTTATTTATTTAATTTTTTTTCCATAAAAGATGTAAACACTTTTCTAAACCAGTTTTGTGCACTGATTAAAAATATGTAATTGTTTTTTTCTAGCATATGTAGTTGTAATATCAGTAGAAGTTAATTGACAGTTTCATTAGAAAACATTCCTTTGCAGTTTATCACCTTCCACTTTTACAATTTAAACCCAACACCCTTTATACTGGTCCTTGAGGCTTGTCATTCTCTCAAGTATGACAAACTAGGGCTTGTTACTAGGAAGTCTAAAACACTGATGAAAGTGATATTCAGTCAAGCTTGACACTTCAGTCAAGCTGACTGAATTTCAGTGAAGTATGGTAATTCTACGACAATTAGATCCTCTGTTTGGATCTTCAGAATGGTGGGACTGTTAATAACCCTTGGTTGAACTACTGTGTGCAAGTCCTAAAATATGGTGCCTAGTATACTAATGTATGCTAATGACCTCACACATATTGTTCATTTACCTCTCAGAATATACCAGAATAATACCAGATAATCCTATTTACACAGTCAACACTCTATTTCTCACAAATAATCCTTTCAAGTACCAGTTGAGATGAGTGGTTCTCTAGGTACCTCAGATCACAACTTGGTGATGGTTTTTTTCTCCAGTAGAGCCATTCTCTCGTGATCATTCTCAGCCTCATGTTTGGCATCACAAGGGTGCAAAATGAGAGGTTTTGGAGATTTCTATTCTTCTTTTCCTTGGTTAGATTACTGTTTATAATCTGATGCTTGCTTTAGTTCAGTGCTTGCTCAGATTGTGTCAGTGAAATTATTCTTGTCAGGATGAAATCCTTTTTTCTGCATTAAAATCTCTTCCTTGGTTTTCCAATAAATGTGCTGAGGCTGCTCAAGATGAGAATGTAGCCTATGACAATTGGCTTGCATTCAAATCTCCAGGTTCATTTTTGTCTACACAAAGCTTGCAACAGTTGTAAACCAGTTATTAATCAGTCCAAACTAGATTTTGATCAGACTAAGAGTAGAAAACTTGTTTCTTGTTCAAATGGTAATCGAGCATTCTGGTCTCTTGTCAAAGCTATTGACTGCAACTTTTGCCATCTCTAATCCCACCTCTGTTAAAATCTGTTTGTTCTACTGCCACCTCAGCTAAAGATAAAACCAACCTACTAGCATCCTACTTTTCTTGTAACTTGTATTGATGATCTTGGTAAACTACCTCCTACCATTCAGAATAAACTCCATTCAATGCCTCCTTTCATCTTCTATAAAAACAGTCAGAAGGATTTTGACAAATCTTGATGCTAAGAAAGCTCCAGGTCCTGATGATATTTCTCCATTTATTCTGAAAACTTGTGTTCCTGAGCTTAATACTGTTCTGTATTGCCCTTTTCCACTTGCTTATTCCCCTGTTGTTTTTTTCTTCTGCTTGGAAATTTGCTCATATTCAGCCAGTTCCTTAAAAAAGCACTGTGTGTACCCTGTATGCACAAAAGATGTTTTATTTTATGTGAAAATATCCTTGGCTTGGATGAGGTAAAAGGATTTTAGGAATGAAAAGAATCTGAACATGTTTATTATTTATTAAAAAAGCATTTATTATTTTTTTTCCGACAGTTCCATCAATTTGAAGTTGTAATACATGTTCGATAGGTAATTTACTTACAATGGATTTGATAGCTAAAATATGATATGTACACTTGAGATTGGAATTTGATTTACCAGAGGCTTTTGCAGTAGAAACGGACATGAGCTGATTTATCATAGCTATCGTTGCATTCATGCCGTTTCCCACTGGTTCTTTAGGAGCATTATTAAGCCACAAAAGAATGTGAGCATGTGGACTGCTATGATGTTGAAATTCAATCTGTTTAAAATAGTTGACAATGTCTTAGTGTTGAAATGGACTGAAGTAAAATTAAAATAAAATCCACAAGTTTATTAAAATGAATCACACACTTTACGGCATCTTCATTAACTAATGTTGCCTTTTCCATAAAATGAAGAGCTGATTGCTCATTAGGAATATCCAAACCATTATGTTTTAATTTGTTTGTTTGTTTGTTTGTTATTTGGTTTTTAGGAGCATTAGCAACTAAGGCCATATTGCTCCGGGATATGCGGTGGTCATTCCCTGATCTTTCCGCATCCTCTGTATTTGGTCGTGATGGGCTCGAACCCGGGTCTAATCAAGAAGCGTGTGCTACGCACCGCTGCTCCTTCCCACCTGGCTACGAAGGCGCCGTTTTAATTTGTATAAAATTTTTAGTAATTTAGGTCAACCAATTTCGTTTGCACTCAAAGTAAAGAAGAACGTAGGTTTACCCAATTGTCTAATCATCACAAACAGATCTCTTTTACATTGTGTCCAGTAATAAGTTGAATTAGGAATCGATTTCAAAAATGATAAATTCCTTTCGATGCAGTTATTGACGTATTCTCGAGATCGGATTTGTTTTCTTGTGAGCTTAGTGTCTTTTCTGATGTATTTAAAAGCAGCTGTTAAGGAATCTTGAGTTATTAGTCTTTGTTTTCATGGATTTGAACGATGAAGCTCACGCAATGCCATCATAAATGGTTTAACTTTTAAACTACCTCGACCGTGTGCTTAGTAGGGGTTTTTGTGAGAAAAAGGTCAAGCATATTGGCTGTGTGGCTAGGATTGTCTGGTATTCTGGTAGGCAAAAGAACAATCTATGCAAGGTCATTAGTAATTGCGAAAGCCTCATCATTTTGATCAGCTGGGTCCTTGTGACTCGAAAACAGAAGATAGCTGGAGTTGTGAACATTAAAATCGTCAAGGAAAATTACCTCACTGTTAGGAAAGTTGGACTAGAGAAAGTCACCCTGTATACAGAGTGTGGCAAATGTTTGGACACAGTATATTCCAAAATAGCTATAACCGCCTCCCACGTTGATACAACATTGCAACCTGCCCTGGATACTTTAAATTACCTTATTACGATGGTTATGATCATTGTCAATTTTGTCAAAAGCCTCCTTAATGTTACTTTGCAATTCTTAAATTGTTCTGGGTTTGCATGCATACACTTAATCGTTGACCAGTCCCCAAAAGAAGTCCATCACTGTAAGGTCAGGTGACCTAGGTGGCCATTTCACTGCTGCTTTTTATCTGATGAAATGGCCGCCAAAAATGTCAAGTAATTAAAAATGTTAACTGCATGGGGTGGTGCCCCATAATGTTGAAATCGTCGCATGCCTGTAGACCTGAGTAAAAGGTAATTTTGTAACATTTCTAGTTAGTACATTCCAATAGCTTGAATGTTGCTTCATCACCCCATACAATTTTATGGAGTATCTGCGGTTCATCTTTCAACACTATCTTGCAAAAATGTAATCATTGGTCATAATTGTCTTCAAGCAAGCAGTGAATTTAAATTTTCATTCTTCTTCAAAATGTGTATCAAGGAAAATGTGTTCAATGCCCGATTCAAGTGACACTTTCTGTGTTAATTTTTCCAGGACTTTGCACCATAGTGTTCATATGTTCTTCTATTTTTACTGATTGTGGTCTGTTATTTCTTGGATCGTCTGACACGGTGCTGTGTTCTTCAAATTTTCCTTGCAGATGGTAAATGTGTTTTTGAATCGGTGGATTAGAAGCGAATTCTCATGCCACTATCTCACAACAGCAGTTGCACCTGCTTTGTAGAAGTTTTTAATGCAAAAATTCTTTCTTCTTTTGACAACCTAACAGCCTATAACTTCAAGCAAACAACTGTTAGTGTGCCACAACATGCAGTTGTGCCGTGTGTCCTGACGTTTGCTCCACCTGTATATACAGGAAAACCTGGATAAGAAATTCTCACAAAAGAGGTTGGTTTCTTAATTCCTATTATCAACTCTGTATATTGTAATGTATTATTTTCCTACGTAAGAAGTTTCCCGGGTAAAAAGCTTTCCCGCATAAGAAGTATGTGATAAAGAATACACAATGTATTATTATAATGATGTTTTCCCACTTAATACAATTTTTTAAATATAGAAATTCTATATTAAAAAATTAAATATTATAAACATTCTAGTAATCGAACAAGTTAGTGCATAGCATCATTTTACTTCATAGTAAATCACCGCACTAGGTGAAATGGCATTGTTTTTGTTACATCTCATATTGTAAATTGCCTTGATGTTGCACTACCTCATATAGACAAAGCTTCGCCTGTGGAGAAAGCTAATGTTATTTATTCTCGGCAGATACCACCACCACCACCACTCCTGAGTGGTGGCAGGAGTTGGTGGTGGTATCTGCTGTTACTTATCCTCGGCGGATACCACCATCTCCTGAGAATAAACATTACTCCTATTCTCTGCTAGCGAAGCATTGCTTATTCGAGGTAGTGCAATATCAGGGCAATTCGTACAAAAACGATGCCATTTCACCTACTTCGGTGATTTGCTACGAATTAACGATACAACGCACTAACTTGTTCGATTAGTGATTTTCGTTACTAAGAGACTTTCAGCGCTCAAACCTCTTTAGTATAATCATTATTGATATAATAGAAGTGGTCATATTGCAATTGTTTTCATTGATATCCATAATTGGATATCGTTGACCACATGAAGCATTTGCTGTTAAGTTTAGACATTTTTGAACAGTTCTGAATTACTTAGTGGAGCATTTCCCAAACATTTTTAGTCACAGAACACAAGTTTAGTGGGAGCCAAAGAATTGTTTGCTAATATTTTATTACATACGATGCACTGTGCATCAGGAGCATCTTTATTTCCAACACATGTAAAGCTGAAATTCAAATAACTGTCATTGTACTTTTGTTTTGGTTTTTATTAGTTGGTTCTTGTGTTTTCACTTTGGATTTTTGGGGAACAAAAGGCTGCGATCGTTCATTCTCACTTTGAAGTGTGACAATATCGTGTTCGTTTTCATCGACCACAGTTGCACTACTAGAAGTACTTTACTTTGCTTCTTGTTTTAAAGTTCCTTTTTTCAACCATGGCCACATATTTTAATAATAATATTTCAAAATACTAATAATTATCAAAAAAAAATTTATATAAGGTAGTGAGTTTAGTTATTATATCGGTTTGCTTTCTCCTCTCCTTCAACCCATGTACTCCAGGCTAAATCACATATGAATGGCATACTAGATCACCACATTGCTACTTTTTTGTAGGTGTCATTACTTCTACGCATACTTCTCTATACAAAGCCTGCCAAAATAAAGTGTTCCGTGGTCCATTTGATTATTAGTCTATGCCAGTATATTAATAACCAAAAAAAAAATTATGCTAAATATTATAATGATACAAAAGTGGTGTACACTACAAATATGCAAAATTTATTTGTTTTATTATTATTATTTTTAATTATGAATTACGATTTTTCGCGGAACACTTGTTCACATCTCATGCAACACAAGTGTTCCGCAGAACACAGTTTGAGAAACGCTGACTTAGTGGGCTGCTGTGTCTAATTGTAATTGTGACCTTTTAAGGTATGTTGAATGCTGAATTTAGAATACTTTATTTCTGTAGATTATTATTAGTATTTTTGGTAATTCTTTAAAGAATAACCATATTTTTGTCTCTACCATATTGACCCTAATTATTCGTCCCTCCTTGGCAATTTTATTTTAATGCTACAAATATTAATTATTAATTATGCTGATTATATTATATTTTTCTAATTTGAAGGGTTATAGTTGGACGAGTTCAATTCATTAAACTCGTTTAATGAATAGAATGTTAAGCAATTAGAAATCCTCGGTTTAAAAATGTTTCCCATAAGCAGTGTTTATAAATTCTGAAATAGTACTTAAAATCATCTTTAACACGTATTTAATTAATAGATAACAGAGCTGCAAAGGCTCAATATGTTCTACGTTATATATCAGTTAGTTAAGAAAAGGAGGAATTACATCTATGATGTCTTGAAGAACACTTCAGTGCTGATACTCTCCGTTGTTGAATCAACTGTATGAATAGTTTACATGTATTACACCCACCTTCATAGAAAAAATCAATGATCCAATTCACCACAGAATTGGAGGCCTGCGGACCCCAAAATACATTGAATCACCAACCCCAATCTTTGAGTGAGAGAACACAATACGTCTGTATTTTAAAAACAATTTAAATGCTTTGAAACCAAATAAATAATGATTTCATACTTTTAACACTTTGAAAACAAATATTAAAACATAAAAAGCATTAAGAATCCTCTGAAACATTAAGAAACTAAAGAATTTTGTTACTTCCCTGAAGTGGTCAGGGCGTTTCAACCAGGAAACAACATTCAGCGTCCATCCTCTCATCCCACTCCTTGGCTTCGTAACTTGCATTCCGTGCTATCAGTGAAGGCCACACCTTTCTATTCAACAAAGCAAAAATTCTCAGCATCCAACATGATTACACTAAACTATTCATTTCGGAGATGCTCGAAATTAAATTACATCAAAATTCAGTCTTTGTGCGTCGCTCCTACCCAATCTCAGATTCATGGTCCTTCATGTGCATGCACCAAAATGGCAACTAATCTCCATGCTATTCCATTGCAGTACCCGCGGTTTCACTTTCCTGTGATCAAGACCCTGGTCAAAAAGTCCTGTCCACTTCAGGGAAGTAACAAAATTCTTTAGTTTCTTAATGTTTCAGAGGATTATTAATGCTTTTTATGTTTTAATATTTGATTATTATTTCATTATATTTGATTTTAATATTTCAAAGCGTTAAAAGTATGAAATCATTATTTATTTGGTTTCAAAGCATTTAAATTGTTTTAAAATACGGACATATTGTATTCTCTCACTCAAAGATTACAGTTGGTGATTTGATGTATTTTGGGGTCCATGGACCTCCAATTCTGTGGTGCATTGGATCATTGATTTTGTAAGAAACTCTTCTAAGAAGTTTTCCCTCATAAGAAGTTCTAAACCTCCAGGCCCTTGGAAAATTTCTTATCTGGGTTCAGCTGTATATATAAAAAAAAATAACAAACTATATATATTTAAAATCTGTATATATATTTAAATTTAAATATGATTATTAGATAATTATAAGATATTAAAGATAATTATAAGATAATATTAAGGTTATTAATCAGTAAAGAAAGTTTAATGTATAAACTTGTAATTGTAAGGATAAATACAAGATAATATTAAACTATAAGATTATTATAAAATTACCTACAGGCAGGAAGTTTGGTTTTATCTTGGAAAGTTTTATCTCCAACTCAGTTCATCTTGGGTAAACAGCTCAGGCTCTGACCTTCTATTGTGGCATTTCAGTCTCCCATTATTATTAGGTTTTCGCTTCCTCTAACCATCTTCAACACATGTTTTCATATATTATGGTTTTTGCCAGAATGATTCTTTCATTCTGCTGAATGTGGCCTTATTCTTTCTTTAAAATAATGCCTACTCCTGCATTTCCTGTATGATCTCCAGAATATGTTATTTTAAAGTTACTCCAGAAGTCTCCTTGATTGAGCCATCTCGTTTTGCCTATTCCCAGTATGTCTGAATCTAGTTTCTTTATTTTCATATTAAAGATTTTTCTAGTTTTTCACATTGTTGTAATGTTCTTACATTCCAAATGACTATTCTACAAGATTTTCGCTAGCTAACAACTAAAGAAGTCTTGTCACCTCTTCTGCTGGACACGGTTTGTCTAATTGAGCCTCCATTTATGACTTTTAGTATTTCTTTCCATGACTGCATTGTACATGGGCAAAAAAATGTGGTAGTATCCTGTTGCCTTCCACATTGCAGTAATAAAGTTAAAAAGGATGGTTCCCACTTTGCCCAAAGTTTCCTGCTCTCCGCTGTTCCAGTTTTCATGGCTTTCACTTGCATGAAGTGCTGAAAGAACTGCTTCTCTCTTCTATCCAATTCTTGGCAGAGCCCAATTAGTTAGATTTTCAGAGTTCCTGCAGGCCCCGTGTTACTGTACTGGCTTTGGTACCCTCAAAGTCACCACTTTATTTACCCCATCAGTTAATCTTGCACTTCTCTTTTGCTCATCTTTCACGGTGTGGAAGTTAGATTAGTCTTTAAGAGGAACTTAATCCCTATTTAACCTTATTGTTGGAAAGCCAATTCTACATTTCATTTGTATATATTCCTTTATTTGTATTTTATGCAACATAGCTAAATATCTTGATGTAAAAGACTTTTTCAGAATCCTCAATTCCTATTAGCATTAGTAGAGGCATTTGATGCAAGAAGCTTATGCAGCATCAGCAAAAAAAAAAAAAAAAAAAAAACCACTTCCACTTCACCCCTCTGTTCGTTCAAAATACCTGTCCAGCTGAGCCTTAAACTTATTTAGGCTATCAACCTCCACGACAAGGGATGGAAGTCTGTTCCACCAACCAACCACCTGCTGGCTAAAGGCAAATTTCCGCACGTCTATCCTACATCTGTCTTTCCTCAATTTGAATTTATTCCCTCTCAGGTGATTATTCTGAGCTAGAGGAAGAATCCCATCAGCATTGAGCATGCTCAAACCATTCAAGGCTTTATACACCTCTATCAGATCACCTCGCTGGTGCCTAGTCTCCAGACACTGTAATTTGCAAAACTTACGCCTTTCTTCGTAAGAGCACCCCTTTGTTCCATTCACTAATCTTGTTGCCCTTCTCTGTACCTGTTCCAGCAGCTCTACATCCTTCTTGAAATGAAGCCTTCAGACCTGTATACAGTACTCTAGGTGTGGCCTGACCATTGCCTTGTACAAGGGAATAATCACCTCCTTATCCCTGCTGGAAAAATTCCTGTATATCATTGACAATACTCCATGAGCTACTCTTGCAGCCCGTCTGCACTGCTGAGAGAACTTCATATCTGCCTGCACAACCACCCCCAAGTCCCTTTCATTCTCTACCACTGTCAGTGTAGTACCACAGAGTTGATATGTTGCTCTGGGGTTGCTGTTTCCCATGTGTAGTACTTTACATTTGTCAATGTTAAACTTCATTTGCCACCTCTCAGCCCATCTGCTCAACCTTTCCAGATCCTATTGCAGCAGCATAGTGTCAGTAGTGTCCTTGACAACCCTGCCAATCTTTGTATCGTCTGCATCTTGGACATTAAGCTTGATATACCATCATCATATCATTTATAAATACAGAAAACAATGGACCCAACACTGAACCCTGAGGGACTCCACTAATAACATTAGTCCATGATGAGCAGTGTCCATTGATTACCACTCTCTGTCTTCTCCCCCTCAACCACCCCTTATATACCATCATCAATATCATTTTTAAATACAGAAAACAACAATGGACCCAACACTGAACCCTGAGGAACTCAACTAATAATAATAGTCAACGAAGAGCAGTGTCCATTGATTACCACTCTCTATCTTCTCCCACTCAACCATCCCTTTATCCATAGCAGCTATTTGCTGCTATGGATTTGCTCCAATGTCACACTGCTCCAATTTGTGCAACAGTATCAAAGGCTTTTCTAAGATCCAAATATATGATATCAAAGTTATTCTTTGCATCCAGTTCCTCTGTGACTACATCATAGTATCCACTCAAATTAGTCAGACAAGACTTTCCCTTAACAAACCCATGCTATGTCCGAGCTAAAACTGAAGTCTTGTCTAGATGATCCTGCAATGCTTCTTTAACCAGTGCCTCCATTAATTTCCCTGGAACAGAAGTTAAACTAACAAGTCTGTAATTACCTGTGTCTCCCTTTGATCCTTCTTTGAGGATTGGGGTCACATTTGCACATCTCCAGCCCATGGGTACCTTCCCTGAGTCCAGGGAAGCTCTCATAATTATGGCTAAGGGTTTGCTTACTAAATTCCTTTGCTGCCTCCTTTAATATAACTAGATAGATTCCATCCACACCATGTGCCTCTTGTGTTTATCTTCAACAATTTCTCCTCCACTTTACTCTCAGTTATTACAAGATTATCTAGCTTACTGCCAGAGTTGAATACACCTCTGGCATTCCCCTCCCTAAATAACACCTCCAGGGGCTCACATCTGGGGAGTATGGGCTTGGCACACCCAGGGTCCTGAGCTGGATATCATCATTCTTCTTTTCCTTGGTGATTCCTTTCTACTTCTCTCTCTCAGTGTAAAAGGGAAATTTTTTTTTTTGGCTGGTGCAGCATAAGCCTCAGGTTTCCTTGCACCATATGGCTAATAATAATAATAATAACTCCTCATGTGTGAATGTCGATGCAAAATATTCATTTAGTTTGTTAGCTATGTGAGCAGGATCATCAGTAGTTGAACCATCGATATCAAGTGTCCCAATCTGATTCATCCCCTTCCTTTCTAGAGTTTCCATAAGTAAAGAACTCTTTGCAGTTTTTCTTTGCATTTGCATCCTTTGCCAAAGATTTCTCATAATCTGCCTTCGCCTGCCTAACCTCTTTTGTAACTTTGTTGCAGACCAGCTTATATCTATCATAGGCTTCTGTGTCACATGTTAATTTATATGTATCCCATGCATTTTTCTTCTCTGTCAAATGTCTGATTAGTTCATCTGCCATCCATTTAGGCCTAAATATTGAACAATATTTCCTTGTTGGTATGAAGAGCTTAGTAGCTTCCAAGACAAATTCTTTGAATGCTTCCCATTTTGAATTTGCTGCTGGTAACATCATCAGTTGGTTCCACTGTATAGAATTTACATACTGTCTCAGACCACCGTAAAAATACCACCGAGAGCAAAAACCCTTCCCTTTACTTTGATGGTAGTTACCTCTTTGAGTAAATTCCACTTCAGCACACTGTGATCACTGCCACCTAGTGGTTCCTTTAACTGCTGATTCTTGATACATGAAGAATCATTACTGATAATCAGATCAAGAGTATTACTCCCTCTAATTGCCTCCCAAACATGCTGCTGTAGAAAACAATCATCCAATAAATCCACAAAAGCCTTGCTAGTGTGTCAGTGACCAATCCATAAATTCCAGTCAATATCCGGGAAATTAAAATCCTCCATTATAAGACACTCCAATTTACTGGCCCACTCTATTTCTCTGCACAATTGCTTATTATACTCATCAGATTCATTAGGCCTATAACACACACCTACACTCATTTTTCCTTTCCTAGTGCTTATGTCACACCAAACAGACTCAACACTGCATTGTCCACCAACATTGATTGGATGCACTTCCTTAGATTTTATGTGTATCTTAACTAACAGCATAATCCTTCCTTCCTTCCTTCCTGTCCTGCCTATGCTTTCCGTACACATTGTACTCCCCAAATTCCAGTTCTGCACTGCTTATGTCTGTGTGACACCATGTATTTGATATCCCAACAATATCTGCCTTTGATGTCTTGACTAGCACTTCAAGCTCATCAAATTTATTAACTATACTCCTTGCATTGGTGTACATGCAAGTATACATGCACCTGTTTCTACTCTTAGTTACCCTAACATAGCCCATGTATTTACTTGTTCCACTATGACTCCCAGCAGTCCTGGAAATTCCTATTGCCTTGCTTTCCAGGCTGCTGCTCAATTGTATTTCAATAGAAATAGTTCAATAGAAGAAGTACCTCTCTGCTAACGCCTACTGTTAATCTATTAGTCCGTGTATCTCTCCCAAGCTAGCAATTTTCCGTCCCACCTAACTCTGCCTCGATAGCATCAGCAAATATTCTTGCACCCTTTCAATTAAGTGTATCCCATCCCTGTAGAAGCAGCCTCTCCTGTTAACAAGTACAGACCAGGCTGAGAAAAATTCTACCCCTTGAGCCTTGCACAATCTCTACAGGGAAGATTGATCAACAAGGCTCTCATCATATACTCCCTCCTACCTTGTCTGTGTAGAATTGCAGACGCTTTCAAATTCAACCCTAATTCACGGCTTTTTTTCAGCATTGTCTTGTACTTGTTAAGTAATTCTGCTGGTCTCTTAATATCATTAGTGCCAACATGTACAACAGTATCATCCTTCGTGCCCTTAAAGGATGATATTAGTTACCCTAACACAGCCCATGTATTTACTTGTTCCAAATTATTCACTGAATAATTTGGCTGCTCTTCTCTGTACCCGTTCCAAGAATCATCTTCCTTAAAATAAGGCTTCCACTGTGTACAGTACTCAAGGTGTAGCCTAACTGTTGCCTTATACAATGGTATAATCATCTCCTTTTACCTGCTGGAAAAATTCCTGTTGTCATTGATAGAATCCCATGAACTGTTCTAGCAATTCTCTGAGCAGTGCGCCCCAACTCGATATCAGAAACATTATAGCCTTAGTTGCTGATGCATCAATAAAACCTAAAAACGAACGAACCAACCAACCGTATCAGATTGTACAATTACCTCTGGGTCTCTTGTTTTCCCTCACCTTGAGTGTGGTACCACCTAGTTGGTATGTTGATCTGGGATTACTGCTGCCCATAGCAGTGCCTTGCATTTACCAATATTAAAACTTAATTGCCACTTTTCAGCCCATCTGCCTAATTTTTGTAGGTCTTGCTGCACTAGTATGCTTTGGTTCCTGTAATTAACCACCTGCCAACCTTTGTATCATCTGAAAATTTAGACAATAAGCTTAATTTGCACTCATCAGTATCATGAATAAATATTGTAAAGAGTAAGGAGCCCAGCACTGAACCCTAAAGGACTGCACTAATAACATTAGTTCAAGAAGAGCAGTGCCCATTTATAACCATCTGGTATCTTCTGACACTGAACAATCCCTTTATCTATAGTAGTAACTTGCTCCTAATGTCATACTACTCCAATTTGTACATCAGTCTTTTGTGTGAAAAGACTGATGTACAAATTGGAAGAAGTTTGGAAATTTCAAGAAGTTTCAAACCTGCTGTACAGAAAAGTGTCAAAACTTTACTGAAATCTAAAAATATACAATTTCATTATGCAAACATTATTTGTTTGCATTCAGCTCCCTTGTCAGAGAGGATTTCTCCTTGCAAATCCATGCTGTGATTTCCATATAATTCCATTTATTAGGATGATCTTGCATTACTTCTTTAACCACAAATTCTGTTATTTTTCCTGGAACAGAATTCAAGCATATAGTTCTATAATTGCTCACATTGCCCTTTAATCTCCTTTTGTGAATAGGAGAGATATTTGCACACCTCCAATCTCTCTGAACCTCCCCTGAATCCAAGGATGTTCTCATAATTATGGCCAAAGGTTTGTCTACATTTTTTGCTGCTTCTTTTAATGTAACTGGACAGATCCCATCAATTCTAGCTTTATTTACATTTAGCTGCAGCTGTTTCTCTTCCATTTTCTTTTCAGTTGTAACAAAATTGTATAGCTCCAGTTATAATTAGTGTATTTCTGGTGTTCTCGTCCCTAAGAAATTCTTCATACATGAATGTAGATGCAAAATATTTGTTTAGTTTGTCAGTGACATGAACATAATCATCAATAGCTTTTGATATCTAGTGGGCCAATGTTGTTCATCATTTTCCTTCTAGTGTTAACATAAGCAAAGAATTCTTCTCTACTTTTCTCCATGGACATCTTATAATCTACCTTAGCTTGCCTTAATCCCTTTAGTGACCTTTTGCAGACTAGTTTGTATCTGTTACTGTGTACCTCATGCACCACCTCAGTACATATTCTGCTAATTCTAATTGTTTGGTGTTCTCTTATAATCTGCATTTATTGTGATCTGTGCAATTTTATATCTTCCCCTATCTTGCCTATGTATACCTTTCTCCTGTTCACACTTATTTTTCTATATATCATATCTATTGTGATTTAGTGTTAGGTCTGCAAAAAAAAAAAAAAAAAGAAAAAGTCTTGATGTGGTATTGGTATTTGCCATGAGGTGCAAGGATGTTTGATTGGTTTCATACAGTGCTACAGATGACAACATCTGGATGACTTTACCCAGGGTCAAATAATTGGGAAGCTCGAGGAAGGTCAAAGTGCGAGGAGTGTGGCTGCAGAGTTTGGTATTGCTCATAGCATCGTCTCACATGTGTGGCCAGCCTTCAGAACGACGGGTACAGCTGTTCGAAGGACCAGTGGCGATCGTCCACAAAAAAACACCTAATGACGACTGCTATATACTCCTACAGGCCATGAGGGACCGACACCAGACAGCAGGATCCATTGCAAACCAGCTGCACAGGATGCAGGATATCGCGGTTTACTGTGGCCAGGCAACTCCACAAAGCTGGATTGTTTGCCCGACGGCCAGTACGCTGTGTCCCTTTAACACCTGCCCATCGGAGACACTGTTTACAGTGGTGCATCGAACACAAGGACTGGAGAGCAGCGCAATGGGGTAAGGTACTCTTTACTGATGAGAGTAGATTCAGTCTCAGCAGTGATTCTGGATGTCTGCTAATCTGGGGAGAGGTTAGCAACCCGCAAACATCACTGAAAGGGATCGATATGGCAATTGAGGTGTTCTCGTGTGGGGGAGGTGTTATCTTGGATGGATGCACACAACTTCAGATACTGGAAGGTGGTACTGTAACTGGTGCACGCTCCTGTATTGAGGTAATCCTTCCCCATGTGCATCTGGTCCGAGGTGCCATTGTCCCCGAGTTCGTGTTTATGGATGATAACGCCACACCCCATTGCACTGCAGCTGTTGATATGTTTTTGGAAAGTGACGGCATTGTTCGTATGGATTGGTCTGCCTGTTCCACTGATCTGAATCCCATCGAACACATATGGGATGCTCTGGGGGAGATGCCTAGCAGCACGTCCACACCTACCAGAAAATGTTCACCAGCTGAAGATGGTGCTGACAGAGGAATGGACGATGTTACCACAAGAACTTATCAACAACATTGTTCTAAGTATGGACAGGCGGTGCAAAGCCTGCATCGACATTAGGGGTGGCCATATCTCTTACTGAGGACCACCTCTTCACTTTGTTCCATCTTTGGCAGTGATGAATCAGTATCATGGCAGCCAATGCTATGTTGCCATTTTTGAATGAAGTCCCTCAGTACAGTTTTGTTTCCGTTATTTCCTTCATCATTTCTGTACCTCACGAGGTTCCTTTGGTGTGCTTTTCCCATATCCAGGCCACTCCTATGAGAAGCTACAGGTGAAAACTTGACTGGTCCTTAAGTTTTGCACACCAGTGTACATTCCGGTCTATATCCTTTCCCATTTAACTTGAATTTATGTCCTATCATAATTTATAATAGTGAAAATTTCACCTTGCTTCATTTTACTGTCCTCGCTCTCAGATCCTTATAGAACTCAGTGAGATTCTTTCTAAGGTGCTTGGTACTAAACTTTTATGTCTGATGTCTTTCCTCTTATGTGTACCCATTTGCAGATTTTCTAATTGGGTAGCCAATCTTTGGACTTTATCAAGAAGCTTTGTCTTTTTTTAGGTGTGGCCTCATCTCAGAAAGAGAACTCCAACTGAAATATCACCATTATATTATACATTGGGATTATAATCTCCCTGTTGTTGTAAGCAACTGTCCTAGATCATCAATGCAACACCATTGGTCCATCCTATAGACTGTCTTCACTGCATGGAGAAGTTTATATTTGCCTGCCTGGATAGTAACCCCAAATCTTTCTCCCCATCTCTGCTCTGTCAACTTCTCTAATGTATGAGTGATTTTGGGATTATTTCCCAAAATAAAACCCTGCATTTCATAGCATTAAAACTCAGTTGCCATGTTGAACCATCCCTGAAGTCTACCAAGTTCTGGAGGAGTGCTGCTCGTCACTGGTCATTGACCACTGTCACAATGTTGATACCATCTGCAGATTTTGGTATCACCTTGTATCAATGATTATTTTGTCAGTGTTTATTTAAGAAAATCAGATGCAACCATAGTCTTATCCTTAGGGAATTGGTGATGAATCTCACTTATAACACCAGCCCAATCTTACAAGTAACCATTAATCACAATCCTCTGCCTCCTGTCCTGCAGTCTAGTTGGCATGATACTTTGCTACCTACAATTCATTTGTCTGGTTTGATTACTGTTGATAGCCAGCAGAATTTCATATCTCTTCATCCGAGGCTGTTGTTAGCTGATTTCAGGCAGAGGGTGTAGGGTTCCCCTGAGTTATTCCATCCCATACAACACGAAAATTAGCTCGTGAACACACTTCTACAGATGTAATACACTTCTGGTTATGAGTGCATGTGGGGTACTCTTTCTAAGTACGGAGGCCACATTTGACTGTCCTGCAGCTTTCCTGTAATCCATCTAAAGGATCTTATGTAAAACCAAAGAAACTCATGGTGAAGTCACTACAATATGAGGTTGATGCACTTATTGGCAAACTTAGTTTGCTCAGTGCTACATACAAAATGAAGCTATGTTGTACTTGTACATGTGTATTCTGTAGCTCTTTCATAATGCGAGGCCTCTACCCCTAAATTTGTTCCAGCATTTCTCAATCTGTGGGAGTGGCTTTCTCTTTTGGGGATAAGAGGTGGTTTTTTTTTTGTTTTTTTTTTTTTGTGGGGGTTCAAACAGATGACAAATTTTACCTTCCACTGTCTTGTTGCACTTATCTGAGCTCTTTCCCAAAGTAATGAAAAATATATCAAATTGTCATCCGTTATGCAGTTTTGAACCCTTTTATCTGATTAATACATTTTAATATAGATTCCACCACTGTCAACCTGCTGATAATATCTTAGCTTTGTTACTCATATTTGGCCAGATTTTATGGAAATATCTGAAGAACTTGGGGAGTTTCTCTAGATTATTTCAATTTTTTATGGTTGGGCTCTTTTCATCTGATGATAGAGGAATAATTTCAGCTCTCTCTGAGCTTCACCCATTCTTTTCCTCTTGTATATTAATGATATATTTTCCATTGAGTGTAACTCCCATTCATTGTTTCACTGATGATGGTGATTACTTCACAATCGCAGCTGTGGATAGGAAAGTAAATCTACTTCCTTCCATAGACCCCCCCCACACACACACACATTGGGTAACTAATATTAATATGGGATATTTGTCTTTTGGTATTTGTTTGTGTATTGTTTGGCGGAGAAAATCTGGATTAACCCATGGGGGGAAGTGCTCCCTTTCGCCTGAGATTGGTTAATAAGTGATGATTGAAATGGCTTAGAGAATTTCTACAGTTGCAGATTGAGAGACCTCTCAATCTGCAACTGTAGTGTAAAGTATTATGAAGAGATGCATCTTGACATTTAAGCTGCCACAGAGAACTCAGTGATGATAGTATTCTACTCTCTATGAAAGTGGCGCCTCCGTAGCCAGGTGGGAAGGAGCAGCAGTGAGTAGCACACGCTTCTTGATTAGACTGGGGTTCGAGCCCGTCACGACCAAATACAGAGGATGCGGAAAGGTCAGGAATGACCACCGCATGTTCACGGAGCAATATGGCCTTAGTTGCTAATGCTCCTAAAAACCAAAATAACAATAACAATCTATGAAAGTATTCTACTTTATAATTCAACGATACTGCTCTGCATGAATTGCTACAACTTCTTGAATATCCATCACTAATTTTTTTAGTGGTGGATATCCATGGTAGATGCTTAATTTGTGTTACATTATAGTTTAGTTTGTGTTGCATGCCTTTTCTCCAGCAGGGACACTGTTTTTCTGAATTAGCATTTGTAATTTCACCTGTTTCTCTTAAACCATTCTGAATGTATGCACAAACTAGCCAATATCTATTCACAATTCAGCATCAGACTAACTTTTTTTCTTCATCATTTATCCTTTCTGCTTTTGGGGACAGTCTTCCCTTGTGTGTTTCCTTAAAATTACAATCTACAGTTTCAACAAGTATTTTCCATCTTCTCAGGCACACTTGGTGCTAAAGTATTACATGTTCCAATATCTTTCATTTTTGGGGTAAAAAAAAAAAAAATCTTCTGACCTATCCAAATTTTTACACAGGCAATTCAGATCACTTTTCAGTGTTCTTAAAGATCTTTTCTTCTAATGTACAAGTTAGTGCATTTGCATCATTTTAGTTTAGCCCTAAACTATACCATAGATCTTTTCTTCTTGATTGTTGAGTACACTTTCACAGGAGTTTTTTTTTTTTTTTCTCTAGTACACAAACAAGAAGCAGCCAATGCACAATTATTCACCTGTCTATTGTACGTCTAGCACTACTGTCACATCATCTACCAGTGTCATGTTTTTATGGGAATTTATGAACTTTAAAAGATATTCTTTAGCAGGCTTTTTGTGTGGAAGATACTTTTTGTTTAAAAGATATTCTTTAGCAGGCTTTTTGTGTTTTTTCAAATCAGATCACATTCCTGTGGCTTTTTCCATCAAGAAGATAAAGAATTAGAACGAAAACAGAAGCTCAATTTCATTAAATGAAATGGCCTGATATGAATTATGCATTTAAAAACTGTAATTGGGAATTACTATTAAAAACCAATGATCCTCAAGAAGCACTGGACTGCTTTTACCAAATCATTAACGATGTTACAAACAACCTTGTTCCATGCTATAGTGCTCCTGATCCAAATTACCCACACTGGTTCTCTAAGAAACTAAAATCTCTACTGGCAAAAAATGCATAGTAGGTTTAAGATAAATGAGGAAATATGCCTTTACAATAAATATTCTTCCTTAAGAAGACATTAAAACAGGACTACAACAAATACTTGGGCTTCGTCGAAAGAAGTGTCTTTGAGGCAAAAGATATGAAGCCCAGTGGCAGACTGGTCAGGGTGTCAGCTTGCCTGATGGCGTGGGCTCCCTTGCAATAACATTAGACAATGTTAATGACCTTTTAGTAGCTTGAAAATATAATAGAAATTCCAATATTATTACCGTATTCAACTAAAATTTATGTTGTATTACTATTTTAATAAAAATTTTTTTAATAAAATCATTTTTATTAAAGGGTGGGGCCCCCTTTGTCTCCTGGCAACCAATATTTTTAGACCCAGTCCGTCACTGATGAAGCCTATACTCAGCTATTTTAAGGCAAAAAATCAAAATGTGGATGTAAACACACTAGATATTCCCAATAATTTGTTATCTTTGTCTGAGGTAGACTACCTTCCTAGCAGCTTTGAAGAAATTTACAAAACAGATACAGCAGACAACGGGATGGAAAGTAACGAAAATTTTCCTCTCAACTACATTGATACACTAACAGTATTTGAAATCAACCAAGCAGAATTGTTGAGCACAAAAGGGCCTCACGCGAGGCCCGGTGGCCCTACTGTTTTATGGAAAAAATGTGGAATCACACTTGTAAAGCCATTACTTCACTTAATGAAATTATTCTTTGAGAGTGGAATCTATCCAGCTCAACTGAAAAAGGCCTTTGTTACCCCTCTTTACAAAAAAGGAGACCCATCCTCACTCAACAACTACAGACCAGTTTGTGAATTAAATACACTCTCAAAGATAATTGAATCCATTGTAATGAAGCAACTATTTAACTTTATGAAACTTAATTTGTCAGATTACTCTCATAGATTTATCAAGGGCCATTCCACTTACACAGATATGATTTCGTTTGTCTCGAATAAATTCTAGGCGCTTGACGAAGGAAAACAAGTTGACTCCCTCTTCCTTGATTTAAGCAAAGCCTTCGATAAGGTAGTCCATCAGAGACTAATCAATAAACTGCATCGCTGTGGTCTCACAGGACAGGCACTAAACTGGATTGCAAACTACTTGGAAGGTAGAGAAGTGTTGGTGACATTTAAAGGTAAAATCTCATATCCTTTCAAGCCTGAAATTGATGTCCCACAGGGTTCATCCTTAGGCCCGCTATTATTTCTTATCTACATCGATGACCTGCCAAGTACCCTTGGAGGCTACTAAATCAAAATATTTGCAGACGACATAAAAATTTATAAAGCAATTCGCAGTAACAATCTGACTGCACCATCCTAAACAAAGCTCTTCAACGAGTTATTCAGTGGCTGAAGGAGAACAAAATGGTAGTCAATGAAAATAAGTGTGAGCTGATGAACTTTGCTAATGCACACAAGAAAAACAAACTTAATTTTTCTTATTGTATCAACAACAAGGCAATCAAAATAGTTAGTACAGCCAAAAATTTAGATATCTTTATTAAAGAATCATTTTCCTTTGATGTCCATGCCTCAAACATTATGAAGGCAGCTAGCAAAAAACTAGGTTTCCTGAAAAGAATTAACTGAGACTTCAGTCAATTGGCACTTTTCATCTTTCTCTACAAAATCTATGTTAGGCCAGCCCTAGAATTTGCCTCACAGGTCTGGTCTTCACATACAGCTCACCAAAAATTAGAAATTGAAAATATTCATAAAAGAGCAATACAGTACGTTTGCTTTAAAAGTGGCCTTGAATACAATGAGCCTACAAGAGTGGTGTGTATTCTTTGGACTTGAAACACTGGAAGAAAGAAGAGATAAAGCTGACTTATTCCTTTTTGACCAGCTGTTAAATGGTACCCTGAATTGTCCTCACAAATAAAAAATTAACACTCTGACAAGAGCTTTAAGAAACCATCCACTGCTGAAACCATCCTATGCGAGAACAAATTATGGATACTAAAACTTCTATAACAAGACTGCAAGATCAATCAACAAAGCAAATCTGGAAATATTTGATACCCCTGGGCACTTCAAGAAGCAACTGGAAATTGTTAACCTCATCCATTACTTGAACCTTAAAATTGACTCTTCTTGCAAGTTCTAAGACTGATTGTGTAATGTGTGTGTGAAGAAATACTGGTGCTCTACCTTACTCCTACCTGTTCACTTAAATCTGACTGATCCGTCCTAGTTTTATTTTTATCTGTAGATTTCAATTTACTGTTTTGTTGTTCTCTTTAAGTACATTAACTTTTTGCTTTACTTTGGAAATGTATACTCCAAGCTCCTGCTTTGAAGCTGTGTAATAATGCTTTGTAGCTGCACCCTCAGGCACATTTGATTGCTGTTTTGTAGCTGTTAACAACAACAATAATAATAATGTAATTCATGAACTAGTCAAATTTTATGGAAAAGAATTTAAATCACTTTGGAATTCATTTTAAGCATATTTTTGAATAATTCAAAGTCTAGAATTGTCTTGTTGAGTTCTTTGAATAATATACTTTCATGTGCAGTTGTTTCACCTGCTTTTTGAAGAGGAATAATCTTCCACCCTCTTCTGCTTGGATCTGACTTGCATCTTTTGTTATGCATTTTGATAGAACTTCATGGACTAGAAATATCCTTTGGAACCCTCTGTACAAAAGGTTAGATCCATTTTGATAGTAGAATTCCACATTAGTAGAACATTCTTGAATTGTCAGCATTTTTATGACCCACATTATTATTTAAAACAAAAAGACATATTCAAAGTTGTGAAATGGTAAAATGAGTTAGACTTTTGTTTCACCCTGTGAAATCACTAATTACTTTAATACTTGCACTTCATTTACACTTTTTTTTCTCCATAGGGATTAATTATTACAGGCCTTTTCATTGTGAATTATTTTTAAGCCTTTTAGTATCCAAGTTTTTATTCCTCTACCTCTGCACTGTTAGAATTTTGGTATGTACGAATCAACATAAACACTTCACCCTGAATTAGTTACCTTTTTATCAGCTGAGAAGATAATCGGATAAGTTTTCCAGGAATTAAAAACGTAGCAGTACATAACATGAGCGACTGTTTAGCCTGGTAAAAGTAGCATGGCGTCGGTAATCCCCGGCTAACGCATGTACAAAAATGATGTGTAACAGATACAAATATGCTGTGTATATGATGCGTCTGATTGCTAATTATACTTTATATTTTTTGTTGGCGGACTTCCGTGTCTGCGATTAAATTCAGTGTTTATTATCATTAGTTGAACTTGCAATCGGTTTTATTCGATATGGAATCGTTACATTGCTCCCTAAGTGAGCCGGTCACACGTTGGATAGAATGTCTGCGTCAGGCGTTACCGAGGCAATCGTTACCCGGTTGTGGAGAATTTATAAGGCCGGATGCTCGAAGGTTCAGAATTGGTAAGGTTTCTGCGATTTATCCACGGTGTATTGGAGCATTTGCATGGGCGTTAATTTTCTTTTGATACGATTACACATGTAAAGATTAACCGAAGAAAGAATTAAAGTGATATGTATTAAGTATGTTATTTAGTATTCGATTTCACTTTTATGTATTGTTTTCTTACTGGTATTAGATTATTTCCAACGATATTGTTATTTATAATATATTTAATGACAAACTTGCACATTCTTTTGAGAATGTCCCACTTTAGTTATTTGAAGGACTTTGATTTATACTTTGTTCAAAAAAAAAAAAAAAAAAAACTAAAAAAAAATTAAAAAAAAAAAAAAAAGCAGTGAAAAAAAAAACTGTTAAAACCTGATTTTTTTCAGTATTTACATCTTACGATGTACACCACGACATTTTGAGCAAGTACTATAAATTAGAAATGGAAATTTAGAATTTCTGCTTATGCTTGCCAAACAACTCAAACACATTGGTTGATCTTGGAATTAACATATTTTATTATACAACTGCACTTACAGGTTGCCTTACAAATTCCAGTACATGTTTTATTCTGGTTTATTGTTATTTAACTGTTGACAATGTTATTATTTATTGTAGGGCACTAATAATTCAAAGTATTTGTATGCTTGTCATGTTAAAAGATGATCCTCTTCTTCTACAGGAACTGGATGCAAAAAATAATTTTGATATCATATATTTGGATTTCAGGAAAGCTTTTGACACTGTTGCGCATGGAAGACTATTTTACAAATTGGAGCAGAATGGTATTAAGGGTAAGTTGCTACAATGGATAAAAGGATGGTTGAGTGGGAGAAGACAGAGGGTGGTAATCAATGGGTGCTGTTCTTCGTGGACTAATGTTATTAGTGGAGTCCCACAGGGTTCGGTGTTGGGTCCACTGTTGTTTTGTATATTTATCAATGATATTGATGAAGGTATATCAGGCTTAGTGTCGAAGTTTGCAGATGATACAAAGGTTGGCAGGGTTGTTAATGACAGTAATGGCAATGTGCTACTGCAACAGGATCTATAAAATTTGGGAAGTGGGCTAAGAAGTGGCAACTGAAGTTTAACCTTGACAAATGCAAAGTCCTGCATATGGGTAAAAATAACCCCAGAGAAACGTACCAACTGTGTGGTACTACACTTAAGGTGGTAGAAAATGAAAAAGACCTGGGAATAATTGTGCAGTCAGATATGAAGTTTTCTGAGCAATGCAGGCAGGCTGCTAGGGCAGGTCATGGGTTTTGTCAATGATATATAGGAATTTTGCTAGCAGGGAAAAGGTGATTGTCCCCTTGTATAAGGCCATGGTCAGGCTATGCCTTGAGTACTGCTTACAGGTCTGCAGGCCTCATTTTAGGAAGGATGTAGATTTGCTTGAGCGTGTACAGAGAAGGGCAACAAGATTGGTAAGGGGGATGAAGGGATCCTCTTACCAAGAGAGGCTTAAGTTCTGCAAATTGCAGTGGCTGGAGACTAGGCACCTGTGCGGTGATCTGATTGAGGTATATAAGGCCTTGAATGGGTTGAGCACGCTGAATTCTGATGGGATCCTTCCACTTGTTCAGATTACGAACCTAAAGGGGGCATAAATTCAAATTAAGAAAAGACATGTAGAATAGATGTGCGGAAATTTGCCTTTAGCCAGCGGGTGGTTAATTGCTGGAACAAACTTCCATCTGTTGTTGTGGAAGTTGATAGGTTAAATAAATTTAAGGAGGAACTGGACAGGCATTTAAATAAATAAATAAATTTTCTGTTTATACTCCAGGACGACCAAACGGTCAGAGGAGTTCATAAGATAGACAGAATACAAGAAACAGCACCATATTCAGCAGTCACGGGCTTGAACCCTGGTCACTCAAGGCACGTGTACTTATGCACCCGTGAGCCTGACCACTAGGCTACAGGAATGGTGTGATATATATATTTTTTTGGGTGATGCTGCATAAGCTCATACACTTGCTTTCTTGCATCACATGCCACTACTACTACTACATGTGTATCATGTAGTGTAACCTGATAAAGATGTTGAAGGCTTCTTGAAATGCACGTCTTGAGTTTGCCAAATAAGGCTATATAGTGTTGGGCAACTTTATTTAATATAATCCCCACAGAGAATTATTGAAAGTTGTCAAATTCAGGGCTCTGTGCAATGTCAATTGAAGACCACCTAATCCACTTAGCTGGGAAGAATTATATTTAAATAATTTCAGACAATTCAACCATGCAGAAAATAAATGTCATCAGTCAGTCTTTTGATATCTGGCATTAAATAATTTTCCAACATCTACATATACAGTGAAATGCCAGTATGATGAATTTGTGCAGGTGAAAAAAATATTCATTATAATGAAATTTTGTTACAGTGAAATAAAGGGGGAAAATCCAGGATTATTAGTGATATATTACAAAATAATCATTAATGAAACTTATTAAATATAATTCTACATTTTTTTTTACTGAAAAATTTAAAAATGTTATGTTTTTAACTTGTAATCTTCAATGAAACAAAACTTAGAATTCTGCATGGAAAAAAAGAAAAACATTATGAACATCAAACTACAGTGCCTTCCACTTATAAAATTTATAAAACTGTAATACATACAGCCATCAGATATGATGTAATTACCCGTACTTCCCACAAAGCTGTATACAAACATTATTCTAGCACTGGTGCTTTCTGTAGACTTAATGTAGACAATCCCGTACTTTCAGTTATTCAGGTTTCATTAAGTAGAGTAGACAGATCAAATTCCATTAATATTGAATAGCCAATTAACTGCTTAGTTAGTAAATCATTGCAGCATAGCCAGATGCTAAAGAACAGAGATGAAAATGTGTATATTGTAATTGTTTAAGGATTTTTTTTTTTATTACAAATTTCATTATAATCATTTTTTTTGTCCAAAAGAAACCATTCTTCCTAAAATGAGTCTTTGAAACCTGCAATCGGTTTTAACTTGCAATCTTGTGCATGCATACACAAGATGTGACTTAACTATTGCTTTATACAAAGGGATAATCACCTCCTTATCTCTACTGGCAGAATTCCTGTATATCATTAACAAAACCCCCATGAGCTGTCCTGACAGCCTGTCTGCTCAGAGAACTTCATATCTGACTGTGCAGTTATCTTCAGGTCATTTTCATTCTCCACTACTTGGAATGTAGTACTACACAGTTGGTATGTTAATCTGGATTATTACTACCCATATGAAGTGCCTTGCATTTGTTAATGTTAAACTTCAATTGCTACTTCTCGGTCCATCTGCCTAATTTTGCTAGATCTTGTTGCAGTAGCATACCCTGATTAATCACACTGGCAACTTTTTTATCATCTGCAATCTTAAATATTAAGACTGATATACCTGTAAATATTGAAAACAGCAAGGGAGCCAGCACTGAACACTGGGAGACTCCACTAATAACATTAGTCTAAAAATAGCAGTACTGCTCAATCTCTTTATCCATAGGAGTAACTTGTCCATAATGATGTACTGCTCCAGTTTGTATTGCAGACTTTAATGTGCAGTAGCATCAAAAGCTTTTCTGAAATCTAAGTATATGATGTCAAAATTATTTTATGAATTCAGTTTGCTTGTTACTGCATCATAAAATAACTTCAAATTATATTATGATGATGTTAAATATAACTTCCATTTATATTAAAGGAGGCAGCAAAGGAAGTAAGCAAACCCTTAGCCATAATTATGAGAGCTTCCTTGGACTCAGGGGAGGTACCCAGGGACTGGAGATGTGCAAATGTGATGTCAATTCACAAAGGAGAGATCAAAGGGTGACAAGTAATTATTGACCTGTTAGTTTAACTTCTGCTCCAGGAAAATTAATGGAGGCACTGGTTAAAGAAGCACTGCAGGATCATCTAGACAAGACTTCAGTTATAGCTCCGACACAGCATGGTTTTGCTAATAGAAAGTCTTGCCTCACCAATTTGATTGGATACTATGATGTGGTCACAAAGGAACTGGATGCAGGGAATAATTTTGATATATTTTTGGATCTTAGAAAGGCTTTTGATACTGCTGCACATGGAAGACTGCTGCACAAATTGGAGCAGTGTGGCCATTGGAAGCAAATTGCTTCTATGGATAAAGGGATGGTTGAGTGGGAGAAGACAGAGAGTGGTAATCAATGGACACTGCTCATCGTGGACTAATGTTATTAGTGGAGTCCCTCAGGGTTCAGTGTTGGGTCCATTGTTGTTTTCTGTATTTATAAATGATATTGATGATGGTATATCAAGCTTAATGTCCAAGTTTGGAGATGGTACGAAGGTAGGCAGGGTTGTTAAGGACACTAATGACAGTACGCTGCTGCAACGGGATCTAGAAAGGTTGAGCAGATGGGCTGAGAGGTGGCAAATGTAGAGTACTTTATGTAGGAAGCAGTAACCCCAGAGTAACGTGTCAACTCTGTGGTACTGCACTGACAGTGGTAGAGAATGAAAAGGACCTGGAGGTAATCGGGCAAGCAGATATGAAGTTTTCTGAGCAGTGCAGATGACCTGCAAGAGTAGCACATTGGTGTCTTGTCAGTGATATACAGGAATTTTTCTAGCAGGGATAAGGAGGTGATTATCCCCTTGTATAAGGCTATGGTCAGACCACACCTTGAGTACTGTATACAGGTTTGGAGGCCTCATTTTATGAAGGATGGAGCTGTTAGAATGAGTACAGAGAAGGGCAACAAGGTTAGTGAATGGAACAAAAGGTTGCTCTTAAAAAGAAAGGCTTAAGTTTTGCAAATTACAGTGTCTGGAGACTAGGCACTTGCGAGGTGATCTGATTGAGGTGTATAAAGCCTTGAATGGTTTGAGCATGCTCAATGCTGATGCGATTCTTACTCTTGCTCAGAATAATCACCTGAGAGGGCATAAATTCAAATTGAGGAAAGACAGTTGTAAGATAGATGTGTGGAAGTTTTGCTTTAGCCAGCATGTAGCTGGTTGGTGGAACAGACTTCCATACTTTGTTGTGGAAGTTGATAGCCTAAATAAATTTAAGGCTGAGCTGGACAGATATTTGGAACGAATGGAGGGGTGGAATGGGAGCTGCTTTTTTTTTTTTTTTTTTTTTTTTTTGGCCGATGCTGCATAAGCTTGCTTTCTTGCATCATATGCCTCTACTAATTCTAATAATATCAAATCAGATTGGTCATACGAGATCGCCCCTTAAAAATCTATGCTGTTACTGCACTATAACTTTAGTTGTTTAACAGTGACTCCATTAATTTTTGTTAGAACAGAAGTCAAACTTGTAGATCTGTGATTACTTGGTCCTTCTTTGTGAATTGGGGCCACATTCGCACATCTTTAATCAATAGGGAACTCACGTGAATCAAAGGATGCTCTCATAATTATGGCTAAAGGTTTGTTTACCTCTATGCTGCCTCCTTTATATCAATCTAATTATATAATTAGATTGAACTCATCTACCCCAGTTTTCTTTTTTTATGGTTTGCTTCAGCAATTTCTCTTCCATTTTGCTCTCAGCTATCACAAAATCATTTAGCTATCTGTTAGTTTGATAAACTTCTGGCATCCACTTCCCTAAAGAATTCCTCGTGTGAATGTAGATGCAAAATATAACTATTTAGTTTATCAGCAATCTGAGAAGATTCATTAACAGTTAAGCCCTTCGTATTTAGTGGACCAATGTGATTTATCCTCTTCCTTCTACTGTTTACATAAGTAAAGAAGTCTTCTCTGCTTTTCATTGCCAGAGAAGACAAGACAAGAAGACAAAATAATCTGCCTTAGCATGCCTAACCTTTGTGACTTAATTGCAGACTACTTTGTTCTCCTGATTATTGATATGCATCCCCTATATATTTCTTCTCTGCCAGTCTCATCACGTCATCTGACATTCATTTAGCTCTAAGCCTTGAACAGTATATCTTAATTGGTATAAAAAGCCTAGTTGCCTCTACAGTTTCAACCTGAATGCTTCTCATTTAGAATTTGATGTTGGTAACTTCATCAGTTGGACCCACTGCATAGAATTTAAAAACTGTCAGAGACAACCTTTATAATCACCTTCATGTTAGCAAAAGCCCTTCCCTTCCCTTCCCTTTGACAGTAGTTGCACATCTATGCACTGTGCTTAGTTCTACTTAATGGTTCTTTCAACAACAGATTCTTAATTGATTGTTGTTTTCCCCGCTGTTTATGTCACTCCAAACTGACTCAACATTGCTCTGGCCACCCACGTCAACTGGATGTACTGCCTTACATTTTATGTTATTCTTAACTAAGAGCATAACTCCTTCTTGCCCTGTCTGTCCTTTCTGGACACACAGGACTCTCAAATTCAAATTCTGCATCCCTTATATCTGAGTGACTCCATGCCTCCGATATCCCCACAATATCTGCATTTGATGACTTGACCAGTACTTCAAATTTATTTACTATGCTCCTAGCATTATTGTACATGCAAATATACCTGTACCTGGTTTTACTCTTAGTAACTAACACAGCCGATGTATTTGCTTGTTCTATGCAGACCTTGAAATCCCTGACATCTTGCTTTTCAGGCTGCTGCATGTTCCATTAGAAACAAGGCAGGAATCACTTACATCTCTGCCTTCAGTTTCCGTTAATCTATTAATCTGTGCTCTCAGTGCCAGCAGTGTTCTGGCAGACTTAACACCGCCTTGATAGCATTAGAAAATAGCCTTGCTGCCTTTCTATTTAAATGTATCCTACATAGTTGGTACATTAATCTGGGTTAATCTGCCAATTCTCAGCATATCTCCCGTATGCTGTACCTTTCATTTGTAAAAACAGTCTCTCCTGTCATTGTGCAAAGACCACATTGAAAAATAATCAATCCCATGCTTTGCAGAGTCTTCTGTACTGCTACAAGTCATTAGCCGACCGGGCTAGCCGAGTGGGCAAAGTACCTGCCCGGCAACCCAAAGGTCGCGGGTTCGATTCCCGCCTCGGGCTTGGATCAAAGTACTGCCAAAACCTTGGGAGGTGCAATATGGCCACAGAAGCCGATGCGCCAACAACTACCAAATCAAAAAAAAAAAAAAAAAAAGCTACAAGTCATTCTTCAAATGATAATGGACACTATCTCTCATGTTAGTAATTCACTTGAGAAAAAACAATAAAGTCAAAATAATCATACACCCAAATGAACCAGTGAGAATCAGAGTGGGATAAATTTACACTAAGTATTTTGGTGTTTTAGTACCTCATC
The DNA here is from genome assembly GCF_048544385.1 of Mastigoproctus giganteus. NCBI lineage: Eukaryota > Metazoa > Arthropoda > Arachnida > Uropygi > Thelyphonidae > Mastigoproctus > Mastigoproctus giganteus. The sequence continues at coordinate 220,792,034 of NC_143579.1, read as the reverse complement.
ATAGAAAAATAAAGAAACATGAAATCTTTAACTGCCATTGTTGTAATAGTAGTGGCAAATGATGCTGCAAGAAAGCAAGTTTGTTGCATCAGCAAAAAAAAAAAAAAAAAAAAACCCACACTATTAAGATTATAGTAAAAAGTACTGACATATCATAGAAGACTGCTAAAATTAAAATCATTAAAAAAGCCACTATCATATTTAAGGTTATTTATTAACCTTAAATATGATAGTGGCATGTCAATTATGAATGGCTTAGATGGCTTACACTTTTCTTCTTTCATTCATGAAATAAAACATTTTAGTATTAGTAGTGATGAATGATACAAGAAAGCAAGGCTTATACAGCATCAGCCAAAAAGAACCCAACCACAACCCTTCCTATCTCCTGCAACAGTCTGTCTAGTCCGTTCTTAATTTATTCAAACTATCCACTTCCACAACAGATGGAAGCCTGTACATCAATCAATCACCCATTGGCTAAGGCAAACTTCTGCATATTATTCTGCACCCATCCTTCCTCAGTTTGAATTTTTGCCCCCGCATACATGTAATCTGAGGAAGAGGATCAGTATTGAGCTTACTCAATCCATTCAAAGCCTTAAACACCTCTTAGCTCCCTAGTCTCTAGACACTAACTGAAGCCTTTCTTGGTAAGAGCACCCTTTTGTTCCCCCTCACCAATCTTATTGCCCTTCTCTGTACCCGCTCCATCAATTCCACATCCTTTCTAAAATAAGGCCTGCTGACCTGTATGCAGAACTCAAGATGTGGCCTGACCAATGCCTTATACAGTAGTATAAGGCAGTGGTCATCCTTATCTCTGCTAGCAAAATTTCTGCATATCATTGACACAACCCATGAGCTGTCCTAGCAGCCTGTCTGCATTCCACAGAGAACTTCATATCTGACTGCACAATTACATCCAGGCCTTTTTCATTTGTCACTACCCTGAGTGTTGTACTACACAGTTGGTACAATCTGAGGTTACTGCATATGTCAATATTAAACTTCAACTGCCATTTCTCAGCATATCTCCCTGATTATTTTAGATCTTGTAGTAGCTTACCTTGATTATTGTCATTAAACATTCAATCTTTGTGTCATCTGCACACTTAGACATTAAGCCTCATATGCCTTCATCAGTATTATTAATAAATACAGATAACAACAAGGCGCCTCCATAGCTGGGCAGGAGCAGCAGTGCGTAGCACATGCTTCTTGATTAGACCGGGGTTCGAGCCCGTGACTACCAAATACGGAGGATGCAGAGAGGTCAGGGAATGACCACCGCATATCCCTGGAGCAATATGGCCTTAGTTGCTAATGCTCCTAAAAACCAAATAACAAACAGATAACAACAGTGGGCCCAGCACCAAGCCCTGGGGGACTCCACTGATAACATTAGTCCACAAAGAGCAGTGTTCATTGATAACTCTGTCTTCTCTCACTGAATCGTTCCTTTATCCATAGCAGTAACAAATTGGAGCAGCAAGCTGCTCCAATTTGTAAAGCAGTTTATTATGTGCTACAGAATCAAAATCTTTCCTGAAATCTGATTATATGATATATGCACTGTTTTTCCATCCAGGTCCTTTGTTACTGCATCCTAGTATCCATTCAAATTGGTCTGACAAGATTGCCACTTGACAAGTCCATGCTGTGACTAAACTCCTGTCTAGATGTTCCTGTATTAGTTCTTTAACCAGTAACTCCATTATTTCCCCCGGAACAGAAGTTGAGCAAGCTAACAGGTCTGTAATTACTCATGTGACTTTTTGATGATCCCCTTTATGAACTGGGGATACATTTGCACATCTGGAGACTTCCCCCTGAATCCAAGGATGCTCTTATAATTATGACTGATGGTTTGCTTATCTCCTTTGCTGCCTCCTTTTAATATAGTTGGATAGATCCCCATCCACTCCAGGTTCCTGCCTTCCTTACATTTAACTTCGACAATTTCACTTTTCTCTCAGTTATTACAAAATCATTTAGTTCCCTGGGTAAAGTTTGATAAACTTCTTGCATCCACTCTGTAAAGAATTCTTCTTGTGAATGTAGATGCAGAATACTTATTCAGCTTGTCAGCAACCTGAACAGGATCATCAGTATTTTAACCATTGATATTAAGTGGACCAGTGTGATTCATCTTCTTCCTTTTAGTAAAACAAGCCTTTGTTATTTTCTTTCTTCGTTTTCCAAAGAGTTGTCATAATCTACCCTAGTTTGTTAAACATCCTTTGTCTATTGATTGCAAACTGGTTTATATCTACCATAAGTTTCTGTAGTACCACCTGCTAATTTATATGTGTTCTGTGCATTTTTCCAAGTCTCAGTTCTATTGACATCCATTTAGGTTTAATCCTTGAACAGTATTTCATAGTTGGTACGAAAAGTCTAGTACTTTTATGATTATTTCCTTGAATGCTTCCCATTTAGAATTTGCTGATTGGTAGCATCATCAGTTGGTCCCACTGTATAGAATATAAAAATCTCCGAGACCACTGTAGTCACATTTATGAAGTGAACTTTTACTGTTGATAGTAGTTACATCTTTAAGTAAATTCCACATATACACACACACTGATCACTGCTACATAAGGATTCTTTTATCTGCAGATTATTAATGCATAATCAATGCAGGAATTCTTAATGCATAATCACTGCTGCTAATCAGATCAAGAGCAATTATTCTCTCTCGTTGGCTCTCTAACATGCTGCTGTAGCAAACAGTCATGCAATTAATCCACAAAAGTCTTGCTAGTTGGCAAATAACCAACCCACAAGTTCCAGTCAATATCTGGAAATCTAAAATCCCGTTAAGGCTTTGAATGGTTTGAGCAAGCTCAATGCTGATGGGATTCTTTCTCTTGCTCAAATTCAAATTGTGGAAAGACAATTTCAGAATAGATGTGCGGAAATTTGCCTCACGTTTGGTTTTAATTACATCCTGTACCCTCGTTGAAATGCTCTAAATCAATTTTTGATTCTGCGATGGAGATACATTGGTCCTTCAACACCACACTCAATTCAACTACTGATTACAGGTTTGTTGGCTTGTCCTGAAAAAAACAGACATGCCTAGCTTATCCCAAAGATCAGGGCCTGCAGCCTCTTGGCCCATCAGTATTATAGGTCTCCAAAATTCACCTTTATTTGATAAAAAATTATCTATATTACAAAAAAATAACAAAAAGCAAATAAGTAGAAAATTTAAAAAACAAAAGAAAGATTCTTAAATGGAAAATATAATAATATACATTAAAACTTGTCTCTAAGTCATATGCAGGATTATGTTTACATACTTCATATGACTTAGAGGAGATATGTCCCAGTGTATATCTCTAAGTTAATCCTCATGTATGGGATATATCTGAAAATTAAAGTAATTCTATATAATCTAGGGCAGAGTTATCAAACTCATAAGTGCTTGTAAGCTGCACAAGCAGTTCTTGGAGTCTCTAGTTTGCACACAGAACAACAATGTGGTATTACTGAGAAATATTTTCATATATTTCCTCGATGGTGGCATAAAAATATATAGTTTCATAACCATCAATAATTATGAAGGTTTGTATAATTTATGAATTTTATTTAAATTTTATATTAGTGTATCACCTTTGCTTGTTTCAAAGAGTTCTAAATTGCTTGTGTCCTAAATGTGTGTGTGCATGTGACATCTGTGGGAACATATTTCTCAAATTTCATAGAAATTTGATAGTTACTTATCCCTAAATTGAAACAGATGTTAACATGGCATCTGGCAGATCAAGTATGAATGCCTTGTGTTTTTGTTAGCTGTTTGTGTTTAGTTTCTGTGACACTGGCAAAACCAAAGCTCTGTGGCAAGATTAGACAGCTCTTGTCCCAGTGGCTCAAATGCCACATGAGTATGGGACTTGAGTACAAGAAATGTAGATGCTGTTGCTTGCCTGGCATCTGTTGAATTCCATATGCAAAATTAATTTCTCATAATTTGTATATTGGAATTAAAACAGAAAATATTCTTTAATAATTTAGAGAATATTGGTAGGGAAAGGTACACGGGAGGATTTGATTTCATTTCTTAATTATAAAAAAGCAGCATCTGTCAGGTACCATATTATCGGTGGGATGGTTAGGTTACAGTTTGCCCTTATTTCCACATGAGTTTAACATTGTTAACCTGTAAAATACAATGACAGTTGAGGACTGCACGTGGCCTGTCAGTTTGTTATGTGATATACTTGTATACTCCAGAATTACTGAATTTGAATCATATAGGGTTGCACTACATGGTATGCTGCTAATACTGTTGCAGGCCACCAAAATAACATGGCTCTGCATGCAGCTCCACAACCTCCATTTTGCTATCCCTGATGTTGTGGCTCTTATTCTTGCAATGTATTCTATGCACTGTATTCTTGTTTGAATACAAGAATACTTGTTTGAATTCAAACAAGGTCACTCTAAGTTATGCAGTATGATATGGTACATGTCATGCAGTGGCATATCCAGGTATCATCCTAAGGGGGCCATGCGACCAGGTCCAGGGATCATTGTTAGTGGGGGGGGGGGGGCTACTGACCAGTTTTTTTTTTTTTTTTCCCTTCAGAATGTCCCTTGTGTTCTTTTTCTTTAATTTAAAATTTTTGGTTAAGGGGGGACATATGCCCTCTCTGCCCACTCCTGAATACGCCTCTGCTGTCATGCTGAAACAGAAAATGGCTAGCCGATGCTGCTCTCATAGTGTAGGAAGAATGGAATTGTCCAGAATTTTAGTGTACTGCATGCCATTCATTATTCTAGGAATAATGACCAATGCTCAAACCCAAACCACAAGAAACAAACCCAAATGGTGATTGTACCATCCTTAAGCTTCGCACTTGGGGCAAGATACTCTACTAAATTCTGCCTGACCAAAACATGGCCATCAGATTGGAAAAAAAAAACCCACATGCCATCATTGGTCATTCCATAACATGACTTTCCAATGTTCCAGGTACCAGTAATGATGAGTTGTGCACCAGATATCAAAATGCAGCAGCTGATGATGTATCCTTCAGAGACACTAAAAGGTACTGAAAGTGAGTAGTGAAGACAGGCTTCTAAGACAGTTCATAAGGCTATATCAATTGTATTCAGAAATTTTGTCAGCAGGGACAATGAGGTGATTATCTCTTTATATAAGGCACTGGTTAGGATGCACCTTGAGTACTGTATACATTTCAGGAAGTCTTTTTAAAAAGGATGTGGATCTGTTTGAGCAGGTGCAGACAAAAGCAAAAAGATTAGTCAAGGACAGGAGGGAGTACTCTTACCACGAAAGACTTCATTTCTGCAAATTGCAGTTCATGGAAACAAGTCATCTGTGAGAAGACTGAAGTGCTTAAGGCTTTGAATGTATGGAGTAAGCTCAGTGCTGATGGAATCCTTCATTCTGCTCAGACTATACACACGAGGGAGCATAAATTCAAATTGAAGATTGGTTCTAGGAATTGCAGAAATTTGCCTTCATCCAGCTGATACTTGATTGTTGTGGAAGTAGATGGTTTTAATAAATTTAAGGAAAAATTTGGCAAATTATTAGAGGGGATGGACAGATGTTGAGGTGGATAGTTTTTTTTTGGCTGATGCTACATAAGCTTACTTCTTGGCATCATTTGCTACTACTAATACTAAAACCTGTGTGCTTCAACCACTTGACATTAGCCAGACTTTTGTGATAGTGTATAGTGTTAATTTTAATGCGGCTCTGGGGTTTTCCTCCAACTCAGCATCTAGCAGTGTGATTAATTCATATGCTGTAAAGGCCAGATTTATGTAGGTTAGTGTGTGTGCTCATGCAGCATTAGTGTGGGTTACATTGGTGGTGTTGTTCATCTGGCCTCTTAGCCTAGGGACTTGTGTTTTGATGCAAAAACCTCTAGTTTACTGTTCAGCACCATGAGGAGGCATGCTGGGCAGTAGGGAGTGTGAAGCACTGGCAGGGCAAACCCTGAGATAGCCAAGACTACAGGCAGGAAGAGCCCAGTATAAAAAAAGGGGGGGGAAGTGAAATGTAGGAAGGAATAGTGGGAGGGATAAAGTGGTAGAAAGATAGAGGGGGTAGTAGTTAAGGTGACCCCCCCTGATTGAAAGGGAGGGGATAGCCAAGCAGGACAGGATGTCTATCCTACTCCAGGGGTGGGAGTTAAAAGTTAATAGTGGGGTGACCCACAAGGCAAAGGGTGCCACTCAGGGAGAGGGGGGAAGGAGAGAACAACCACCTCAGGACCATACCTTTGTGATGTGAGATGAGAGAGTTTAATGACTGGACACACTGCCATAAAGTGTTAAGAATGTGCACTGTAATGATTGGACATGAGAGGTGTGCACCAATTTTATATTTGTTTTTCAGCACTTGCATATAATTATCAAGACACGCCGGGCAGTAGGGAGTGTGAAGCACTGGCAGGGTAAAAACCCTGAGATAGCCAAGACTACAGGCAGAAAGAGCCCAGTATAAAAAAAATGGGGGGGGGAGTGAAATGTAGGTTTAACTTGTTCCAGCATTGTTCCTTTTTGGGGGGGGGGGAGTGAAATGTAGGTTTAACTTGTTCCCGCATTGTTCCTTTTTTGCATAATAACTAATATTTCTGGAATTTTCTTGGGCAAAATCAAAGAAAAACCCATTTGTAGAAAGTTATTGAGAATTTTAGTTGTGTGGACTGAGTAGACAGAGCAGGACATTGTTAAAAGTCATGAGGTATCTTGAAGAATTTGCACGATCAGCTCCATGTTAATGATACTAGAACTGGGGGCATTAATTAAAATTATGAAGAAAGGTATAAAGTGGATTGTTAATAGTGTTCTTTTAGACAGCAAATTTATAATTAGTGGAATTAATTACTTGCATGCATAGTCAACGCTTATAGCTTGGGGAAATTCAAGTGGTGGTGACCACTCAGTGGTCACCACCACTTGAATTAAAAAGTTATATTTCAAGGTTTAAAAAAAGTAATTGTATTTATAACAAATATTTTATTTTTACAGAGGTGGATTAACTGGGAAAAAACTTTCCACACAAACTCAGTTTCAAACTTGTTATAGCATTTCATAAATGGCCAGATAGTTAAAAAAAAACAAAAAAAAAAAAAAAAAAACAATAAATGATATTTTCTATAATGAGATTTTATTTTTATAGTACTCAGAATGCACTAGACAAAAATAAAAATTCTCTGTTTCTAAAAATGAAGGGTAGCATAGGATAAGTTAATTTGAAAAATAAAAAAAATAGTTTCTATAAGATATTTTAATAATGAATGGAGACGGTGCAATGGGGAAAAATTTCAATAAAAACTTTATGCTGTCACTGTGTAATTTTTTTTATAAAATGGAATTTTGTAATTGCCATTTAAACAATTTTAAAAGAAAGGGTATTATTACTATTATATTTACATTTTGTTTATAATGCATATATTAATAGTGTAGAGAATTCTCTAAAAAGAGAACAGGATTGCATATTAAATGTGAATACTATATAATATTGGTGTAAATACACCATAGTTTACCCATTAGTTTAACTACATAAGTAGCGTAAAGGCATTGTTTGATTTTATCTCATATTGTGGCTACCTTCACAACGAGATCAGGTATTGCACTACTTCGAACAAACAATGCAATAGAGGAGACTACTGTTATTTATTCTCAGTGGGCATCACCACACAGATGGCACCATTTCAGAGCTTGTTGGCTCACTCACTCACTCACTCATTGGTGGGTGGGCAGGTACCCTGGTAATGCAAACATGCCATCATGGTTGTGAAGTTAATTCCACAATATGAGAGATGCCAAATGGTGTAGGTAATAATAATATTTTGAAGACTTTATAAATGCTCAAGGCATAATATGTTACGGGTTGAATTTAACTATATAATATTGGTGTAAATACACCATAGTTTACCTATAAGTTTAACTACATAAGTTGTTTAAAAACATCATTTGATTTTATCTCATATTGTGGCTACCTTCACAACGAGATATCAGGTATTGCACTACTTCGAATAAACAATGCAATAGAGGAGACTACTGTTATTGATTCTCAGTGGTCACCACCACACAGATTAAATGCAAAATCAAATGATGCCTTTACGCAACTTATGGGTAAACTATGGTGTATTTACACCAATATTATATAGTTAAATTTAACCCATAACATTATGCCTTACGCATTTAGTCTTCTTCAAAATATTAAATATGAATGCATTTATTTTGGGATTAAAGTTCATGTAGAAATTAATAATTTTTGGGGGTGGTCCCCCCATTTATTACTTTTGTGTAAGTACATGCGTTGATGTTTATCTGTACAGTGTTGTTCTCTTTTTATTTGTTTATTCACCTGTGTAACTTTTAAAATGCTCTTCATACAGTGTATTTACAACATGTAGAGAATTTAAGTTATTTCTGATTTTTTTAAAATTCAAATTAACAAATTAAAATTAGAATTTTAGCATTTGAAATTTTGCCAGAATAATTGAAAATATATATCATAAGATTTTAGGTTTTATGCATGAACCAAATTATTGGGAGCATTTCCTGGCTTTGATAGGCAATAATGCTGAAAATAAAAAAAAAAAAAGCATCCAACAGCACACAGTTTACTCATTCCATTTGAAACTTATTTAAATATAGCTTTTGTCTGATGAAATCTGACCATTATGATGGTTGTGAAATAAATTATAATTATAAAAAGCTAGACTGTTAAAAACGAATTTAATGGCTCACTCCAGAGTTTGTGGTTTTATTGAGAGGACCTACATGAAAATCTGTGTGGTAGACTGCCACCACATTAACTCTGACTGGTTAACATGCAGCTACATGGAGTTGAGCTTGCAAACATGATAATATTTTGCTATTGGCTAAGGCGCATTTAGGGCTAGAGCCTCAAGCCGCGAACAAATTTAGACTATGTATATAAAGTGCTTAGCATCATAATACACAGCCATTTCTGAATAAACAGAAAATTTTTAAGGTGGCATCGTTTTAGGTTATATCTCATATTGTGAATGCCTTCACAACGAGTTGCCATGATATTGCACTACTTCGAATAAGTAACGCTTCACCTAAGGAGAAGACTAGTGTTACTTATTCTCAGATAGGTACCACCACCCAGACAGCACTGTTTCAGGGCTATTTGGCCCTTCGTCAGTGAGTGGGTAGGTACCCAAGTGATGCAATGATGGCAAAAACAGTTATGAAGTATAACTCCACAATATGAGAGATGCCTGATGGTGTATGATGTATTTAGACTAAGGCGCATTTAGGGCTAGAGCCTCAAGCTGCGAACAAATTTAGACTATGTATATTAAGTGCTTAGCATCATAATACACAGCCATTTCTGAGTAAACAGAAAATTTTTAAGGTGGCATCGTTTTAGGTTATATCTCATATTGTGAATGCCTTCACAACGAGTCAGTGAGTGGGTACCTACCCACTCACTGACGAAGGGCCAAATAGCCCTGAAACAGTGCTGTCTGGGTGGTGGTACCTATCTGAGAATAAGTAACACTAGTCTTCTCCTTAGGTGAAGCGTTACTTATTCGAAGTAGTGCAATATCATGGCAACTCGTTGTGAAGGCATTCACAATATGAGATATAACCTAAAACGATGCCACCTTAAAAATTTTCTGTTTATTCAGAAATGGCTGTGTATTATGATGCTAAGCACTTTATATACATAGTCTATTTTGCTATTGTTATTGTGTTATCAAATCTTTGCTGTTGACATATTTTTTTTTTCCTCAGTTAGCTTTGATATTTTCTTTGGTATTTTGACATTAGCTTTGGTATTTTCTCTAGGCATGACTTGCATTTCCAAACATGTCCAAAGTGAATAGATGGGTGAAATGGGAAGTTGTTGTTTTTTTAACTGGCTGATGCTGTATAAGCTTGCTGTCTTGCATCATATGCCTCTACTAATGCTAATGTCCAGAGAAAATACCATTATATAATTATACATGGAAAAATTTTCACCTACAGTCTTTATTTGCTTCTTGTGTTCCCTAGCTACTTTACCAAGTCTTCTGCTCTGCACCTTTTCAATACTGAAGTATTTAAAGTTCATAAATAAACTTTTTTTTTTTTTAATTAAAAAAAGTGTTTTATTTTTAACCCACATAAATATGGTTACATATAATAAATAAAAAATAAATGACAAAACATTTTGAGAGTGAAAAACCAACAAAAAATTCGGCGTAATGCCAAATTTTTAGTTGGTTTTTGAAGGACCTGGTTGAAAACTTCTGTTGAAGACGTTGCCTTTTTTGAAGAAAGAAGCAAGTGTTGATTGCCCGGATTTCTTCCTCCTTTCTTTAAGAATTTCAAAATAACGGATCAGGGTTGTTATGACACTCCTTTTAACTGTGGCACTCCTCTCCCAGTCATGATCAGTGTCACAGAGCTCATTAATGAGGGACTCTACACTTGCAAGACTTGGTTGTAGATCACTGGTCTTCATAATTTTTAGAGGAGGATCTTCTTTCTCTTCCTCCTGCTGTTGGGTAAGTTCTGCAGCTTCAAGGTTTGAAATTACATCTTCAACTGTAATTTCTTCTAACTCTGCCTCTTGTGCCAACCTGCTGATATTTTCTACATCATTTTGAAGTCATGCATGAAATCTGGGAGAAGTTTACCCAACACTCCATTTAGACAAGTGTGATTTAGATTTAGACAATTAATGTGATTGATGCCCTTTAAGACATCAAATGACTGTCAATATTCTCTGATGGTAATGTTGGACTTGTCTAAAGCTTTTACCATTTCTGTAAATGTTTGCCATAGGTAATTATCTTTAAATGTGGCTATTATCCCCTGATCCATCAGTTTCAAAACTGATGTATTATCTGTGATTGGCTGAGATTGTTCTTGATCACGTGAGCAGTGATACATAGTACAGTATGATGGCAATAAATTTTGTTTGACGATTTAAACTTTAAATTTATAAAAAAAAAATTTCAAAAATTTTTTTGAAATTCGTGGACTTGTGGTTAGTGGCCGGTGCTGTTGCAAATTGGCGCAGATCAGACCAGTGCAAAACGAGGGCTACCTGTACTTTAAAATTATGTTTAACATTTTTGACTGTTATTATATATTTTATTACTAACCTTCTACAGTTCTAAATCAGCTGCTTGACTGGTGATTAGTAGAGCAGTTTTTTACTGGGGGGAATGTGTTGGAATGCGGTTTTGGAACTTTGTTTAACAAAATACATGATTTATACCGATGAAATTTAATGTTGTTTAGACGTGTTATTATATGGACGTTAATAGTTATCAGTGTTAATATTTATTAAGATGAACTTAAAAGTATTTGAGGACTAAAGCCTCAGGTTGCGTAGAAATTAGTGCAAACGCATTTTAGTATGCAGCAAAGCACTAAAGTAGCTAAGAATTGGCATCATTTAAATATATTTCATATTGTGAATACCTTCACAATGAGTTTCCATGGTATTGCACAACCTCAAATAAGTAATGCTTCACAAAGGGAGAAGACTATTTTTACTTATTCTCTGTGGAAGGTATTCACAATATGAGATATATTTAAATGATGCTAGTTCTTAGCTACTTTAGTAGTTTGCTGCATATTAAAATGATGCATTTACACTAACTTGTACATCAGTATTTATTAAGGTGCTAATAATTAGTTTTTTTAAATGAAACTTTAAACCTTAACAAATTTAAGTAATTTTTTCAACCCATATATATTTTTTGTTAAAAAAAGAGCACTGTTGATTATGCTCTCTATTAATTACTGAGTATTATGAGCTCAATATAACCTTTTATTCAAGTTTTAATCCCTCAAAGTATTTTATTGTAAAGATACATTTTTGTCATTTTACCGTGTCCTATTTTACGTTTTTTTTTTTTTTACTGTTATAATGCTACATTTAGTTTGTCAAATATATTGGCAAGGCATGCAACCCCTCATAGATTATAATCACTGGACAGAGTTGACATAATTGTTTCATCTGTAAAATATAAAATGTGCTACTCGTGACAATTTTTTTTTTTTTTTGAAATTGTTATAGAATCATTTATATACGTATTTGATATGGTAACAAAATTTAATGGACAATTATATATCAAGAACCACATTATTCCAGATATTTTGAATCAAGAATAAAGTGTGATAGATGCTTGTTTGCATAAATTTTTATGGTGCATCCATTAAATCAGGGTTTCTCAACCTTTTTTAATTATTGCCCCCTAAAGGGCAGTTTTCTTCCCTAATCGCCCCCCCCCCCATGAAATTTTAAATAAAAAAAATACTTGAAAAGGTTGTTTATGCATAGGTAATGTACTTCCATCATTTCTACTACCCAGGTAGTATGCATTCATCATTTAATTATATCTCATATTGTGAATACCTTCACGAGTTGCCATGGTATTGCACTGCTTTGAATAAGTAATGCTTCATCAGTGGAGAAGACTAATGATGGAAGTGCATTACCTATGCATAAACAACCTTTTCATACTCTTAGACCTCTAATAAAGAAATATTGGAAGAAAATACTTTATACTTACTCTTTTTATTCAATGGGATCCCTGAGCATGATGCTTTTTAGCTAAAAGTATGATGTTAGTAAGTTTAATTCTAATGTCTCCTCTTGAACATATGTAAATTCTGTTTCTTTCCTTTGTGAATATATTATTTACTGAACTAAAATCACTTTCAACCATATAAGTTGTTGGAAAATAAAGAAGTACTTTGGCCCTTTCAGACCACATTGTTGGGTAAAGAAGTTTAGTTGTTTTTGATCCCCACAACTCAACCATTCCACCTTTTTTGAATTTATATTTGCATTTTTTGTTACACTTTAATTCAGTGAGTTCTTGAATTTCTTCACTAATAGACTGGGCATCGCATCTAATTGGATGTAACATCCATGGTTTCGCTTGGATGTTAGATCCAATAATAAATCTGAAAATCTCTTTTTCATATCACCTTTTAAAGAACACAAATGATCTGAATTCTTAAGATCATTCTTGGTGAGAGATTCATTGATTTCAGTTAACTCTTGCATACCATGAAATTTCTTTCTCATTAAATTGCTTTCAAATACAGTATTTCCAGTTTTTCAGTGAAGGTTTTTAATATGAGTTTGCAGTCTATCACCATAATTAATTTCCCTTGAAGTTGAAGTGATACCTCATTATTTTCAAAAAATCCAAGCCATATAGTATATGTTGTTTTTGTGCTTGCTAATCTCCTTTGCTAAATCTGTCTCCTTCGCTTTCTAAAAAAACTATTTATCATATCAAAATGGTTTACAAACCTTGTTAGACAGTTTGCTTTAGAAAACCATCTGACTTCTGTATGTAAAAGAAGCCTCACATACTGTTCTTCATTATCAACACACAATTTTCTGAAAATGTGATCATATTTGCTATGTGACTTTATTTTATTGATGGTTTTAATAACTATACTCAGGGATTGAAAAAGAACTGGACTGATATTTTTTGCAACCAGATGATGTCGGTTGCACAATGCAGTGTATTGCAAGATATGTATTGGGACATACTTCCTTTAGGTGGGCCTTTGTCTTCCAACCATGGAGGTGGCACCATCAGTGGCATACGATACCAAATTTTCCATTAGTATTTGTTTTTCATCGAACCATGTTTTTACAGCAGCAAAAAATGGTTACTCCAGTACAGTCTGTTTACAAACAACATCTCTTCTTGCAATTTACAGTCATCATCGAAATAATGAACCTATGCCATTAGAAGGGCCTTATTGTCAGTAACTGTAGATTCATCAATCTGAATAGAAAATTTTCTCATTTATAGTTTGTCAATTAGCTGCTCTTCAATGTTAACTTACATCTCGTCGATTTGTCTTTGAATTGAATCATTGCTTAATGGCAATGCTTTAAAAATACTGGAAGAATTTTGATACATAACTGTTGAAATTACAGTCTGTAATGTGGGTTGTATAACAATCTCGGCAACTATATGAGCAGAACCAGCCTTTGCAATGGTTTCTACAATTTTATAAGACTCAATTATTCCATCATCATTTGTTTCTGTGTTCTTCTTAAATAAGAAAGTAACAGTGTTACATTGCTCAAAAATCTATTTTAAAATTTTAAAATATTCTATATCTTTACCAACTTTATCAGGATGTTTCCTTTTTAAGTGATCTAAAAGTCTTGATGGTTTCAAAGCCTCATTTGAAAAAGAACTATTAGACATAAGACACATAGGCTGTCTTGAGTTGAATGGGCTTTCAATAAAACCATAAGCTAGATATTCATCCAGATACTGTCGACACTTTTTCTTTTCAGCACTTGACATGATTGATGGGTTGAATACTAAACTACAAAGACTTAAATAATAAAATATAAACTGTTTTTATTTACCTGACCACTCGGCTACCCATGTCGTAGCCGAGTGGTCAGGAGCGGGAGTGCAGTAGCACACGCTCTTTGAGTAGACCGGGGTTCAAGCCCCTGAGTGCTGAATACGGTTGATCTGCCAACCCGCACTGGACCAGCGTGGCAGATTATGCTCCATTTCCCTCAGCATGAATTGTTGAGGAGGCTTCCATCCTGCAGTGGGTTGATAATGGCTGCACTTTACCTTTTTTTTTTTTTTCTTTACCCATGTCACTCACAAAAGCACTGTGGATCAAAAATAAAAAACTTCCGCAAGGAAAGGGGAAATCAATACTAATTATCTCTTAGAAAGTAGAAACAGTAGACTGAAACATTTCCTCATCCCATCTATGCATCGTATATTGACCAATGAAACAAAAGAATAAATAAATAAACCATGCTCACCACATCGCCGACCTTGGCGGTGGCATGGTTTATCTCCAAGGATTTTGGAGACATTACCTCTGAAAGCACTTAGACATTTAATGCTTATGAAAAGCAAAGGTGGCATGAATTAATTCATGGCCACTATCTACCTTTTATCAAAATTTCTAACTCACTCCTAATATAATATAGTAAAAATCAGTTGTCTCAGGGGAAAAAGAAAACCCAATGACAGATATTAAATATTAGCCTAAATTTTTAAACCTAACTTAAAATTTGCTCCCCCCCCCCTGAAAAAAACCAAATTATTTCTATAATTTTAATCAGTCTACAAAATTGAAATTCTCAATATACATAAACAGAAGTGTTTTCTTTGATTTCCTTTAAATTTTAGAAAAAAACTATCAATTAATGTGAAAACAGCAAAAATGCATGATCAAGTATGCATTTTTGTAATTATGCTCACAAAAAAAACAAGCAGGCGTTCACCTTGATCATAGCTGCATTTGTTTGAATTTCGCAGGTGATCGTGGCAACATTGTCTAAAATGAATCAAGTCACATGGAGCCATAATTGACCGCTCAAGCTTAGCAATTTGTTCAGCTTTACCGAGGTGATACAGGGAGAAAAAAAACATACCCAACTCTTTCTTGGATAACAAACAGTTGTGTATTATTACTTTCTAACAATATTTTGCATTATAGCTCTGTTAGAATAATTTGCTTTATTGCTTTATGTAATTGTTGCAGGGCAACAATATTGGTATAGCACGTTTTCTGGTTGTATATTTTATCTTCTAACAAAATTTCCAGAAAATATTTATATTGATAGCTACTTTATAAGTTATAAAATAATTCGTTATTGTGTGGGTAGGAGGGAACATTTTATGCTTCTAACATGTACTTGTTAATAATCCATCCAGAAATATTGGCAGTTGAGCTGCATTATAAATTTCAAACATCACTTGAATGCAAATTACTGCAGTTACTTGTTACTTTCGAGTGACTACATGTTTTCTCCTTGTACAGATGTTTTATTGTGAAAGTTCCTTGCAGTAAAATCAATCAGAAGTAGTCCTTTGTACAAATCACTTTATTGTACCTAAATTGATTCGTAATGGTGGGGGAATGGAAATGGTTTTTGCTCCTAATTGATGTTGCACTTTTGAATTTTCCCAAAGCTGATCATTTGAACACAAAGTAAATTAGAAGAACAGTAAAAGAGTTGATAATTGGTGCCATCTGGACAGCATTCAAACAAACAAAATTTTCTGTTTATACTCTGCAACGACCACATGGTCAGAGGAGTTCCCAAGATTGAGAGAAAACAACAAACAGCACAGCATTTAGCAGTCACTGGATTGATTTTGTGAAATAACCTTCCCACAGTAAAACAAAAGAAGAGAGGGAGTAAATCTATTTTTCAGTAGGGTATATCTTTTTATTGCAGCTCATCTTTGAACAGCATATGACCCTGGATGGTGAATTTTTGGTGAATTAAAAAAGAATTTCCTTCTTTGTGATAACATCAAAGCATACCAAGGAAATATTTTCTAACAATATTTTTTGAACAATCCATTAGCTATAATCTTTGTATTTGTATTATTACCTTTGTATTATTAGAAAATATTGCAGTTTTGTGAACATTTCCAAAAACAATCCGTGATTCATAGCAGATGATTTTTTTCCCTTCTTTTGCGCACCAGTTTTCAAAGTTTATAATGCAGCTATCAGTAGAAATATTTTCTTGAAATTTCGTTAGAAGATCAAATATACATCCACAAAATGTGCTGTACTGATATTGTTCCACAAAAACAATTACAATAAAGCAAACGGTTATGTTTCTTATGCCAAGAAACAGTAGCATGCTTTTTCTTTTTTTTTTTTTTTTTTTTGCCTTCTTGATAAAGCTGGTTGAAGAACTGTGACACAATGCCGACGCATTCACAGCCCAACATAACCTAACTCCCTTTTGTAAACAGAAGTGTGTGTGCACTAAAACAACAAACAAATGGAGTATCGCATTTCATGAGTGCTAGGCTAGTTAGGGATGGGGGTGAAAAAAGTAATGCATACTTGATGGTACATTTTGTCTTTTGTGTGAAAATCAATAGAAATTTCTGAAATTTGAAGTAGGAAAATTAAAGAAAACATTTCTTGCTCCAGCTATACTGAGTTTCAGCTCTGTGGATAGATTAAAAATTATAGAATTTATTAGTTGAAACTTCAAATGGGCAAATATTTACCACATAGGAATAAGATGTCTGGTAGGGTTGAACTTTGGAGGGACACAAACCATTGTAATACCCATGTATTTTTGCCTCCTTGGGGGCAATATCACCCCATTGAAAATCACTGCATTAGATGTACCATAAAAAGTATATGGTGCATCCATTAGATGCATCATCTCCACTCAAAAGAATTTATGCTTATAATCATCAGTCAGATTTCTAGACAAGAACAGATTTCCTTACTTGGATTAACCTTAAATTACAAGGTGGTGGATATTACATAATGAGATTGCACACACAGCCACTGTGCACCAAGCACCATCTGAAACAGTAGTTGGCCTTGAACCTTTCCCTAGTTTGCCAAGTCATGTTCCAACACACTCATTTGCTTTGCAACGAGAAAGGTTTTAGTTACCTCATGTTTTTGCAGTTTGCCAGAAAAACGATAGACAAAAGAACTGTGCAACAAATCAGCCTCATTTTTTTTACAAAAACTAAAGACAACACCAACTGAAAGTTATGGTTATTATGTCAAGTTTATGGGGAAGATACTGTGTCAAAAGCTTTGTATTTGAATGGCATAAAAGATTTTTAGCAGGAAGAGAGAATATGGAAGATGCTGAACAACCAGGCTGTCTGGTATCCATGAAAACTGATGAAAATGTGGACTGGGTAAGGATATTGATTAGAAGTGATTGTCACTTAAGCATTGGAATGGCTGCATCAGAACTCAATATGGACAAAGAAACGGTTAGACAAATTTTAACTGAAAATTTAGGCATGAGAAAAGTGTGCCAAGATGGTGCCAAAAATTTTGAATGAAGACAAAAGAATGAGAAGACTCTTAAGTTTGAGATGTTTTGAAAAAAAAAGATTGAAGACTATTCAGACTTTCTGAAAAATTTTGAATGAAGATAAAAGAATGAGAAGACTCCAAGTTTGAGATGTTTTGAAAAAAAAAAAAAAAATTGGAGACTATTCAGACTTTCTGAGTACTGTAATTGCTTGCAGTGAAAGCTGGCTATTCCAGTATGATCCCGAAAATAAAAGACACTTTGTCATTGGAAAAAAAAATCCCCAGACAAAAAAAAAAAAAAAAGTCAAAATTTAAAAATAGAAAACCATGCTGCTTGTTTTTTTTCAATATTAAAGAAATTATTATGGATGAATATGTCTCACCAAATCAGAATGTCCATCAAACATGCTACATTAAAGTTCTGACAAGGCTGCATGTGAATATTTGAAGAAAGAGACCTGTATTGTGGAAGGATGGTTGGGTGTTCCATCAAAACAATGCTCCAACACACAACATGTGCTGTTTGCCAGTTTCTGGCCAAAAAAAAAAAAAAAAATCTTGTGTGTGAACATGCACCCTACTTGCCTGACCTAGCACTTTGTGACTTTTTCTCCTCCCTAAACTGAAAAGTGTACTTAAGGAAACCCATTGGAAACATTCAAAAAAGAAAAAAAAAAAGGGTGCTTCCAGTAATGTATCTGTGCTTGGATGAAACCTATGGAACTGTGTGTGTGTGTGCGTATGCGCAAGCCCAAGGCAATTATTTTGAAGGGGTGTAACTTGTAAGTTACGAAATATTTCATTATTTTTATTTTATTACAATAATCTCATTATTTAACAGCCATAGTTCATATATGACCCTTTGTAGTAGATACATTACATCATTTCTGATGCAATGTTTCTACATTTCTTCCTCTACATCAGGGGTGGGGAACCTTTTTAGTACCAGGGGCAAATTGCAAGTGCATAAAAACCGTGGGGACACATCTTTGCTGAGAAAAACAATGAATCTTAAATTTTACAAATTCATAGGTATGCACATGATCGTACTAAGCAATATTAATTAAAACGTTATAATGCATTAATTAACCATACAGTTATAATGCTTTAAATACCAAAACACAAAGATGCCACAGTTGTAATGTTTTAATTTTAATGACACTTCTTACCTTGCACCTTAATGAGAAGGTTGGCTCTGCTTTGGAAAGCTCAGAGATGTTAGATGGCACTGATGATGCAGCAATTCTTAGTTGGCTTGCAAGATTATCATCCTTAAGTCTAGCACTCAAGTTTTGACTAATTCAAGTGGTTCTTGGTGCTTTAATGGTCAGAAAAACTGTTCACATCGGTAAGTGGTAGAAAACAGCGTTGCAATTTTCAGTGCATGATTCCTCAGAAGTGGATTTTTCAGTATCTACATAGAATTTATAAAAATTACATATAAAATTACAAAATACAGTCTCGAGTTCATGATTTTGTAAATCTTGAAACCTCTTTATTGAAATTGATTCAAAAGATTGTAACACTCTGCAGCATACTCCACTATCGATTCTGGTTTAAGTTGGCATTAGTAGAGGCATATGATGCAAGAAAGCAATCTTATACAACATCAGCCAAAAAAAAAAAAACCCTTCCCATTTCATCCATCCATTCGTTCCAAATGTTTGTTTAGTTCTGCCTTGAATCCACAATGACATATGGAAGTTTGTTTCAGCAGGTAAATTTTTGCACATCTATTTGACAACTGTCTTTCCTTAATTTCAGTTTATCCCCCCCCTCCCCTTCAGGTTTGTAATCCGAGCAAGAGGAAGTTCTTTTGGTGTTGAAAAATGTACCGTGCAGTAAGATTAAAGAGGTCTCTGACTCCAGGAACCATGTATAAAATATATTGCTCACGGAGGAACGGAATTAAGAAAAAAATAAAATTGCAGGTACAAACAAGAAAGTACTCTTTAATAAAACACATGTACTAATTGAGTTAGACTAAATTAATTAAGTTTTGTTTTGCTTTATTTTTATTTAATTTAGTCTAACTCAATTTGTACCTATGTTTTATTAAAGAGTACTACCTTGATGTACCTGTAATTTTCTTTTTTATTAATTCCATCCTCCGGAGGTGAGCAATATATTTTTTACTTTATACCATGCAGTGTTGTTTTTTCAGTAGTTATGAACAATTGCAGCATTGATTCAATACTCCTAATATTGACAACAAGAGAGATAATAAGCTGATTTGGCTCTTGTCATTTCAAATTTAGATCATTTAAGTGGCTAGTGATATCGACCAAAAACACCAAATCACATTACCACTTTTGGCCCTCTAATTCCATAATGTGGGAACCTTTAATATCCATGAAGAATTTCACTTCATATCTCAGCTCATAGAAGTGCATCAGCATGCACCCTTTTGCTTAGCCAATGAACCTCACAATGGTACAATACACTGAAAGGACAGAATTCACGGGATACCTGGTTCCTGGGCAACAAGACGCTGTCACCCCCTCTCGCTAGTGGACGAACCCACTGCTTGGCAGGTATATAGGTACACTGCATTCACATAGACAGTAATTCGATGTCAATATGGATAAATGTCGTGAGTTAACCGACTTTGAAAGAGAGATTATAGTGGGTGTCCGATGCATGGGTCGCTCTATTGCGGAGGTGGTACAGAAATTGCACTATCACCGTTTAACAGTATCAAGAGTGTATCGGGAATACAGCTTTACTGGAATAACATCTCATCATGGACAGTGCTGTGGGTGGAAAAAAGATGGTGGATGAACAGGGCCAAGAAATCTGTCTTGCATTGTTTCAGCCAACAGGAGAGCGACAGTGGCATAAATCACTGCCTACTTCAGCGAGGGTGGTGCCAGAAACTTCACCAAGATCATCAGATGATCATTAGCCACAATAGGTTATGGAAGCTGCTTACCCACCAGAGTCCCATTGCTAACACCACGACACAGGTTTCTACGCCTCAGCTGGGTGAAAGAACATCGGCACTGGGCCTTGGATGATTGGAGACGTTTATTCTGGTCTGATTATTCCCTTTTCCAGTTATTTTAAGCAGACCGGAGGGTGCATATCTGGCGGAAACCACATGAAGCTATGCACACACGTCATGTCAACAAGGAATTGTTCAGGTAGGTGGACAGTCAGTAATGGTCTGGGGCGTGTTCAAGTGGCACACTTTGGGATCTCTGGTTTGCTTGGACCAGCCTTTTTCAACCTTCATACCTTGGAGGAACCCTTGAAATAATTTTCGGGTCTCAGGGAACCCCTGCATAAAAATTATTATATCTATAGCTCATGGTATGTTAGCGTGATCAGTAAGTTGTAGATATAATAATCCAATAATAATTGTCAATGCTCTTTTGAATAGAGAATTTCTGGCACCTCCGTAGCCAGGTGGGCAGGAGCAGCAGTGCATAGCACACGCTTTTTGATTAGACCGGGGTTCGAACCCGTGACTACCAAATACGGAGGATGTGAAAAGGTCAGGGAATGACCACTGCATATCCCCAGAGCAATATGGCCTTAGTTAGCATTAGTAGAGGCATATGATGCAAGAAAGCAAGCTTATCCAGCACCAGCTAAAAAAAAAAAAAAACCCCTTCCACTTCACCCCTCCGTTCGTTCGAAATACCTGTCCAGCCGAGCCTTAAATTTATTTAGGCTATCAACTTCCACAACAAGGGGTGGAAGTCTGTTCCACCAATGCTCCTAAAAAACCAAAACAACAACAACAAATAGAGAATTTCTATGAATCTGTTTATTTTGGTCAAGTTATTAGCTTACTCTTTTTGTGTGGTTCCCCCTCCCCACAAAAGATATCAACTGTAATGCAAGTCAGTAGTGCAGGTTGAGGAAACTTCAGTTTTTCCTTTTTTTAAAATTTTTTACTTAATTTTTTTACCTTATCCCAGTAGGCCTAAAAGTCTTATCACAAATTTCTGTTGAAAAATCTATTTTTAATCATTTATCTATTATTATGCTAATGAGGTGTGGTACATGTAAGAGTAGTTTTCTTCCCCTATTTAAAACTTAAAATGACTTTTTAGCCATCCTTTCTTTAAAAAAAAAAAAAAAAAAAAACAGGTAGTGAACCTTAGCTGACTTTTCTCGAAATTAATCTCTTTCTTTCCTTTTATAAATTTTAAAAACTCATAAGCCAAACAATAAAATTCTGTTAAATAACTGGCTTAAGCCAAAATGGGATTTAATTTTTCTAAAGGTAAGCTTGGTAGATTTAATTTAAATAAAGGTTGTAAATAGATTTTAATTCATGTTATTTACGTGAAAATTTATTGATGATGTTGAATAGTAAAGCTACTAAAACCATAAGCCACAGCAATATCAATGAAAATATAGCCTAAGACAATTTTATACAAGATCATGAAAAAACATTTTCTTACCGAGTGACATGATCAGGCTCAAATATAGGCCTAGCAGGTGCAAAATACACGTGTTGGTTTCTTGATCTTTTTTTTACGCTATATATTCATAAAAAGTGTTATTTTTGAAACTAAAAATAAAGAATAAAATTTACCTCTTTAATGTGAAACCTGTGCTTGTTTTTTGCTGCACAAGTACTCAATTCAGGGTCGAACTTAGATAAGCATTCAACTGAAATGACACGGTTTCTGTCCTTGCTCTTGATGCTTGTTAAACCAGAAAAGGCTTGCTCACACATGTAAGAATTTGAAAACTGCAGAAAAATGTTCATTGCTTTCCTATGAATGGCAGGATACTCTTCTTTCAAAGAAATCCAGAACTTCTCTAGGGCCAGATCAGTAAATCTAGTCAGTAAAAGTGCAGGTCAAGTTTAGAGCTGTGGAATGGCCATTGATAGTTAGATTTGTCCAAACACTGGGACAAATCTGACTCAATCAACGCCCATGCCACTGCCCTAATAGAACTTGACCTTTATCTTCAGAATATTGGCCTATCCATAAATCCGACCAAATCAGCTCAAATATCTTTCACCAACTTGAAGAAAAAGTTGAACATAGACTTATACATCAATAGTATTAAGGACCAGAAGATTTCACATCGCACTGATCTAGGGCTTACATGGGATGAAGGCCTAACCTTCCAACGGCACTTTGCCAATACTAAGGCAAAAACTCTGCCTGCAATGTGGGTAAGACAGGAAAGTACCGGTGTAAACAATCACAAACTTGCCACTCACTATATACAAACATGTCTTGTTCCGATTCCCACGTATGATTCAACAGTCTGGTCCTATGCTTCCCTCACTAACATCAAAAAATTCATGGGTATCAAGTATTGGATTTTAAGGTGGTTGAACCATCTTAATGGCCATCCTTTCACCATCTCGCGTTCTATAATTTATCCAAACCTTGGTTGCACCTGTTGGAATCATTTGCTCATGGCAGGAAAGCTACACAACCTCTGTCAGCTCCTCACCGATCCGCGTGATGCCTCAAATGTCCACAATCTTGTTGTGGGCTCTATGCTGTCCTGTGTCTTTTGCAATGACTCGTGGATTCTCTTAAGAAGCTTGCTACAGAATTTAACCATGATTCAAAGATATTTTCTGGCTAACATCCTCCAAACGTACAACACCCTGAAGATTGACCCCCACAAGTTCTGTGATGATAAAGTGTACAGATGTCAGAAGATACAGGACATGTACCATCACATACAGCTGTAGCAGTTTCCTGATTATCCTCTGCAGGATGGAATCTCTGTTTTTAATAATCCTACTACGCTTCTCTGCTGAGGAGAATTAATGTCTTAAATATTATTTATATGTATGTTAGTTATATATATTACGAGGCGTATGTGTTTGTCTCTATCACTGTATATATGAGTGTATGTGCTTTATTTACTCGTATTGGATGTTATTTGTTGTATTATTTTATAGAAGCTAATGCTTATGTACGTGTACTTTCTAAGTAGGGTACTATATAGGTACTCTACTAGCCGAAGGCTGTTCAGGGGTGTAGCATAAGCAATAAATTGAGTAAATAATAATAATAAATTTCATCTTGAATGTGCGATCAGACTGCAGCTCACAAAGTTCTTCCTCTTCTTTCAAAGTCAAGTTCTCACCCTTGTGGGTAGCACAGTTGGTAGGATCGCCGTCCTCCCCACCAGCACGGGGAGGATGGCATCCTCCCCTTCAATGTGTGGTGAGTTTTAGTTTCTTTGCAATTAGCTCACACACTTCATAACTTGCTTGTGCTACAGATGTATTTTCATGAATATTATGCCTTTTGAAAATAGATTGCTGTTTGCATAAAGATGCTTTTAAAAATGTTACCTTGTCTAAATACAGAGTTTAGACAAATTTCTTTTCTCATTCAATTTTTTGTATTCCTTATACTTGGCCAAATAGTGGCATTCAAGATTGTACTTTTTATGAACTTCAACCAGTTCTTTACAAATGACAACACACACTTTTCATTTACTTCCATGAAAAAAAAAATTATTTTTCCATTTTTCATCAAACAAAGAACTTTCGCCTGCAGCTGTTCTTCTTTTATTATTACTAGTCATTGCAGAAAGGGGTTACTTTTGTGCACTTTACAATATTGACTTAAATAGAAATAAGCAAATGAACCATAACTGTTGCCAGCATTCAAAATTATTGCACTTAATTTGCAATGATGTGTAATGATGCAGCCAATAATCAACAAAGACAAAATGTAAATCAACACTGACTATCCATCACCAATAACAAGACCTAATAAGACAGAGCCAATGTGCACATTGGCTTTTGGGGAGAAACAAATGCTAAATTGGCTGTAATAATAGTGTGACTATTATGTCATCAATTTGTACGTATTCTGACTCATTAATGTCATGAGACAAGGATTATGGCTAATAGAAATTTGTTTATGGAGTGCTTGAAACAACATTAAATTGCTGTTTTGCCTGTAATGCTTATGCCGATTTTTCATATGACATTTTAGAGGACTTCATCAGTGGGCCATTTCAAATATGATGGGTGGTGAAATTATGCCAGTGGGCGAGAGGTTCCCCACCCCTTGCTCTACATCATAAAAAAAAGAGGTCGGGGGATTTTTGTACTTTGCTTGCATAACTTTTTTTTTTAACACTGTACTTATCTGTATTATCTTGGAATACGTTATTCTCATATCTGTAAAAATCTTTGTCCTATACCCAGGTAGACTGGTCCAGGTGTTCCTTTTTTTCTAGTAACCCATCATTGTTTTCTTGAATTGATATCTGTTTTTCGATTTCTCTATTTAAAATCCATCCAGATATATGCTGGACTATAAATAAGTGCTGTCACACATGATTTGTGTGTGACAGCACTTATTTATAGTCCAGATTCATCAAAACTAACTATTTTTCATGTATTTCATGTATATTTACGTTCTCAGATAGTAACTTTATATATTGTGTATTTCCTGAAAATTATAAGCTATTGATTCACATTCAGTGCCAACAACTTTCTTATATTCCTTAAGCTTCAAGCCCATCAATAGTGCAAGAGTACTATAGATTTCAAGAACTTTTTTTTTTTTTTTTTTGTTACGATTTCATTTAAAAAAAAAAAAAGTGGAGAAAAAAAAAGTCATTACAGATATCACCATTATTTAAGTCCAGCTTCACTAAAGTTTTCTTTAGTTGCCCTGATTACATGTTTATTTAATTTTTTAAATTTTTTTATTTTATGAAAACCGCAAACATGAAAAGTATTAGAATCATGCATGTATTGAAGGTTGTGAAGATTGAAAATACCTTTTGACATTAGACTTGAGTTTCTGTAGATAGCAATTTTCAGGAAATACATGTGAAGCGAGGTTGTTCTAGAAAGCTGAAGTTGAAGGGATAAATAAAGAAGAAGAAAAGTTGTTTCTGTGAGTTTCAAGTTTGGATAGTAAATGGATTTTGACTGGTTTTAGTATGTGTTTGTATTTGGAAGAGAACAGGGGAATTAGAGAAATTCAGAAGAACAGTTCCCACGGAGCTATCTATAGAAAGGGCATGCAGAAGAAACAGAGAACATCTGTGAGACAGTCTTTGTAAGAGACAGGTCATTAATTAACCTGTCTGCCTTCTTTTGAATGTGGAGCCTGAGAGAGGTTTTTCAGGTGCGACCCCAGATGTGAAAACGATATGCCACGGTAAGGCAGATTTGAGATTTGTACACAGTGTTTATGATTATCATTAGCCATATGGTGCAAGAGAGCCTGAGGCTTTTGCTGCACCAGCCAAAAAAAAAAAAAAATTCTGAGTTACCCTGAGAGAGAGAGAGAGAGAGAGAGAGAGAGAGAGAGAGAGAGAGAGAGAGAACAACAGTCAGAAGTAGAAGGGAATCGCCAAGAAAGAGAAGAATGATGATATCCAGCTCGGGACCTGGGTGTGTCAAGCTCATGTTTAGTTTAGATGAAAAGTAATGCTGAGGGTGAAAGAGAAAACCCAGTTTTTTAGATGCAGAGGAAGTAGTATTTTTGATGTACTTATGTCAAGACAGATTAGGAGTCAGTAATCTTTGATAGAGATATATTATCTTGTCTGCAGATCTGGGTGTCATTGAAGATAAACATAGGTGCTGTAGACTCCTTTTTGTGAGATATAAAACAATACTAAATTTTAAAATTGAAATTAGGTTATCTTTGCTCCACATAGCAACTGCTTGGGTTTCACCAAACTTTTTCATTGAATTCATCCATAGGTGGGTAACCTAAGCCAATATATCACCAGTGGATTGACACAGACTGAATCCATTTTGGTGATCATTGATCAGGTGGAAGGTTTTGAGATAGTTTAGAAGTAGTTGGGAAAAAAAAAAGAGCTAGGTGCAGTGGGACAATAATTGGATGAAGGAATTTTTCACCCTTTTTTTAGAACTGGCTGGATATGAGCAAATTTTGAAGCAGAAGGAAAAATGCCAGTGGAATTAAAAAAAAAAAAAATGTAGAAAGGTGATACAGAACAGGAACAAACTCAGGTTCACAAGTTTTGCAAAAAAGTGAATAAATACCATCATGACCTGAAGCTTTCTTAGCGTCAAGATTGTTCAAAATTCTTCTGACATTGTTTTGATGGAAGACCATAGGAGGCACTGAGTGTAGTGTATCGAGAATGGTAGGACAAAAGTTTACCAAGATTTTCGATACAAGAATTAGAAGAAAAGTAGGATGCTAGCAGGTCAGCTTTATCTTTAGCTGAGGTGGGAGTTGAGATGGGCAAAAATTATGGCTAATAGCTTTAGCAAGAGACCAGAATGCTCAACTACCATTTGAACAACAACAAACAACCTACTCTTAGCCTGTTCAAAATATGGTTTGGACTGCTTTACAATTGTTGTGAGCTCTGGTGTAGGCAGAAAATGAACCCCTGGAGATTTCGATGCAAACTAATTGCAACAATCTTATTTTGAAGAGCCTTAGCACATTTATTGGAAAACCATGGTTTTAAGGATGAGATTTTAAGATGAATTGTGGAATGAAGGATGTGATCTTTACAAGAATAATATTTTACTGACACAATCTGAGCAACGTTATCAGTGGATTTATAACAGTAATCCAATCATGGAAAAGAAGAATGGGAATCTCACAGGTTATCCCAATTCCCATTTATGTAATGCCACTGTGAGGCTGAGAATGTCTCCTAGATAAAGGTCCAATTCTGAAAGAGACTATCACCAAATTGTGATTTGAGGTGCCTAGAGAGCCTACTCACTTTGACCATGCACTCGGAAGGGATGTTTATGAAACAAAAAAAAAAAGTTCAAGAGTATTGGGCATGTGGTTAGAATTGTCTGGTATTTTTTTAGTTAAATGAACAATCTGTGTGAGGTCAGTAGTAATTGCAAATGCTTCAGCATTCTTGGCCAGCTGTATCCTTATGACTAGAAAACTGAACTACTTGGAGTTGTGAACATTAAAATCTCAAAGGAAAATTACCTAATTGTTAGGAATGTTGGACTGGAGAAAGTTGAGTTTCAAAGAAAGGAAGTCAAAGAGGTCCAAGTGATTATTGGAGTTGAGAGAATGATAGAGTCAACAGATGAATTTGACTGAAATGGGTAGAAGGATTTTAAGCCAGAGAAGATCAGTGGAGATTCCAAATTAGTAAGTCTTTGTCAGGGTATATCAAAGTGGACATATGAACAAGTACTGCCTTTGAATGAAAGGAATCATACAATGAATAATTAGGACAACTGAGATGGGCAGTGGCTGAGGTAGCTAATAATTGGGATTCTGTCAGGAAGAGTAAATGGACATCATTGGGATTGGGATTGGAATTGAGACCACCAATATTTGTGAAGTGAATGTTATTATTTTTTTATTTTGGTTTTTAGGAGCATTAGCAACTAAGGCCATATTGCTCTGTGGGGATAAGCGGTGGTAATTTCCTGACCTTTCTGCATCCTCCATATTTTGGTGGTCACTGGCTCGAACCCTGGTCTAATCAAGAAGTGTGTGCTACGCACTGCTGCTGCTCTTGCCCACCTGGCTACGGAGGCGGTGTGAAGTGAATGAGGAAGTTTTTGGGAGTTTTGAATCTTTTTTGCAGATATATTTTTTCTGTTAGTTTTACTATTCATGATGCATTTATTAGATAATATACAACTTGGTGGGGCAACATGTATGTATGAAGTAATGAAATTTTTAGGTATGGCTTCACACAGCAAGAATATAGCTAGCTTCTTGACATAACAAAGCTTAGACTATGCCACTTGCATACACTATTTTTACACCCCTCAAGCTCACTGGCTTGAGGGGTGTAAAAATAGTTTGGTCTGCCAACTGTCTAGCAGCTGTCCTCTGAAAACATTTTATTGTTAGAAGAGTGGAGTAATAATTTTTTTTTTTATTTACTTGAAATTTAATCATTATAAAACCCAGCCTCTTACTCAAGTAAATTTGCTTATGTGCAACTTAAACTGTATTGGAAACAGGCAATAATTTGGTCAATGAGCAGATATTGGAATGACATTTTACTGATAGAAATTCAGGAAATTAAGTTACATTTAACTGGCAATTTCTCATATACAGTGGAATCCTGATTATCCTGTTACTGTAGTCTCTGTACTCTTATTTTAATCCTGATAAAGAAATACATGGCCATTTGCTAAAAAAATAGAGTTACTTTGGCAACTACTCATTTAAAAGCTTTATTAATTTGTATATATGTCAGAATGGAAGTAAGAGTAAATAAATGATAAATGTAACCATTAAATCGCTCTGAAATTAAAACCTTAAATGTTTTAATAGGCCCTTTCTTTTGAACAGACTTCTATTAGCTTTATATTTTAATTTAAATTACATTTATTAAATAAAATTTTATTAAGGCTTAATATTTTAATTAAATGTTTATATTTGATAATTATTAAATATTAGTTTATTGAATTTTGTTTATTTATTTATTTTTATTTTTTTCAAGGCTTGCCCGCTGTGCAGTCTTCAGAGGTCAGCATGGCGGGTCAATCAGCAATCAAAGATAGTTACAGCATACTGTTGTTCTTTACCATAGAGACAAGATAAAGGAATATACATAATCATGTCTCATTTAATAAAGGGTCCATCAGGCTGCTGGAAAATCTGTGGAAGGTGTTCATCTCATGAACACCTTAATCGGAAGCACTTTTATCAACATTTAACTTTCCCAAGACTCTGCTAAGAGGCAAAGTTCATGTGCCATCCATAGCTAAGATATGGCCAGAAAGTCTGATTCCCAGCGCTTCTTCAACATAGCTGTTGTAGGGTTATCTGGGACAGAAAAAGAAAAAGGAAGTACGGGTGTTGGCAAATCATGTCTTTGTAATCGCTTCATTCGACCTTTAGCTGATGATTATTATACAGATCATATATCAGTCTTGAGTCAAACAGATTTTAGTGGAAGAGTAGTAAATAATGATCATTTCCTTTACTGGGGAGAAGTTTCAAAAACTTCCGATGAAGGTGTAGATTTTTCTTTCCATGTTGTGGAGCAGACGGAATTTATAGATGATTCTTCTTTTCAGCCCTTCAAAAGCGGTAAAACAGATCCGTATTATAAAAGGTGCACCATTGCAAAACTCACATCTGCAGAAAAGTTAATGTACATCTGCAAAAACCAACTAGGTAATAATCTTTAATGTTTTTATCTAAACTTTTAAATATTGGTCTTATAGAAAACAATTGAAGAAAAATTTATTCATGTTTAAAATGAATTTTTTTTATTATGATTGAATTTTATTTTTATACTAGTAAACAGTTTTCACAAATTTGCATTTTAATACTAATAAAGGCTTGTTTATTTTGGTGTATATTTATATTATTGTTATAAAAACTGTAGTTATTATATTATGATGGGAATTAAACAAAATAATCTCTCTCATATTGTTTTTATGTGAAAATAAATTGATGAAAAAAAGTTATGAACACTTTTGTTTTCAATGTTTTGGGCAATTTAAAACCAAGTATTAATCAGCCTTATATAATTCTTAATATTTATTCTAGTGTGGGTTTTTCAAATATTCTTTCAGTATTTTAAAATTTTATTCTGATTTCAAATATTCTTTCAGTATTTTAAAATTTTATTCTGATTTCAAATATTCTTTCAGTATTTTAAAAAGCTCAGACTTTCCTTAGATATAAATACCAAATTGTATACAAGTGGAAATTGAAATATGGTTTGGAAAGAATGGAAATTCCATTCTTTCTAAATCTTATGAGAATAGAAATTCCTCTATATAATGTTTGATCTTTTACAAATGGATTGCAATATTTTTTAATGTTTTTTTTTTTTTTGAAAAAATGCGATATTTAAAAATGTAAATATGAAAAATGACATTTTTAAATATCACATTTTTCAAAAAAAAAAAAAAATTACATTATTACATTACATTATGTACAATTTTTAAAATTTTGTATTTGACATTATTACACTGAACAACAAATTTTGGGTCATATCTTGTTACAAGAATGAAATGAAGTTTACTTTATAGATTTTGGGTTGCTAAACACGGAAATAGGGCTAAAATGGCAGATTGGCACTTGTTTTCAACATGGCAGTAAGATGTAGCTACGAACATACCTGCAAATACTAACAAACACAGGACCCTTTCGCTTGTATTCAAATATTTTCAAATACCTTTAAATCACCACTCATACTTCCGATAGTTTACAACTAAGAGGATGTTCTCAATGTATACATATGTTTCTTTTTTGTGGATGGCACATGCAAGAGGTATTGAAGGCAGCATATTTCCATTGTGTAATAACATAGCCTTAACGCTAACCTTAGAAGAATCTATAAATAGTTGCCATTCTTTGGAATGTGCTACATGTTCATTGCTGCTATTAGACTATCAACATCATAACAGACAGTGAGTTCACTTTCTGATTGATAGAATTTATCATAGTCTTTATTTTGAGTACAAAATGTTGTCACTTTCACAGAATGATTTAGAAGATTCCATTGTAGCCTCAAGGCCAAAAGCTCTGCCCTATTCTTTGGTAGTTTGAAATCCCTGATGAGGTCATTAAGATCACAGAAAATGGCAGATCCCTTGACATAAACGGCTGTTTTACTTCGTGTATATCAAGTTGATGTTCATCAGTGTCTTCATTTTCATCAGAGTGGTTCAGGAATGGGTAGTACTTCCTTGTGAGGCACATATACCCAAATATGGTATATTTGGGTATACAGTAATACCCTGACTTACGCTACTCCGACTTATGCGAACTCGGAGTTACGCGGTTCTTGATTTTTTCGTTTGGCAACACTGCCGCCCACTATCTTCAATGTCGTTTTTCATATGTTATCGATATACGGTGCGACGGCGGAGAATGAGAGCGAAAGATGAATAAAATTCAACTTTGCTGCGCATGAGCTGCACAAATATACAAGAATTTGTATTCCAACTATCGTATTTATATGTGTGCGTTCGAATTCGAGCTCAACTTTTGTCGGAAATTACATCGTTTTCACGAGAGAAATGGATCGCGTCGGTTGAGCCGTATACAGTCAGTCCTCGTATAACACGTGTTTACACTACACGAATTCGATCATACACCGTATTTATAAATACGGTACCAATATCTTATAATATAACACGAACCGAATTGGCATATGCACGATTCGCCTTTGTGTTTACAAGAAATGGCAGTCGAACGCAGAATCACCCCAACCGAACGCAACACAATAGGAATGAAGAGAAGATTCTGAAAATGTATTTGTGTTTTATATCAGTGAAGGGGAAACACATTTTACATAACAACGTAAAAACCAACACAATTCCAGCTATCGATATGCAATTAGATCGAGTTTACTACCAGTTTATAACAGATTCCACTAGCAGAAACGCAACTGGATTTTTATTGTTTTATGGTAGTAACCCCTAGAAATGTGAGGTGTTAATAGTGTATCTCTGCCTTTATGGTGTTGTTTATTCAGTTGCTACATACGCGCAGCTTTGTTTATGCTTATCAAGCGTGCCTCCACGTTTTGTAATTGTGCTTTAGTCCCTAAAAATGAGTAAAATACTTAAAAGGTGTGAAAAGGAAGCGTACTGGTGAAGACACTGCAGATTCAGAGAGAAAAAGAAAAGCAATTATCGATAAACAGAGGCGGACTGGATCAAAAATTCTTACCCGCGAAAATTTATAGTGGCCTCATACTATGGTTTATGGCCAAAATCACACCGGCCCACCGGGGTTTCCCCGGTAAGGCTTATGACCAGTCCGCCTCTGTCGATAGAGAAAAAATATGAAATTGTGAAACGCTTTGAGCGAAATGAAAGACCATGTGATATTGCACATGCTACAGGCCTAAATGAAGCAACGGCGAAAAGCACATGACAATTGCAAACTTGTCAGGTTGAAAATTCAAAAGGGCTCAATTGTAAAGGGCTTAAAAATTTTAGAAAACACAGACTCCAACGAAGAACGCGTTATAGCTACAAAGCAAGGAATAAAAAAATTATTAGCTTGCTACGAAGAAATTCTGCGTGAAAAAAAGAAGGCGCTGTGTTGTCAGACGAATTTGTCAGATTTTATGAAGCCATCGACATCGAAATGACTTTTTTACGTAAGTCATTTATTTTTTTAATACATATTTTGTATTAATATGTATAAAGAACTGCAATTTTATTAATATTTTTCTTCTAAACTAGTGTTTTTGTTAGTCTTTGGTCCCAATTAAACAAAATTTATATGTATTTATATGCAAGGTTGTACCCCAACTTACGCGAATTCGACTTAAGTGATTTTCGTCGGACCCACCTATCGCGTAACTTCGGGGTATTACTGTATCACTGTCCACTTTTTCTTCATTGTTATCCCCTTTTCTAATAGGAGGTACCACACAGAAGTAACAGTCTGTGACATGATTTGTTGGCTCCCTCCATATCATGGGCACTGCAAAAGGCTTAAAACATCCTTTTCAATTTACCTATTTTGAGTTTTGATGAACAGGTAGTGCAGCTTATGTATGGAGCCCAGTTCTTGTCCTAGTCGCCTACTTTACATCCAAAGTACAAGAAGTAGGCTTTTTTATGGCTTGAATTAAGGGACGCTTTCTTTAAGCTAACGTGACTTCTCTATATATGTAACAGAAGTTATCCAGACTATTTACACAATTACAGGGCATATTAATCTTACGTGACACATATAAATGTTCCTGTTTATACTCCGGCACTACCACCAGGTCAGTGGAGTTTACAATAAATCAATCAATACAAATGTTAGTCGTATTTAGCAGTCACGGGCTTGAATCCCGGTAAACTCAGAGTATGTGTTATTGCACTCGCGCTTCTGACCACTTGGCTACGTAGTTGAAGGTGCATTTGAGGTGTCAGTTGCCGATCATGTGATAAGCGCATGGTGGTACTGAAACTGTGGTATTCCCCTGCGTTTTGCCAAGAGCCGTAGTTGATAATGTAGATTAACTCCCTAATACAAGATCCCAACTAATTTGAAAACAAGAGACAACTGACATATTTTAATGTGATTTTCGTGTTCAGCAGCATGAAATTACTCATGATTGGGTATTTTTGTTTTTGTAACATTTTATGTGTTGACCAGTGTTATAACATTGATTGTTTCAGAGTTTATTTTATTTTTTTGTGCTATTTATGAAGCAATGGTTTATGTGCAAGTTGAAAACCTGCACTGTGTTTTATGTTTGCTACGATGATTTCATCTGGCACCAACCTTTTTTGTAAACTATTAAAAAGAATGAAAATTTTTCAAAGATTTTTATTAAACTAAAAATGTCTTGAGTATTATAAACACGATTAGTATTACCATAATAATAATGTTGTCATTAATGAAATTTATTGATACTATATCAAACATGTACAGATTCCAGTACAAGCAAGAAAAGAAAAAATGCGCTACAGATCCCATGGTCACGCCTATGCTATAACATGCATTTTTAATTATAGGAGTGACTATGGGATCTGTAGAAAAGTGTGTTAAAAGTGGAGAGCTATATGAGCAGAAGTGTTAAAATGGGAGTTTATTGAAAAAGATTTATAAACAATATATAAATTAGATAGTATGAATCAGAGCTGTAATACTCAATACGTTCTATGTTGATATTAATATTTGTAAAATAATAAGAGGAGTTTACCTCAATATACTACGTAGAACACTTCTGTATGATACTTTCCAGAAATTAAAACGAAAAAAAATTTTTCATTTTAATTTCTGGAGAGTATCATACGGAAATGTTCTACGTACTATATTCAGGTAAACTCATTATTTTACAAACAATATATAAATATATAAATTTTTATAAATAAAAATTTATTATATATTATTAGTCACTTATATTTTTGAGTGTATTTTGTATTTATATATATATTTTGCACACCGTTCAGTATAATTTTTTGTTAAAATTGCCATTTAGATTTTACATTTTTTAAATTAAAACTTCCTAATTAACTGTTTTTCCCCTCAGTGGGAAAATATTTCCCTGTCTTCAGTTTGGTCTAAAAATGATATCTCTGTACTTCTGAAACATACATAAACCAATTTTATTTGTAGAAAAAACAAAACAAACAACTGTTGTGTGTGGGATGTTTACTTCTCAGTACACTCTTCATTTCTATTCCTTCACATGCTTCCATTGTTATTCCTTCACATTTGTTTGGTAGTGTGT
Source organism: Mastigoproctus giganteus (assembly GCF_048544385.1). Lineage (NCBI taxonomy): Eukaryota > Metazoa > Arthropoda > Arachnida > Uropygi > Thelyphonidae > Mastigoproctus > Mastigoproctus giganteus. Next base: position 220,757,129 of record NC_143579.1, on the reverse strand, counting down.
TGTCTCTCCATACACTGTAACCATGGTGTTATTATTATTATTTGCATATTTATTTATTTATTTTTTTAAGTAAAGTAATTTGTGCTCTTTTCAGAAATGTACTGATGATATTTTTAGACTAAGCCGAGGATGATGGACAACTTTCCCATTGAGAAAAACATATAGTTTATTAGGAAAAATTTTAATTTAAACGTTGTAATTTTAAATGATAATCCTTAGTCCAATTTTAACACAAATTTGAAAATTTCAGTCCAAATATGTCCAGGTGAAAAATAGCTTAAACCAAAAAAATAAGAGAAATAGGTCTCATTGCCTTTTAATTGGAACACCTTGCATATTAGTATTAGCCATATGGTTCAAGGAATCCTAAAGCTCTTGCTTCACCAACCAAAAAAATAAATAATAAAATAAAATAAACTACTTTTTTGATTCTCTCCTGTAGGTAGTTATCCAGCTGACCTTTGAATATTTCCAAGCTGTCAGCCTTAACCACCTGTGGAGATATAAGTTCCAGTAATAAGCAACTCACTGGCTGAAAGGAAACTTCTGCAATCTAGTCTAAACCTCTTCCACCATAATTTGAATTTATGGCCCCCTAGTTCTGGAATCATAACAGTCAAAATTTCACCTTCATTCATTTTACATTCTCCTCTCAGATCCTTATACAACCTCAATTAACTCTCCCATAGTTACTATATTACTATGGGAAAGTTACCATAGTGCCTAGTTACCATGTTCTGTACCCACATATTCAAAGCCTTTCATCATATTGGATGCCTTTTGCCAATCTCATCAGGTACAATGTCTGTTTTTGGACACATCCAAGAACCAGTTTTTTTTTTTTTTTTTTTTTAGGCGCAGTCTCCATACTGGAGTGCAGTGTTCCAAGTGTGGTTGTACAGTGGAATTATGATCTACCTATCTCTACAAGCAAATGTATGATAAATCATCAATAGGATGTAGCATCGAGCCTCCCTTGCTGCCTGGCTCTACTATTTAAAGAGCTTTAGTCCAATCATATTTCCCAAATCCTTTTCTTCTTCTTCTGCTATTCTTCAGAATTCCATTTCTATCAAAATGATTGTGCTGCATTCTTGATAATTGCTTCCATGATTTTCCCCACCACAGAAGTCACACTGACTGATCAATAGTTACCCACTTCATTCTTAGAACTGCATTTATGTATTGGCGATACATTGGTACTTCTCCAATCCAGGGGAATTCTTCCTGAGTCCATTAATGGCTTAATAATTAATGTTAATCGTCAGTGCACTCTCTTACTGCATCCCTCAGAATTACTGGGTATATGCTGTTAACTCCAGATGGGTATATGCCATCAAACTTGCCTTAAGGCTTGAATGTTTTTATTATAAATAATGTGAATTTTCAGTATTGCTAATTTCATGCTTCTAGTGTCACTTGCACAGTTTCTCCCTATATTAGTGTCACTTGCACAGTTTCTCCCTAGCTCAGCTGGGCTATCAAAGACTTTCCCTTTGTCCCTCAAATTTAAATAAGTGTAAAACTGCTTGTCCTCATTCTATGCCTCTCTCTTAGGCAGCAATTTCTCATAATCATAATCTGCCTTTGCCAACCTAATCTTTTCTGTTTCTGTTACAAATCAACTGGTAGCTGCTTTAGGCTTCAGTTCTGTTTATTGCTCTGTAGTTTTCACATGCCAACCCTTTTTTTGCTCTCTTAAACTGTCAACCTCATTATTCATCCATCTCAGCATCCTCCTCATGTAATGTTTTCTTAATGGTATATATGCATTCTTGATTTCTGTAACTATTGCTTTAATGGTATACCCTGATTTTAACATATTTGCACTTCGTGCCATCTCCCTAGTGTGTGATAGAAGCTGTGTAGCACTTTAAGCTGTCATAATTTTCTTTAATGAAATTAACATCCATTCCTTTTACTTTAACAACTGGTACCTCTTTCCTCATCAACTTTGTGATCACTTCTTAATTTTCTGTACTCTGAGCTCTATGAAGTCATCTGGTTTTTGGATAATGATGAGGTCTAGTAGTATATGTGCCGTGCCTGATGAATGGCGGCACCTGGAACGTCAGTTCAACTCTGTCGTCTTTTGCTGTGGTGATAGACGAGATTCCTGTAGGTATAATAACAAGGTAAACATGAAGAAATCATTTCAGGTTACATTAGGAATTCAAACTGAAGGAAATTTTGTTTAGAATTAGACTTATTTAAAAATTAGAGGAACCAATTAGAGATAGATAATGTGAAATAGTTAAAATCACTCAACTGTTTGCAAGAGAAGGAATTATCCAGATAATTATACATCTTTAAACAAATAGTTATTCAAACTGTTTGAGACAGAAGAAATTATACAGGAAATTTACAGTTATACAAATGCAGAATATGAAATTATACAGATACAAAATATTAGTAAATTAATAAGAGGAGTTTACCTCAATATAGTACGTGGAACACTTCCGTATGATACCCTCCAGAAATTAAAACGGAAAAAACGAAAAAATCGACAACTTACCGGTACATTAAAGTAAAATATAAATAATTAAAGTAAAATATAAATAATTAAATAATCAATTTAACACAATTCAAAATCAATTCAAAACAATTAAAATTCAAATTAACGCAATTAAAAGAATCTAACGAAAATATTCAAAACGATTTTCCTTCCTGAAGCTGACAATGCTTTTCGACCGACTGTCGTGATCACAGGAATTTTCATTCCTGTGATCACGACAGTCGGTCGAAAAGCATTGTCAGCTTCAGGAAGGAAAATCGTTTTGAATATTTTCGTTAGATTCTTTTAATTGCGTTAATTTGAATTTTAATTGTTTTGAATTGATTTTGAATTGTGTTAAATTGATTATTTAATTATTTATATTTTACTTTAATTATTTATATTTTACTTTAATGTACCGGTAAGTTGTCGATTTTTTCGTTTTTTCCGTTTTAATTTCTGGAGGGTATCATACGGAAGTGTTCCATGTACTATATTGAGGTAAACTCCTCTTATTAATTTACTAATATTATTATCAACGTAGAACATATTGAGTATTACAGCTCTGATTCATACTATCTAGATACAAAATATACAAAGGTGTACAGAATTAAACAAATATGCAAAGAATTTATACAAAAAAAAATAAAATATTAAAAAAAAAAAGGGGGGGGTAACCGTTACAGTTGATAAATACCCTAGTCCAGTAATTAATGTCCAATCAATTCAAGACATGAAAGAGTGTTCAGCACAATAAGTTTTTCAAAATTATGACATAAATTATATTATTGTCATACTTTACCACGAAATCTAAGGAAACAAGTTGCTATTTAAATATAAACTTAAACACAATTTACGCAATTTATTTTGCCGACCGGGCTAGCCGGGTGGGTAAAGTACCTGCCTGGCAACCTAAAGGTCGCGGGTTCGAATCCCGCCTCGGGCTTGGATCAAAGTACTGCAAAAACCTTGGGAGGTGCATTATGGCCACAGAAGCTGATGCGCCAACAACTACCAAAAAAAAAAAAAAAAAGAACACAATTTATTGATAATATAAAACATTATCAATTAAATTAATATTAAAATATTGATTGATAATATAAAATAGGTTTATAATTCGACAATAACTGTTGTCTTTTAAGAAAGACAGAGTGTGAGAAATTCTGAAAGGACTGAAAGAAAGTAGCAGAGGAAATGAACACAGATTCCTGACCAGGAGTGACAGACAGTAACTGTGAATGGAATTCATTGTAAATAGGGTAAAAGAAAAAGAACGTGGTTAGAATCCTCAACAGAACCGCAAAGACAAAGTTTGGAGTTGGAAAGGTGGAAAGAGGAAAGTTTAAAATTTAAGGAAAACTGTGTCCTGTTAAAAGAAAGCTAGAAAACATGCTGGGAGAAGACCATTTATGAGTTTTTATTAACATGTAACTTCTAGAATAAATAATTTTGTAATTAAGCATTTTTGGGAATCAGCCAGCAAAGTTGCCAATGGTCATGAAGAATATTTAAAATTCGTTGTTTTTCTTGTTTAGAATTGGAGAACATGTCAGTTTGTATTCCATTGAATTCTGCAAGGAAGCCTTTACAAATGAAGTAAGAAAGTCCATAGTAAATTAGATAAGTCTAAATTTAGTGAACCAAATAGAACTTGTACATCAGATGTAGACATGGTTCTACATGCCCTAACTAATATTAGGAGGAAACTGTGTTGGATTGAACCAAGCTTGGACTGAACTGCAAGCAATTTAGTCTAAACCAGGCTGCAGCAGCATAAGTGGTAATTGGTAAAATAACAGCTTTGTATAGTGTATGCAAAACCTTACGGTTCAGACCCCAGTCCTGATGGGAAATGTGAACAATTTGAAAGACAGATTTTCTCACTTTATAAGACAGATAATTCAGACAAGGAAGAAAGATAAGGCGATCAATCAGTAATCCAAGGAATTTTGTGGTAGTTACAAAAGGGAGAGATTTACCATTAATTTTTTTAAGAGGTGGGCAAGTTGGCGAAAGGGTGCCTTTAAAGACCATCATACAAGTTTTACTGTGAGAAATAGTAAGTTTGTTAAGCACTGACCAATCAGAAAGTTTTTGAAGAACAGAATTTGGGAAAACCTTTAGCCATAGAATTTGGGAAAACCATAATGATAAGGTCTAGAATTTTTTTGCTCCTAGTACTTTCTCTGACATGCTGTTAAAAAAACAGTCTAGCTCAGAGGTTCCCAAACTTTTGTGCCCCATAATGGTCAGTCTATTATTTTGTTTTATTTTAGTAGTTCGTTTAGCTCCTTTTTGGTGATATTTCATGTCTCTTGGAACTGGTACTCTACTAGGGAGGTTCCGCTAAATTTCTATATAATTGGCCTTATATTTTAAGTTTTAATATGGATTTGCTATTAATTGGATTTAATTGAATTTCTAAATTATTTGGAGGCTTTCAGCTACAGTTTCTGTCTTGTTACTTTTACTTTCCCCCTCCCCATTGATTTAATTTTTATGTTAAATTTTTGCTCTACAGTTTTGCCATACTACTGGCATATGTTTTAATTTGATTTTAATTTAATATTTATTATCAGTTATATATATACAAAGGGTACTAGGAAAGTTTTGCAATATGACGCAACAATGAATCACAGGAAGCTGCTTGTTGCTGCATGTTGAGACTATGTTCATACGTGCATAGTAGCCGCCGCGCCAAGTCGATGGGCTCAGTTATTCATTAGTAGTGAGAGTGTAAAGTGCTTGCGATGGCATCGTGGTCACGAAATGAGATAAGGACAGTTTTGCGGTATAATTTCGTGCGTGGTTTAACCATAGACCAGTGCTTAGAAGAAATGACTCTTGCACTAGATGATGATTGTCCACATCGTACAACGATATTCAGGTGGTATAGAGAATTCCAAAGGGGAAATTTCACTCTGGAGGATTCTGAGAGGCCGGGAAGACCATGAACGTCAGTTACGGAGGAAAACGTTACTGCTGTGAGGAAAATGCTTGACGAAAACAGGCGAGTGACCTACCAACAGATAGAGGATACTTTGGGCCTAAATGCACCAGCAATTCGTTCGATTCTGCAAGATCATTTGCACGTGAAGAAACTTTGTTCTCTCTGGGTGCCGCATCAACTGACTGAAGAGCAGATGACACGACGTGTGACTTGGTGCCGGGAGATGTTAAAAAAGTTTGATGAGGGCCAATCTCGGTATGTGAACAACATCGTGACAGGTGACGAGGCTTGGCTGTACTATTACGATCTGCCGACCAAGGCTCAAAACAAAGTTTGGGTCTTTGATGATGATGACACACCCGTAATTGTCAGAAAATCCCGATCTGTAAAGAAGAAAATGATAGCTGTATTTTTCAAATCGAATGGAATTGTGGAACGTGTCGTTTTGGACACGCAGAAGACAGTCACAGCTAAGTGGTATACTGAACAATGCCTGCCTAAAGTCATTGGATCTATGAAGAACCTGCGGCCAAAGTCAAGAATGGACACCTGGTACCTCCATCACGATAATGCTGCAGCTCACCGCGCCAAAGCCTGCACCGAATATTTGACCACGACAGGACGGAAACTTCTCGAGCACCCTCCCTACAGACCAGACCTTGCTCCCTGCGACTTTGCACTGTTCCCGCATGTGAAAATGAAGCTAAAAGGGAGGCGGTTTTCCAGTGATGAGGACCTTCTATGGGCTTGGGACAACGAGTGTGCTTTACTCCCTAGTGAAACTTGGCAAAACTGGTTTAAAGATTGGTTTTGGAGGATGGAGAGGTGTATTGAATGTAGAGGAAATTACTTTGAAAAAATTAAATAAACAAAGCTGTATTGCAAAACTTTCCTAGTACCCTTTGTATATATTTATATATAAACAACGACCTCTGGAAACCAGGTGAAAGCCAGCTGTAATCAGCCTTTCTGCAATAAGCAGGGCTCTGCTGTAGTCAACTTTCTCTTCCTGAGCATCTCGTGAGATGCATGATGACTCTTCCTATGATTAAAGCTGGCCCCTTTCAAAATCAGCCATGTGGTAGGCAATGGCATACCACCATATTATCTGATGTCACAGAGACCACAACAAAAACAACTCCAAAAGCTGCTGTTAACCAGATCCTGGATGCCACTGTGTGCCCTGCAAAATTAAATTTAAGAAAGAAGAGGGTAAACGTGGCCACATGGAACGTAAAAAGTTTAAAAAAAGGCAAGATGGATATGGTCATCAATGAAATGGATAAGCTGATCAAATTTATCCCTGCTCGCAAAGTTTCTGTATATCACTGACAAATCCCCATGAACTGTCCTGGCAGCATGTCTGCACTGTCAGAGAATTTCATTTCTGACTGCACAATTACCCCCAGGTCTTTTTCATTCTCCAACCTTGAGTGTAGTACCACACTATTGAATTACTTTGGGGGTTACTGCTACCCATATGCAGTACCTTGCATTTATCAATGTTTAACTGCAGCAGCCATTTCTCAGCCCATCGATCCAATTTTCCTAGATTTTGTTGCAGTAGCTCACACTGATGACTGTCGTTAAACACCCTGCCAACCTTTGTATCGTCTGCAAACTTAGACATTAAGTTTGATATACTTTCATCAATATTGTTTAAGAATATCAACATCATTGATAAATATTAAAAACAGCAATGGGCCCAGCATTGAATCCTGGGGAACTCCACTAATAACATTAGTTTACAAAGAGCAGTGCCTATTGATAACTACTCTTCTTCCACTTAACCATCCCTTTATCCATAACAATAACTTGTCCTTTATGCCACATTGCTCCAGTTTATACAGCAGTCTTTTATTTGGAACAGTATCAAAAGCTTTCCTGAAATCCAAGCATATGATGTCACAATTATTTTTTGCATCCAGTTACTTGGTCACTGCATCATAGTAGCCTATCAGATTGGTTAGACAAGATCACCCCTTGACAAGTCCATGCTGTGAGTGCAGTATAATTCCATGCCTGTCCAAATGGTCCTGCATTACTTCTTTAACCAGTAATTTCATTATTTTCCTGATGAGGTTTATAATGATCACTGTCACTACAAATTTTATGATTACTGATTTTATTTCTGTGTCCCTTTAAAAAAAATCACTGAGACTGAATATACTGGAATATCACATTAACAATTCAAACAATAAGTTCTGGACATGAGCAATATATGAAACAAAAGTAAATTAAAACAGATTGACCACTAATTAGCACCGCGATGGAAGGCAAAAGACTCTTTTTAATTTATTTTTGTTTCATATGTTGTTCACATTGTTGCAGTTAGTTTTTAGTATTGTTAATATGATATGAGCAAAGAATGGGGACAAGGAGTTTTCATGTATGTGAATACAGGAAACAAAAATGCAAACCAGATTGGATCCTTGCACACTGGGTGTGGGAAAGTCTTAGACAACCCGCCTGATGTTGCGGATGAATTGAACAGGTACTTTTGCATCTATCTTTCCTGAAGAAAGACCCTTCATGCTGAAAAGAGGCTGACTTATATGAACTTAGTGATTTCGAAATTACAGATGACTGTTTATTGGAAAATTTTTGAGCATAAAAGCAAGTAAGGCTCCCTGAGTTGATGGCATATACCCAGTAATTTTGAGGGAGGATGCCAGGGAATGTATTGAACCACTGAAGTTAATTACGAGGATATCTTTGGACTCAAAAGAGATTCCTTTGGATTGAGAGTGCAAACATCGCCAATACATAAAGGTGGTTGGTAACGACAGACCGGTTAGTCTGACTTCAGTGGTAGGGGAAAAACTTAGAAGCAATGATTGAGTGTGACCCAAGGACATTTAGATAGGTATATCATTCTGAATAACACACAACATGGTTTTGTTAAGGGAAAATCATATTCAACTAACATAGCTATTTTGATACAGTTACTGGTGAGCTGAATTTTGGGAACAATTTCAGCATAGTTTATTTGGATTTTAGCAAGGCATTTGACTCAGTCCCTCATGAGAGGTTACTGTATAAGCTGGAACATGTTGGGATTACTAGAAAATTTCAAAGATGGATTACTGGGTGGCTGCAGGGCAGAAGGCAGAGGGTTATGATTAATGGATATTCTTCAGATTGGTGCAAAGTCAGAAGTGGGATCCTCCAGGGGTTGGTTCTTGCGCCAGTGTTGTTTCTGATTTTCATAAACAACATCAACGATGGGATAGAAGGCTTGATGTCAAAATTTGCAGAGGGCGTAAAGATTGGTGGAGTATCAAGCAGCACTCAACAGGCTGTAAGAATGGTCATAGAAGTGGCAGCAATATTTTAATGTTGCTAAATACAAGGTCTTACACTTGGAGAATAGCATCCTACAAAAAAAAATTATACACTAGGTGGGGTTGAATTAAAAACAGTAGAGGAAGAAAGGCATCTGGGAGTTACAATATGTTCAGATATGAAGTTTCCTGAGCAGTGTAAACTGGCAGCCAGGAAAGCCCATGGTGTCTTATCAATGATTTATCGAACGTTATCCTGTAGAAATAAAGAGGTCATAACCACCGTATAAGGCAATTATAAGACCACATTTCGAATACTATGTTCAAGTATGGAGAACTCGTCTCAAAAAAGACATTGAGCTTCTTGAAATGGTTCAAAGACAGGCAGCTTGCATGGTTGAAATCGGCAAAAGGGTGACCATATTAGGATTATGTGAGCTACAGAGTTTGGCAACCAGCTGCCTTAGAGGTGAACTGATTGAGGTGTATAAGGCTCTGAGAGGGGTTAGTAAAATGAATGAAGATGGATTCAATGTTATAGAGAATTCCAGAACTCAGTAGTATAAATTCAAATTACAAGGAAAGAGGTGTAGACTAGATTGTAGGAAGTTCTCTTTTAGCCAGAGTTGTTGATTGCTGGAACAGGTTATCCTCGCAATTAGTTGAGTTTGACAATTTGAATAAATTCAAAGGTCGACTGAATAGTTACCTATGTGTGGAAGGAAGCAAATAATTTGTATTTTCTTATATAACCCCCCCCCCCACTGGCTAATGCTTGGCTGGTGTGCTTGCTTTTTGCCTGATATTGATGAGTAAGTAGATATCACTTCAACAGTACAATTGTCTATTTTTGTATGAGGAGTGACATCTGATTTTAAGATATATGAAGAACTTTTTGAATTGCATCCATTAAAAGGTCAAATGAAAGGATCAGATTTGATTGTGGAACTCCTTCCTTGTCTTAAAAATCATAATTTGGATTTCATAATTAATACACTATCACTGTATTATTCATCAGAAGAATCTGTTGGGTAAAACTAGGATTCAAAGCAATTATGGATGATGTTAATGCTGTAAATTTTATTAGATCATGAGAGTTAAACCCTAAACAATTCAAGAAGTTTCTCAATGAAATCGAAAGTGAATATAGCATCATTGTTTACTACACTGAAGTACTCTGACTTAGCAGAGGTAAAATTTTACAATGGTTTTGTCACTATTTGAAGAAATGAAAGTTTCTTATTGATAAAGGACAAAGTGTGGATCACTTTGAAGATGAAAATTGGGTTTGCAACCTGGCATTCTCTGCAAACATATCTTGTCATTTGAATGAACTAAATAAGAGACATCAAGAAAAAGGTCAACTTATAACCAAACTTACCAATGATGTATTAGTTTTTCAAATGAAATTATTGCAGTTTCAGTCCAACTTTTAAATAACAACACTTGTTACTTTCCAGAAAATATTTAAACAATATAAGAAAAATAGTAATGAGTACATCATTTACACTGAAAAACTTCAGTTGTCTTTTGAACAGAGATTTGAGGACTTTGAGTTATTGTTTGAAATCTTTACCAATCCTTTTGAAGCTTAATATGAAGAAACTGAACCAAATTTACAACTTGAACTAATTGACCTCCATTGTAATTATGAACTGAAATTAAAATTCACAGACGGTGATATATTGAATTTTTACAAATGCTTCCCTCAGGACAAATATCCTAATACATTGATGCAGCTGTTCGTGCAAGTTTATTTGGAAGTGTATGCATTTGTGAATAGGCTTTCTCTTTAATGAGAATGAACAAGTCAGTTCATTGCAAACCACTTTATAAATGACAATCTCAGCTTAATCATGCGATTAGCATGATTAAGCTAATATCGAAGCAGATTTAAAAAGGTTTAGCCTCCTGTATGCAAGCTCAAAAATCTCATTCATAAATTCTACTTCTTCTCTTGCGTGCCGTCTCCTAACAGAGGTTGGCGACTGGACCACCACGGAAATAATTTTACGAATTAATATAAACTTTAAGTTTATATTAATTCAATATCCTGAAAATTTATTTGTTTTTTATATGATTGAAGATTTCAGTGAAGTGGAACTCATTTCACCATAAATAACAACACTTGTTGTTAATATACCGTATGTTGTTAACAACACTTGTTGTTAATACCGTAACGCAAAAATCCACAGAATTCCAATTATCACAAATGCAATAAGATTATAAATGGGTAGTCTACTACCCATTTATAATAGATTGTGCTATCAGAAAAGCCCAATAAACCAGAAAGTGCAAATTGTTTTTATTGTTTTATGGTCATGACCTTCAGAAATATGTTTAAGAAAAATATCACAAAAGCGTTCGAAATTGATTCTTATAATGGAACATGTGATAACGATGAAAGGGTAGTGCAATTTTCATTATAAAAATGACCTTTTAGAGAGATAAATAGCTTAGTTATATAGCAAAAATTTCAACTTACGAGGTCTTGGAACGAATTACCAAAAAAAACAATGTGTTATTGGGTTAACCTTACGATATTTTCACGACACCGCCATTTATTCCTACTGGATGCAAAATGCGTTTCCATGATTTTTTTAAGTTTGCCAGGCAAAAACTTACACGAAGTCGAATTTCCTTAAGTCAGGGAGTTCCTGTACTGTATTATCAAATTTCATAAGAGCTAAATTATTTTGTAATTACAGCATGTAACTTTTTATAATTAATTCTACTTACAGTGTGTACCTTTTTAAAATTACAGTAAAGTCCCAATTATCCGAGGTAATGTGGACCGAGGGAACCTCGGATAATCAAAATTCGGATAACACGAAAGGTTTGGTAAATTATTATTAAATAAACTGGATTTGAATACATTGACATGATGATGTACACTCTTTTCAGGTTAGACCTACTTATTGAACATAATGCCTTTTAAATTATACAGTAAAACACTTAATTTTATTTACAACTGTTTCATTACCAAAATAAAAAGAAAAAAGTACATATATAAAAATTACTAGTCATAGACAAAAAAGTGTACACTTAGTCGCAGGGCTGTGCTGAGCTATTTCAGTACCTGAGGCAAGAATGAAAAATTGTGCCCTACTGTTAAAGATGGCAACGTTGGCAATTATTTAATCTTTCTTTTGGTGCCCCTTTAACCTGAGGAAAGTGCCTCATTCGCCTCACCCTTGGCATGGCTCTGTTTAGTCAATTAGCACTACACCTTAATGTCATATAAAGAAGTCCTTAATGGGTTTCTGTTTCATAGAAGTGCCTCGCTTTTTTAGCTGCTATATTTTGTAGGAACCTAATTAACAAAACATCTGTGCATGTGGTATCCTCCTGCTGTACAATATAACATAATGCTGACTCAATAGCATTTAGACCTTCTGTGTGTGTGTGTCATTTTTTTTTTTGTCATCTTTGTCATTGTCATCTTCATTTTCATCTTTTTGTTTGTTGACAAGCTTTACGATCATGTCATCAGTCATTTCTAGCTGTTCATCATTATTCATCCAATCTTTAATATCCTCTGTAGTAAGAGGGCCCAAAGCAGGAAAGTTATTGGCTAGTTCTAAAAGGGTTTCCTCACCTCTTTCATTTTAATTTGCCATCTCATTCTCGTTGGCTTCATTTTGGGAGTATAAAATATTTTTCCAGGATTTAAGAAGAGCAGATGTTTTAACATCATTCCATGCTTCTGCCAACCAGTAAATAACATCCTTGATGATTATTTTTTTTAAGATTCTCAACAACACTGGTCCCTGTTTCAAAATTTTGAAGCAGATGTTTTGCGAGACATTGTGTACAGTTGCATTTCAGTCTCCAAAACACCTTGATCTAGAGTTTGAAGAAGGGATGTCATATTAGGTGGCAAAAACAGAGCTCTGAAGTCACCAAAACCAAAAACTAGTTAACTTTCTTCTTGATGGGATGGAGCATTGTCTAAAATTAAAAGTACTTTATGGGAAAGTGTCTTTTCGTTCAAATATTTTTTTTGTGCTAGAGACAAGTTCTTCATGAAACCATGTTTTAAACAAACTTAATCCATCCGTGCATTTTTTTTGATTTGCGTAGTTAACCGGCAAACATTTTACATTTTTTAAAGCTTGGGGTTTCTTTGACTTTCCAATCAGAGTTAGTTTAAGCTTATATCCTTCGACGAATTTGAACATGCTAGTACTGTCATTCTTTCCTTGCTTTGGTTATAATCAGGAGCTGATTTTTCTTTTTTGGCTGCAAGTGTTTTGGATTGGAGCATTTTATAATTCAGGCCCGTCACTGGCCACTTTTTTTTATTGTTTCTCTTTGATCCCAGTGTTTCTTCACAGTTGTTAAATTTGATCCAAATTCAGATTTTCTTATTGAGTAACTTTTCTCCAGTGATGTTCAAATTTCTAACTCCAAAACTTTTTTCCTAATGATCCAGCCAACCAATACTTGTGGAAAATCGTTCTTTCCCTTCATTAAAATGCTTATGAAATTCTAAGGCCTTAGCCTGTAAAATTAGTCTTGAATTTGGGCTTCCTTTGTCTCATCTGTGTGAACCACCAAAAAAAAAAAAAAAAAGCTTCAGAAGCTTGTTCAAATTCTCCTTCATTGTTTTTCTATTCAAATTTTCACTATCACATACAGATGCTCTTTGTGAATACCATTTTTTAACTTCTGCTCTTCCTCCTCCAGTCTCCTACAATCACTTCACCAACATCTAAGTCACTAGCCACTTTTTTTTATTGTTTCTCTTTGATCCCAGCATTTGATTGTATTCAACTTCATATCTAAAGACACAACAACGTGCTTCTGTTTTCCACTCATAGTGCTTACACTAACCCTAATAACATAAATGGAACATAAGAAATAAAAAAAATTGAAAATTAGAGTAAAATTTAAAAAATCTTTTTTATTAAATCTTTAAATCTTTTTTTTAAATCTTTAAATCTTTTTTTATTTCTTTTTTATTAAATCTTTAAAATTAGAGAGTAAAAATTCATGAAATCAACAAATGTAAAAGATCAGCATGGCTCAACAGTCAACTGGTGTGAGTTCACACTCTGTACTGGACTATGTACTCTTGTCTTTGAATTGTCGAAAAGTGTAAACAACTTTTCGACAGATCACCTCAGATAATGTCGAACCTTGGTTAAACAAGTCTCGAGTAATCAGGACTCTACTGTATTCTACTTACACTATGTAACTTCTTAAAAATAATTCTATTTTTATACTTTCTATCCTTGAAGAAAAAAATTTGAAAATTAGAGTAAAGTTAAGCTGTGGATTGATGACAGAATTCAATAAGAAATTCATAAACATTACTACATTAATTTAGATACTGAAGTAGACTGCATCAAAAATTTGTTAAAATTTTTATCCCGACTTACCAATAAATCTAATTTCAAATTTATTAATTTCTGTAAAACTTTCCCTGCTTTAATTCTTCTTACCATTTGCTATCACAAGTAATGATGGCCATAATCCAGTGATTTCCATAATTGAATAATTAGTAAATAAAAGATTTCAATAATCAAACGAATCTGAAATAGTTACATAATAGTTACATAATTTGTTTAGGGCAGTAGCCTCAGGTTACTGAGAAATTAACTAACATATAGGTTTACGCTATACATCATGTTTATACATAGCCAACTACTAAGTAGTTACAAAATTGGCATCATTTAAGTATATCTCATATTGTGAATGCCTTCACAACCACTGGGTGATAGTATCTGCGCAATAAGTAACAGTAGTCTTCTCTATTAGAGAAGCGTTACTTATTCGAGGTAGTGCAATACTATGTCAACTCGTGAAGGCATTCACAATATGAGATGTACTTAAATGATGCCAATTTGGTAATTACCTAGTAGTTGGCTACGTATAAACATGATGCTATAGCACAAACATATAAGTTAATTTAATAATATCATTCAAATGATATAATTGAATGATTTTCAATAATCAAATTAATCATTTGAATGATATGAGTATAAATTAAATAACTGAATGATTTGCTATAATCAAAATAATCAATTACGGCCTCTTAATTGTGCTCATCACTAATCATAAGTTAATTATACTTCTAGGCCAGTGATATTCAGCTGTTTTCATTTACACATTCCTTTACAATTCAACCCTTTTTTTAAAGGTATCCCCTTATAATTCTGCCTTTTGTTCAGTGAACTCCTTACAGTTCTAACTTTTCCTGTTGATATATCCTTGACAATTTTTTCAACAGATAATGTAGTCAGTCCATTATATTTTTTTTTGCTGGAAAAGGCTTGAATTAGAGTTATCTGCAATTTTGCCCAATTCTGCAAGGGGGGGGGGGGAGTATATAATTGAGAGCTTTTTCATCAATTTGGACCTGGAGACTGTGTGTAAGGCCTATGGGGTAGAATTTTTCTCAGCATGGTCTTGCTTGTTTTTTTAGAGCATCAGCAAAAAAAAAAAAAAAAAACTCTTCCCATTTGGTCACTCCAAATGTTTCTTTAGTTCAGCCTTAAATTTATTTAAGCTATCAACTTGCATAACAACATACGGAAGTCTGTTCCAGCAATCAACTACCCACTGGCTTAAAGAAAACTTCTGCACATCTATTCTACAACTGTCTTTCCTCAACTTGAATCTATGCCCCCTCAGGTTCTTAATCTCAGCAAATGGAAGTATCCCATCAGCATTGAGCCTGCTCAAATCATTCAGGGCCTTGTACACCTCAATCACATCACCTCGCAGGTGCCTCGTCTCCAGGTGCTGCAAATTGCAGAATTTAAGCCTCTCCTTTGTTCCTCTCACCAATCTTGTTGTCCTTCTCTGTACTCCTTCTAGCAACGTTACATCCTTCCCAAATTGAGGCCTCCAGACCTGTACGCAGTACTCAAGGGGTGGCCTGACCATTGCCTTATCAAAGATATAATCACCTCCTTTTCCCTACTAGCAGGATTCCTATTTATAATTGACAAAACTTCATGACTTGCTCTGGCAGTCTGTCTGCACTGTTCAGACAACTTCATATCCAACTGCACGATTACCCTCAGGTCTTTTTCATTCTCCACCTCCCCAATGTAGTACCACCCATTTGGTACGTTTCTCTTGGATTACTGCTACCCACATGCAGTACTTTGCATTTGTCAATATTAAACTTCAGTTGTCACTTCTCAGCCCATCTACCCAACTTTTCTAGATCCTGTTGCAGTGGCATACTATCATTAACAACCCTGCCAATCTTTGGATCTTCTGCAAACTTGGATATTAAGCCTAATATACCTTCATCGATATCATTAATAAATACACAAAACAACAATGGGCCCAGTACCAAACCTGGGGGATTCCACTAATAAATTAGTCCACATAGAGCAGTGTCCACTCATTTGCCCATACCGCTCTAATTTGTATAGCAGTCTTCCATGTGCAACAATATCAAAAGCATTCCTGAAATCCAAGTATGTATATATCAATATTATTTTTTGCATCCAGTTCCTTTGTGACCGCATCATAATATCCAATCAAATTGGTCAGACAAGACTTCTCCTTAACAAACCCATGCTGTGTCTGAACTATTACTGCAGTCGTGTCTAGGTGATCCTGCATCACTTTAACCA
Source organism: Mastigoproctus giganteus (assembly GCF_048544385.1). Lineage (NCBI taxonomy): Eukaryota > Metazoa > Arthropoda > Arachnida > Uropygi > Thelyphonidae > Mastigoproctus > Mastigoproctus giganteus. The sequence goes on along the minus strand of NC_143579.1, from coordinate 220,740,803 downwards.
GTGACTCCATATTTTTCCCTGGAACAGAAGCTAAACTAACAGGTCTGTAATTATTCGTGTCACTTTTTTAATCCCCCTTGGTAAATTGGAGATATATTTGCACATCTCCAGACCATGGGGACCCCTCCTGAGTCAAACGATGCTCTCATAATTATGGCTAACTGTTTGGTTGCTTACTTCCTTTGCTGCCTCCTTTAATATAATTGGATAGATCCTGTCCACCCCAGGTGCCTTTCTTATGTTTAACTTCAACAATTTGTCCTCCACTTTGCGCTCAGTTATTACAAAATCATTTAACTCCTTGCCAGAGTTGGTTAAGCTTCTGGCCTCCACTTCCCTACAGACCTCATGTGTAAATATAGATGCGAAATACTCGTTCAGTTTGTTGGCTATCTCAGCAAGATCATTAACAGTTGAACCATCAATATCCAGTGGACCAATCTGATTCATCCCTTTCCTTCTAGAGTTTACATAGGTAAAGAACTCTGTTGTTTTTCTTTGCATCCTTTGCCAAGGATTGCTCATAATCTGCCTTTGCCTGCCTAATCTCCTTTGTGACTTGGTTACAGACCAGCTTATATCTATCACCTTCCATGTCACCCATTAATTTATATGTATCCCATGCATTTTTCTTCTCTGCCACGAGCCTCATTAGTTAAGAAGAGAGGAGCGACTGCTTCTATAGAGATGGGATACACTTAATTAGAAAGTGTGCAAGAATATTTGTTGATTGCTATTGAGACAATGTTAGGTGGGTCGGAAAACTGCTAGCTAGTTGTGAGGATGTGCTATCTAATAGCTCAGTAATGTCCAACGGGACTAAGAACCAGTACAAAAAGGGAGGTTACATTCCAAGTTAGATTTGTTTCTCAGGCTGCACTGAGTTGATTTGAGAAAAAATTGTGCTACATTTTCCACATCTTGTTACATGTCAAGTTTCTATTTTCATGTTGCTGTTTTTTATTTTCAGGCTATATATAAAAAATGCAAATGCCCAATACTTTTATCTGCAACAAATCTATGTCAGTGTTTTATTTTTTAGATTTTATTAAAATTATAAAAATGACTTTTGTTTTCTTTCAAAAAATACCTTACTTTTCCTTTTAAATTCTCAATTTGGAAAATATACAATCTCAAAACGATTAGTGCGTTTCAGTATTAAGATGAATAAATAAATATAATGATACTCCTAAAATTGAAAATATTTGAATATATTTTTTAAGAACAATAAATAATAAAATTTACTAAACGACACTTAACATTTAATGAGATGATTGAGGCTAGATGTTTTTAGATAATTATTCAAAATTTGTGACGGTAATTCTCAAACTTTGAAATCTAGATTTTTCCACAAGTTCAACAAGCACAAGTTGAATAGCACAGAACCTAACACGGGGATTTCCCAATAATTTTTTTTTTTTTTTTTTTCCATAATGATTAGCGAGCCAAAAGCGGAGATTCACAAAAAAAAGAATGGAAATGTTTAAAAATTACAACCACCACAATAGCAAAATTGTGTTATTGAAGTACTGTGTTATACGCTGACATAATAAGGCTTATGGAAATGTGGTGCCTCCCGGAGATAGGGGATGATGAGTTTCAGTACAGTATGTGTAATGTATTTAGGAAGGAGAGGGAAGATAGAAGGGGTGTTGGGGTCATGCCTCTTATCAAAAGCAGCCTGAGCGCAATGAAAGCTTTCCCGGATTCAGACATTTTGCACACTAGTATAGAATCTGTATGGTGTGATGTAGTTGGAAGCAAAGATATACTGAGAGTGGGTGTAACTTACAGGCCAAGTGATTGTGAAGATTTTGATGAGGGCCACTACATGCAAATGGAATGGGCAAGTAAACATCAATGTCTTATTATGGGTGATTTTAATTTGCCTCTAATTGAGTGGAGTAAATGGGAAGGGAACTTGACATGGGGGACAAAATTTTTAAATCGGCTAGATCAGCGGTTCCCAACCTTTTTTGACTCGTGAACCTCTTTCAGCACAATATTTTTAATGCAAACTACTAAGCCTCTATTCTCTGATATCGTATAATATTTCTGAATTTTTATTATAAAATATTTCCAGTACTACGTTTCTATAAGCGACATTGTGTAATAATAAAAATTATTTTTAAGTATCAACGAGAAGAAATCTTTATTGTACAATAAAGATGCAATATACACAGTGTGTCAGTTAAATAACGAAACTGACGCTTCAACAAAAAAAAAAAATAAAAAAAAAATAAATAACACTAATGGAAAAGTAAGGTTATATATTTTCGAATTAATTTCCTCTGATGTGTACACACTCTACATCTTTTATACAAGTTTTGAAAACACTTCTGGAACTCCTCTTCTAGTACCCCCCTTTCAGCTGGTTGGTCACTGCAGCCTGGATATCCTCTATCATCCCGTATTGCATTCCTTTCATGGCTGTTTTGATTTTGGGGAAGAAAAATTAACCTGTGGGAGCCAAATCCTGTGAATATGGGGGATGTTTGATGACTGGAATCGATTTTTTTGGCAAACATTTCTTGATGAATTCCTGGCCTACCTAACAGAGATCGCTTGTCTAGGTTGGGTGTCATCCTCATGACTCATGACCTTTACAAAAACGAGAAACCATACAAACACTCTTGGTCAAGACAAACATTCATCACCATAAATGTTTTTTAAATTTCTTTGCTCCAATTTCACTTTTCTGACGACATGCACAAAACTACTATTACTCTTTCCATCATAAATCTTGGACAAGTTTCAACTTTCACTTGTAAGGAAAGAGCACACTCTAGAGGATCTAATCATGTACTATTTTGGCCTTTTAAGTTAATACTAAACACAGAGGGCATGCAGTCTCATCAATTGATTGGCACACTCTGCATGTCCGCCACGGCCAGGGGCTTGACAAGGTTATGGGTTAATATAAAAACATGTATGACAAATAGATGAGAATTAAACCATGACATGATGACATTAAATTAAATTTAAAATTATAACAAAATTATATTTAAATTAAATTAAATTAAATTAAAATATATTATTCATACTTTGTAAAGTAGTTATTAATCAGTCCAAACTAGATTTTGAACAGGATAAGAGTAGAAAACTTGCTTCTTCTTCAAACAATAGTGGAGCATTCGGGTCTCTTTCCAGAACTATTGGCTGCAATTTTTTTCCACCTCTCTCAAAACAAGATGGTTCTGTTCCCACATCAGCCAAAGATAAAGCTGACCTGTTAGCATCCTATTTTTTTTCCAACTCATGTATTGATGATCTTGGTAAATCACCTCAAACCGTTTCCAGTACACTAAATTCAATGCCGCTGATGACCTTCCATCAAAAGGATTTTGATGAATCTGATGCTAAGAAAGCTCCAAGTTCTGATGGTATTTCTCCACTTGTTCTCAAAACCTGTGCCCCTGAACTTATCCTATTTTGTGTCATCTTGTTTCACTTCCTTGTTCCAAATGTGTTTTTCCTTATGTTTGGAAATTTGCTCATATTGAGTCAGTTCCTAAAATGGGGACAAATCCCTTCCATCCAATTATTGTCCCATTGCAATTACTTCTACTCTTTCCAAAGTAATGGAGAAATCGATTAACTGCCAACTCTTAAACTATCTGGAAATCTTTCATCTGATCAATGATCGTTACTATGGAGTCCGTCAGTGTCATTCCACTCAGCATGGTTTTGTAAAAGGAAAATCACGTTTAACTAACCTAGTTATCTAATTTGATAGGGTCATGCAAGAGCTGGACTTAAGGAATAATTTCGACATTGTTTATTTGGATTTCAGCAAAGCATCTAACTCAGTTCCACATGAGCGGTTACTTTATAAGCTGGAACAGGTTGGAATCAGAGGGAAAATCTTAGATGGATATCAGGATGGGTTCAGGGCAGGAGGCAGACGGTTGTGATAAATGGTTATTCCTCAAATTGGGTTGATGTAAGAAGTAGGGTTCCCCAAGGACCTCTGTTGTTTTTGACTTTCATAAATGAAATCGATGAAGGGATAGAGGGCGTGATATCTAAATTTGCAGATGATGTAAAGATTGGTAGAGTAGTTAATGATCACCACTAAGCAGAGCTTCTTCAGAGTGACTTAGATAGATTCCGAGATGGTCAGAAAAATGGAAGCTATGCTTTAATCCAGCAAAGAGTAAGGTATTACACCTGGGGAACAGTAAACCCAAAATAACTTATACACTTGGTGGAGTCGAACTAAAGCCATAGTGGTGGAAAGAGACTTGGGTGTTATGATACAGTCAGACATGAAGTTCTCTGAGCATTGTAGACAGGTTGCAAGGAAGGCCCATGGTGTCCTATCAACGATTTATCGAACAATTGATAGTAGAGATAAGGACATCATCATCCCATTATATAAGGCTATTGATAAATTTGAACTGCTGATGAAGACGTCAATGGCAGATATTATTGGGATATCAGAGACATGGTATTACACAGATATAAGCAGTGTAGAATTGGAATTTGGGGAGTACAATGTGTACAGAAAGGATAGACAGGTTAGGAAGGGTTATGCTGTTAGTTAAGAAATCCATAAAATATAAGGAAGTGTATCTGGTTGACAAGGGCGAACAGTGCAATGTTGGGTCGGTTTGGTGTAATATAAACACCGGGAAAGAGAAAATGAGAGTAGGAGTGTGTTAATTAAATCTTACTTAAAGATTTAATTACCATCACGGGTAAAGGAAAGGGTTTTTGCTTCCGTAAAGGTGAGTACAGTGCTCCCCGACAGTTTTTAAATTCTGTACAGTGGGATCAACTGACGATGTTACCAACAGTAAATTCTAAGTGGGAAGCGTTCAAGGAATTAATTGTTGAAGCTACTAAAAGTTTCATACCTATTAAGAAATATTGTTCAAGGTTTAGGCCTAAATGGTTATCTAATGAACTAATGCGACTCGTAATAGAGAAGAAAATTGCATGGGATGCATATAAATTATCAAGCGACTCAGAAGCCTATGGCAGATATAAGCTAGTCTGTAATCAGGTGACAAAAGAGGTTAGGCAGGCGAAGGCAGATTACGAGAAACCCTTGGCAAAAGATACCAAGAAAAACAGCAAGGATTTCTTTACTTATATAAACTCTAAAAGAAAGGGGATGAATCTGATTGATCCACTTGACATCGATGGTTCGACTGTTGATGATCCTGCTCAGATAGCAAACAAACTGAATGAGTATTTTGCATCTACATTCACACATGAGGAATTAAGGTTTAAAAATGGCAGAAGGTTATCAAATTGTAGCAGGATACTTAATGATTTTGGTATAACTGAAAGCAAAGTGGAGGAGAAATTGTTGAAGTTAAACATAAGAAAAGCACCTGGGGTGGATGGGATTTATCCAGTTATATTAAAGGAGTCGGCAAAGCAACTAAGCAAACCCTTAGCCATAATTATGAGAGAGTCCTTGGACTCATGGGAGGTTCCCATGGACTGGAGATGTGCAAATGTATCCCCAATTCACAAAGGGGGATCAAAGGGTGACACAAGTAAATACAGACCAGTTAGTTTAACTTCTGTTCCGGGTAAAATAATGGTGTCACTGGTTAAAGATGCATTGCAGGATCATCTAGACAAGACTGCAGCAGTGCAGTCTTGTCCAGTTTCCCTTAACAAACCCATGCTTAACAGCATGGTTTGTTAAGGGAAAGCCTAGTCTGACAAATTTGATAGGATACTATGATGTGGTTACAAAGGAACTGGATGCAAAAAACAATTTTGATATCATATATTTGGATTTCAGGAAAGCTTTTGACACTGTTTCGCATGGAAGACTATTGTACAAATTGGAGCAGAATGGTATTAAGGGTAAGTTGTTACAGTGGATAAAAGGATGGTTGAGTGGGAGGAGACAGAGGGTGGTAATCAATGGGTGCTGCTCTTCGTGGACTAATGTTATCAGTGGAGTCCCACAGGGTTCGGTGTTAGGTCCACTGTTGTTTTGTATATTTATCAATGATATTGATGAAGGTATATCAGGCTTAATGTCGAAGTTTGCAGATAATACAAAGGTTAGCAGGGTTGTTAATGACAGTAATGGCAGTGAGCTCCTGCAAAAGGATCTAGATAATTTGGGCAGATGGGCTAAGAAGTGGCAACTGAAGTTTAACCTTGACAAATGCAAAGTACTGCATATGGGTAGAAGTTACCCCAGAGAAACGTACCAACTGTGTGGTACTACACTTGAGGTGGTAGAAAATGAAAAAGACCTAGGAGTAATTGTGCAGTCAGATATGAAGTTTTCTGAGCAATGCAGACAGGCTGCCAGGCAAGGTCTTGTGGTTTTGTCAATGATATATAGGAATTTTGCTAGCAGGGAAAAGGAGGTGATTATCCCTCTGTATAAGGCAATGGTCAGGCCACGCCTTGAGTACTTCTTACAGGTCTGGAGGCCTCATTTTAGGAAGGATGTAGATTTACTTGAACGTGTACAGAGAAGGGCAACAAGATTGGTGAGGGTAATGAAGGGATCCTCTTACCAAGAGAGGCTTAAGTTCTGCAAATTGCAGTGGCTGGAGACTAGGCACCTGCGCGGTGATCTGATTCAGGTATATAAGGCCTTGAATGGCTGTATTCTGATGGGATCCTCCACTTGTTCAAATTACGAACCTAAGGGGGCATAAATTCAAATTAAGAAAAGACAGATGTAGAATAGATGTGCGGAAATTTGCCTTTAGCCAGCGGGTGGTTAATTGCTGGAACAAACTTCCATCTGTCGTTGTGGAAGTTGATAGGTTGAATAAATAATTTTGAGGAACTGGACAGGCATTTGGAGGCAATGGTGTGATTTTTTTTTTTTTTTTTTTTTTTTATGGCTGATGCTGCATAAGCTCATACACTTGCTTTCTTGCATCACATGCCACTACTACTACTACTATAGGCATAATGACTCTGATGAGTACAACGAGCAATTGTGCAGAGAAATAGAATGGGCCAGTACATCAGAATGTCTTGTAAGGGGGAAATTTTAACTTTCTAGATATTTACTGGAACTTGTGTGTTGGTCACTTGCATGCTAGCAAGACTTTTGTGGATTTATTGGCGGATTGTTTTCTATAGCAACATGTTTGAAGTGCAACCAGAGGGAGTAATACTCTTGATCTGATTATCAGCAGTGATGATTCATGCATTAGGAATTTACAGATAAAGGAACCACTAGGTGACAGTGATCACAATATGGCCTAAGTTGTCCTTGCACCAAAAAAAAACAACAATAACAATGACAGTGATCATAGTCTACTGATATGGGATTTACTCAAAGATGTAACTACCAACAAGGGTAAAGGGAAGGGTTTTTATTTTTGTAAAGGTGATTACAGTGGCCTCAGACAGTTTTTAAATTTTATACAGTGGGATCAACTGATGTTAAAAACAGCGAATTCTAAATGGGAAGCCTTCAATGAATTAATCTTGAAAGCTACTAGGCTTTTCATACCAACTAAGAAATTCTGGTCAAGATTTAGACCTAAATGGATGTTAGATGAACTAATGAGGCTCGTTGCAGAGAAGAAAAGTGCGTGGGAGGCATTTTCTGTGAAATTCATCTGTTGTCTCTACCGCTCTCCCAACTGCACTAATCACTTGGAGCTCTTCGACTTCCTCTCTTTGTAACTTGACTTTCTCCAGTCCAACTTTCCTAACAGTGAGGTAATTTTCCTTGGTGATTTTAATGTTCACAACTCCAGCTGGCTTCTGTTTTCTAGTCACACCACCCCAACTGGTTGAGATGCTGAGGCTTTAGCAATTACTAATGACCCTGGACAGATTTTTCATTTACCTACAAGAATACCAGACAATCCTAACCATACAGCCAAGAGGCTCGATCTTTTTCTCACAAACAACCCTTCTAAGTACAAGGTCGAAGTGAGTGGACCTTTAGTCACCTCAGATCACAACTTGGAATTTGTGAACTGAGGAGCCTTTTATCTCATGGCTATTCCCAACCTGTGTTGTTTGGCATTACAAGAATGCAAAATGGGATAGCGCCTCTGTGCAGTGCGTAGCACATGCTTCTTGATTAGACCTGGGTTCGAGCCTGTGCTCACCAAATACAGAGGATGCAGAAAGGTCAGGGAATGACTACCGCATATCCCCAGAGCAATATGGCCTTATCAATGATGTTAAATGATGGCCTTAGTTGCTTATGCTCTATAAAACCAAATAACAAAGCAAAATGGGATGACCTGTGAGATTTCTTTTCCTTGTCGGACTACTGTTTAAAAACTTGTGATGTCAACGTTTGCTAAGATCGTGTCAGTGAAATTATTCTTGTAGGAATGGAATCCTTTATCCTCCACTCCACTTTAAAATCTTGTCCTATATCTAAATCTTTGGTTTTCCAAGAAATGTGCTAAGGCCGCTCAAGAGAAGAATGTTGCATATCGTAATTGGCTTGTTTCCAATTCTTCAGTTTCATTTTCTGCCTACACCAAAGCTTTCAACAATTGTAAAGCAGTTATTAATCAGCCCAAACTAGATTTTGAACAGGCTAAGAGAAGAAAACTTGCTTCTTGCCCTAATGGTGTTGTTTTCGGTATTTATCAATGATAGTGATGAAGGTATATCAGGTTAATGTCTAAGTTTGCAGATGATATGAAAGTTGGCAGAGTTGTTAATGACAGTAATGATAGTATGCTACTGCAACAGGATCTGGAAAAGTTGAGCAGATGGGCTGAGAGGTGGCAACTGAAGTTTAATATTGACAGTTGTAAAGTACTGCATGTGGGTAGCAGTAATCCAAGTTAGCAGTATACCACCCAAATGGGTGATACTACACTCAGGGAGGTGGAGAATGAAAAGGATCTGGGGGTATTGTGCATTCAAATTTGAAGTTTTCTGAGCAGTGGAGAAAGGCTGCAATAGTAGCTCATGGTGTCTTGTCAGTGATATTCAGGAATTTTGCTAGCACGGATAAGGGGGGGGGGTGATTGTCCCCTTGTATAAGGCAATGATCAGGTCACACCCTGAATACTGTATACGGCCTGGAGGCCTCATTTTAGGAAAGATGTAGAACGACTACAGAGAAGGGCAACGAGCTTGGTGAGTGGAACAGAAGGCCTTTGCAGAACTTGAGCATTTCTTGGTGTTACCAAGAAAGGCTTAAGTTCTGCAAATTGCAGCATCTGGAGACAAGGCACCTGCAAGGTGATCTAATTGAGGTGTATAAGGCCTTGAATGGATTGAGCAAACTAAATGCTAATGGGATTCTTCCTCTTGCTCATAATACTCACCTGAGGGGGCATAACTTCAAATTGAGGAAAGACAATTTTAGAATAATGTGTGGAAATTCGCCTTTAGCCAGTGTCATGGTTGATAGTTGGAACAAACTTCCATCTGTTATAGTGGATGTCAGCGATTTAAATAAGTTCAAGGCAAGAGTAGAGAAACATTTGGATGGGTGAAATGGGAAGTTTTTTTTTTTTTTTTTTGGCTGATGCCATATAAGTGTGCTTTCTTGCATCACATGCAAGAAACAACTCATGCTAATCCTAATTGTGCTTCTTGAAAGGTCCAAAGATGGGCAACTCGCCTGCTGAGATCTGCAGAAGGGTGTCCATACGAGGAAAGACTTGGTATATGTGATTTGGAGAGCTTGGAAACTAGGCTCCTTAGAGGAGATTTGAGAGGCATAAGTAAAATGAATGCGGACGAAATTTTCATGGTTGTAAATGATTCTAGAACTAGGGTCCATAATTTGAAGTTACTGGGGGGAAGATGTTTGGAGTGGATTGCAGGAAGTTTATTTTAGCCAGCAAGTTATAAATTACTGGAATAAATAAGTTACCTACATGGGTGGTAGAGGCTGACAGTTTGGGGAAATTCAAAGGTCGGCTGGATAATTGCCTACAGGATGAGGGGAAACGCATAGGTTGTCTATTTCCTTTTCGCTTATTAATTATTTATTTTTTAAAAATTATCTGTTTCTTATTATTTAATTTTATTCATATTTTTTTGTTTTGTTTTGTTTTATTTATATATTTATTATTTTATTTTTTTGCTGGTATAGCATAAGCCATAGGCTTTCTTGCACCATGTGGCCATAACTAATACTAATAGCCACTACTGATCCTTAAACCAACCCCTGCATAAGGATGGGCTCCTCCCATCCTTACATGTGAGAGGGTGTAAGGAAAAGTAAAAGGTTTACAGTGGTCGGGTCCACCAAGTGAAAAGTTGGAAGAGGAGATGGGAGTGTGGGGGAAAAAGTGATAGGGCCAGAGAGCTCTATGTGAGGGGGGGGGGGGGGTTCTGCTCTGTGGATACACAGTGCAACTCTGCATGAAATTTTTTTCCACTTTTCACAACTCGATTTACATCACCACTGCACTTTTACACAAGTGACGTTACTTTCATTGACATTTGTACATCTTAACCTGGAAAAATATTTAATTTTTAATGCACACACATTCAGGGTATGATAGTTAACATTTATTGGACATTCTCATTCACACACGCCGATCCCTTTTATTACAGAACTGAATAGATGTAGCGTGTGCACACTTTTTTTTTTCAGGTTAAGTGGACTCATTTCTCACCCAGCATGTTAAACATATCAACACTAACTAACTACAGTAACATATGCATTCACTCACGCTTAACATACATTCCATCAGAAACATTTCCTTTCGTACTTGCACTGGATGAGAAACAAAACAGGCGGTTATTATTAGTAGTTGTCACAGTAGGGGGAGGGGGACTTTTCAAGGTTGAGGTGGGTGTGACAGTTTAGGTTATTGCTGCTTGGTTGCTTTATTCTCAAGTTTTTCAAGGTTGAGGTGGGTGTGACAGTTTATCCCTGCTTGGTTGCTTTATTCTCAAGTGTTTTGAGCAAATTCAAAGAAGACCATGTAATATGCATGTCTTAAGAGATGAGAAGTTGTTAATCTCTGCTGCTTATGGGTCCTATTTTTGTCATGCATATACATCTGTGGGGGATGATAATTGGGGCAGTCATATAAGATAGGGGGCCCCAATCCTCATCAGGCACATTTTTGATCTTGTGTGAGGCCAAATTCACATAGTTTTGCATTCAGGGAGTCATGCTCTGTTAGCAAAAATGTAGTGTATAAGCCCTGTGCAAACCAGGGTGGAGGTTTGAGGGGAAAATAAAGTTACCTGTGGCAGGAAATCCCTTGTGACATCCCCTTTATCTGATTGGTTCCACCTATCTTGCTATTGCTGGTGAAGACATGTCAGTATCCTTTACTTTTCCTTTTTTAGGATCAGCTTTTAGGTCTATGTTGAGCCTTAAGATGTCATTAAGGATCTGCCTTCTAAGCCTCCTCGAATTATTTCCAAACCTAATGGTCACATCAGCCAAGACCTGCAGTGCAGGGGGTGCTGACCTTGCAGCACATGCTGGTAATTGTAAGTAGGATGACATGCTGAATGGATCCACGTTTAGCTCTATTGTCAACTGGTAACATCCTAGAGAGCCAGATGGCAGTCCGTAAGTAATTACTGGAGTGAAGATAGCCTTATAAATGAGGGCTGAAGTCTTTCTTTTTAAACCCTAGTCAGCTCTATTTATTTTGGCAGTCATGCCATCATAGCTTCTCACTTTTTTACTAACATATGTTAGCTTGGAGTAAAAATGATGACTCCAAAAGAAAGAACATATATGTATGTGTACCCTGTCTGTGGTGGCTCCCAGACTAATGTCCATCTCTACCCAGTGTCACTGTGATGAAATACAGAAACTCTGTAAAACAGGCCTGTTTTGTATATGTAGTATGTGTCAGGCCTCTTTGCTGCCAGGGAGCAGCCATCACCTGGACAACTGCTGCCTGTTTCCTGTATTTTATTGCATCCACTGGAGTTAATGCAAAACCAGTAGACCCTGTACTCAGGTTGCCGAGTCCTGAATACTGTACTACCTTAACTACGGGCCTTTTCCACTGTGTGTGTGTGTGCGTGTGTGCGTGCACAATGCACAAAATCCTACATCCACAGGAGGTAGTGCTATACCTGTGGATGCCAGCAAAATTCCATACCCAGGCTGCCCAATCCTGGGTACCAGCAAGTGCAGTTATGCACTAATTCCGCACCCACCAGAAATAGTGCAATACCGACGGGTGCCAGCATAAAACAATCTGGTATGTTCAACCAGGATGCTCAGTCCTGCGTACCAGCAAAAAAATAAAAATAAAGAAATAAATACAAAATAAAATTAAATTAAAGTTAAATAGTGGTCGTACTCAACTTATTCCAGGTTGAAAAGACCCAATTTAGGTCAAAAGTAACTATTCTATATACATAATTTACATATAGATCATCTGGTCCTCTGTAGGCCATCCAATCATCATTGATCAGGAAAACCAAAATTAGCACCACTTCTACAAATAGTTCAAGTTGAAAGGCAAGTCTTGTCTTTATCTACAGCTGTGGTTCTTTTCCAGTCAACTGTATCTTAGTTCCAAAAACTGTTTGACACACATTCAGGGATGACAGTTCAATTCTCATTCACTCATCATTCACACACACCGATCCCTTTTATTACAGTATTGAATAGATGTAGCACACACTTTTTTTTTTTTCTGGTTAAGTGGACTTATTTTCCACCCAGCGAGTTAGCATTAGCATCAGTAGAGGCATTTGATGCAAGAAAGCAAGCTTATGCAGCATCAGCCAAAAAAAAAAATAAATAAATAAAAAATAACCACTTCACCCCTCTGTTCGTTCGAAATACCTGTCCAGTTGAGCCTTAAATTTATTTAGGCTATCAACTTCCACGACAAGGGATGGAAGTCTATTCCACCAACCAACCAACCACCCGCTGGCTAAAGGCAAATTTCCTCACATCTATCCTACATCTGTCTTTTCTCAATTTGAATTTATGCCCTCTCAGGTTATTATTCTGAGCAAGAGGAAGAATCTCATCAGCATTGAGCATGCTCAAACCATTCAAGGCTTTATACACCTCTATCAGTTCACCTCGCCGATGCCCAGTCTCCAGACACTGTAATTTGCAAAACTTAAGCCTTTCTTCGTAAGAGCGCCCCTTTGTTTCATTCACTAATCTTGTTGCCCTTCTCTGTACTCGTTCCAGCATCTCTACATCCTTCTTGAAATGAGGCCTCCAGACCTGTATACAGTACTCTAGGTGTGGTCTGACCATTGTCTTATACAATGGAATAATCAGCTCCTTATCCCTGCTAGAAAAATTCCTATATATCATCGACAATACACCATAAGCTACTCTTGCAGCCCATCTGCATTACTTAGGAAACTTCATATCTGCCTGCACAACCACCCCCAGGTCCCTTTCATTCTCTACCACTGTCAGTGTAGTACCACAGAGTTGATACGTTGCTCTGGGGTTGCTGTTTCCCATATGTAGTACTTTACATTTGTCAATGTTAAACTTCATTTGCCACCTCTCAGCCCATCTGCTCAACCTTTCCAGATCCTGTTGCAGTAGCATAGTGTCAGTAGTGTATTTGACAACCCTGCCAACCTTCGTATCGTGTGCAAACTTGGACATTAAGCTTGATATACCATCATCAATATCATTTATAAATACAGAAAACAATAATGGACCCAATACTGAACCCTGAAGGACTCCACTAATAACATTAGTCCATGATGAGCAGTGTCCATTGATTACCACTCTCTGTCTTCTCCCCCTCAACCACCCATTTATCCATAGCAGCAAATTGCCTCCAATGCCACACTGCTCCAATTTATGCAGCAGTCTTCCATGTGGAACAGTATCAAAAGCCTTTCTAAGATCCAAGTATACAATATCAAAGTTATTCCCTGCATCCAGTTCTTTTGTGACTGCATCATAGTATCCAATCAAATTGGTCAGGCAAGACTTTCCCTTAACAAAACCATACTGTGTCTGAGCTATAACTGAAGTCTTGTCTAGATGATCCTGCAGTGCTTCTTTAACCAGTGCCTCCATTAATTTTCCAGGAACAGAAGTTAAACTCACAGGTCTATAATTACTTGTGTCGCCCTTTGATCCTCCTTTGTGAATTGGGATCACATTTGCACATCTCCAGTCCATGGGTACTTCCCCTGAGTCCAAGGAAGCTCTCATAATTATGGCTAAGGGTTTGCTTACTTCCTTTGCTGCCTCCTTTAATATAACTGGATAGATTCCATCCACCCCAGGTGCCTTTCTTTTATTTATCTTCAACAATTTCTCCTCCACTTTACTCTCAGTTATTACAAGATTCTCTAGCTTACTGCCAGAGTTGAATACACCTCTGGCATTCCCCTTGCCGAATAACTCCTCATGTGTGAATGTCGATGCAAAATATTCATTCAGTTTGTTAGCTACCTGAGCATAGTCATCAACAGTTGACCCATCGATATCAAGTGGACCAATCTGATTCATCCCCTTCCTGCTAGAGTTTACATAAGTAAAGGACTCTTTGCTGTTTTTCTTTGCATCCCTTGCCAAAGATTTCTCGTAATCTGCCTTCGCCTGCCTAACCTCCTTTGTAACTTGGTTACAGATCAACTTGTATCTATCATAGGCTTCTATGTGACGTGTTAATTTGTATGTATCCCATGCATTTTTCTTTTCTGCCATATGTCTCATTAGTTCATCTGACATCCACTTAGGCCTAAACCTTGAACAATATTTCTTAGTTGGTGTGTAAAGCCTAGTAGCTTCCAAGATAAGTTCTTTGAATGCTTCCCATTTTGAATTTGCTGTTTGTAACATCAGCAGTTGGTCCCACTGTATAGAATTTAAATACTGTCTCAGTCCATCGTAGTCGCCTTTACGAAAGCAATAACCCTTCCCTTTACCCCTAATGGTAGTTACCTCTTTGAGTAAATCCCACTTCAGCACACTGTGATCACTGCCACCTAGTGGTTCATTTACCTGCAGATTCTTAATGCATGAAGAATCACTACTGATAATCAAATCAAGAGTATTACTCCCTCTAGTTGCCTCCCGAACATGCTGATGTAGAAAACAATCATCCAATAAATCCACAAAAGCCTTGCTAGTGTGTGAGTGACCAGCCCCCAAATTCCAGTCAATATCTGGGAAATTAAAATCCCCCATTATAAGACTCTGATTTGCTGGCCCACTCTATTTCCCCGTAGTTTTTTATTATACTCATCAGAATCATTAGGCCTGTAGCACACTCCTACTCTCAATTTTGATCTCCCAATGCTTATGTCACACCAAACTGACTCGACACTGCACTGTCCAGCAATGTGACTGGCTTCACTTCCTTGGATTTTATGTATTTCTTAACTAATAGCATAACCCCTCCTCCCTTCCTATCCTGCTTATCCTTTCTGTAGACATTGTACTCCCCAAGTTCCAGTTCTGCATTCCTTATATCTGTGTGACACCACATCTCTGAAATCCCCACAATATCTGCCTTTGCTGTTTTGAGCAATACCTCAAATTCATCAAATTTATTTACTAAACTCCTAGAATTGGTGTACACGCAAGTATACATGCACCTGTTCTTTTTCTTAGCTACCCTAACACAACCTATGTGTTTATTTGTACCCTAATGATTCCCAGCAGTCTCTGAAATATCCTGCATCTTATTTTCCAGGCTGCGGCTCATTCCAATAGAAGCAGTGCAAGAATCACTTTCACCTCTGCCAGTGGCTACTGTTAATCTATTAGTCCTTGTATCCCCCCCCCAATCTAGCAGTTTTCCGACCCACCTAACACTGCCACGATAGCATCAGCAAACATTCTTGCACTCTTTCTATTTAAGTGTATCCCATCCCTGTAGAAGCAGTCTCTCCTGTTAACAAGTACAGACCAGGCTGAAAAAAATTCTACCCCTTGAGCGTTGCACAATCCTTCCAGGGCCGAATTGATCGACAGGGTTCTCTTCATATACTCCCTCCTATCGTGTCTAGGCAGAATTGCAGACACTTTCAAATTCAACCCTAATTCACGGCTTTTTTTCAACAGTGACCTGTACTTCTTAAGTAATTCCGCCGGTCTCCTACTCTTAATATCATTAGTGCCAATGTGTACAACTATATCACCTTTTGTGCCCTTAAAGAGTTACACATATCAACAATAACTGCAGTAACATACGCATTCACTCGCACTTAACACACATTCCATCAAAAACATTTCCTTTCATACCTGCACTGGATGGGAAACATATTCTAACAAGCGAGTTATTATCGGTAGTTGTCACAGTCAGGGAGGGGAACTTTTCAAGGTAGAGGTGGGTATCACAGACAGGGAGGGGAAAATTTTCAGGGTAGAGGTGTGTGACAGTTTAGGTTATCACTGCTTGATTGCTTCTATTCTCAAAAGTTTTTTGAGCATAGAACTAGTTCCAAAAACTGTTTGACACACACATTCAGGGTATTTAAGGTATTCTTGTTTTTTGAAGTGGTCTTGAGGGTTTCTCCTATGTACCGCAGTAGCATCTGAAAACAAATTTGGCAAATCCGAAAAGTGTGAATAAGTGTTGGTGTGTAAAGTTTGTGTATGTTATATTGAATGTTGTTTGCCGCACCTGGCAACTTTGCAGCTAGAGGGCAGTGAACACCCATTCCGCTGTCCCCTGACTCCCATCCCATGCCACGTGGAGGCATGCCAGGTACCATAAACAGGTAAAGACTCTTAGTGGGATAACAAGAAATTTGTTATCCCAATAAATAATGAAAAATGAAAAGGAAGGAACATAGTGTGAGAAGTTGGGATAAGAGAATGGATGGGAAAGAAAAGGAAAGCAAGGGGATGAAAGAAATAGACACCCCAGAAGAGGAAGTCAGCAAGAGATTAAAGATTAAAAGATACTAGTAGACAAAGCTTACACAGTTCAGTAAGACCACACAGCCAAATTAAAAATAAAACACTGATATACACATTATTTACAAAGCCAACAATTTAACATTTCTCTCAACTAGAGAAGAATAGACAAATCACTATTTACATCAATAAATAAATACTAAATTTGCTTACCAAAACTAGTAGTAGTAGTAGCATGTGATGCAAGAAAGCAAATGTATGAGCTTATGCAGCATCAGCCAAAAAAAAAAAAAAAAAAAATCACACCATTCCCTCCAAATGCCTGTCCAGTTCCTCCTTAAATTTATTCAACCTATCAACTTCCACAACGACAGATGGAAGTTTGTTCCAGCAATTAACCACCCGCTGGCTAAAGGCAAATTTCCGCACATCTATTCTACATCTGTCTTTTCTTAATTTGAATTTATGCGCCCTTAGGTTCGTAATCTGAACAAGTGGAAGGATCCCATCAGAATTCAGTGTGCTCAATCCATTCAAGGCCTTATATACCTGAATCAGATCACCGCACAGGTGCCTAGTCTCCAGCCACTGCAATTTGCAGAACTTAAGCCTCTCTTGGTAAGAGGATCCCTTCATTCCCATCACCAATCTTGTTGCCCTTCTCTGTACCCGCTCAAGTAAATCTACATCCTTCCTAAAATGAGGTCTCCAGACCTGTATGCAGTACTCAAGGCGTGCCGTATACAGAGGGATAATCACCTCCTTTTCCCTGCTAGCAAAATTCCTATATATCATTGACAAAACCCCATGACCTGCCCTGGCAGCCTGTCTGCATTGCTCAGAGAACTTCATATCTGACTGCACAATTACTCCCAGGTCTTTTTCATTTTATACCACCTTAAGTGTAGTACCACACAGTTGGTATGTTTCTCTGGGGTTATTTCTACCCATATGCAGTACTTTGCATTTGTCAAGGTTAAACTTCAGTTGCCACTTCTTAGTCCATCTGCCCAAATTATCTAGATCCTGTTGCAGTAGCAGACTGCCATTACTGTCATTAACAACCCTGCCAACCTTTGTATCATCTGCAAACTTCGACATTAAGCCTGATATACCTTCATCAATATCATTGATAAATATACAAAACAACAGTGGACCTAACACCGAACCCTGTGGGACTCCACTAATAACATTAGTCCAAGAAGAGCAGCACCCATTGATTACCACCCTCTGTCTTCTCGCACTTAACCATCCTTTTATCCATTGTAGCAACTTACCCTTAATACCATTCTGCTCCAATTTGTACAATAGTCTTCCATGCGCAACAGTGTCTAAAGCTTTCCTGAATATATCCTATCAAATCCTACCCAATTATCCGAAGTTTCACATAAATAGTTAAAAATACCATGTACCCCCCTCCCTTTACAATTAGTTCACTGTACAATCAAATCACGTTACGATGAACTCACCATAGTAAAGTACTGTTCGCTATACGGTGTAGTAAGTGCCGGTCATTGTGATCACGTTTGTGAATTGAATTTTAATTCTATTAAACAGCGATTCTAGTTAGCGAAAATAGGAGGAATATTATCCACAGGCTGTAAAAGTCAAGATATATTATGCACAAATTTACGCTTTATTACCTTACCAATTAAAAAATTAAATGATGCGTGGAAATCAGAAGAATATACGTGATAATCGGAATAATTAATACGTACTGTAATATGTACATACTAACTAGTTGACATTTCTGTTCACTGACATTTGTGGGTGGGAGTTAAAATTTAAAACAGTAAAAAGACAAGCAATCAATAACAAAGAACACGGCATGCACAAATTGCAAGTAACACGATATGAGCAAGTGAGAATGGAGTAACGAGTTACAAAGCTTTAAAAATAGGAATGAAGAGAAGATCTGAAAATTAATTTTTTTATATGATTGAAGATTTCGTGGAAGTGTAAACACATTTCACCATAATAACCCACAGAATTCCAGCTGTCGGTAATATCGCAAGTTCAGTAAGATCGAGTTTACTGTCCGTTTATGATAGATTTCACTAACAGAAAACCCCAATAAACAGGTGACTGCTAATTGTTTTTATTGTTTTATGATTGTGACTGCCAGAATTTCAACCGAACCACGTGGTACCGTCGGAGACAACCGTAAGGTAATTTCCAGTGCTGCAGTCTCCTGCCCCAATTAAGCGAAGAAAACCCTGGCTATTTTCTTGATTGGTTTCTGTTTTTTAAGATTTACCCCAAATAAACAGCTGCCGCCCCAATTAACTGGTGGCCTAAATAACTGGAATCCACTGTATTTTACTAAATTTTAGGGAATAAAGCATAATTACAAAATGAGGAGGCACGCTTGATACACATAAACAAAGCTGCACACGTGTAGCAACTGAATAAACAACACTGTAAAGGCAGAGATACATTTTACTAAAGCACATTTCTGGGGGTTACTACCATAAAACAAAAACAACTTCCAGTTGCGTTTCTGCTAGTGGAATCTGTTATAAACTAGTAGTAAACTCGATCTAACGGCATTTGCGATAATACCAATAGCTGGAATTGTGTGGGTTTTTACCTTATTATGGTGAAATGTGTTTCCCCTTCACTGATATAAAAAAACATAAATACATTTTCAGAAACTTCTCTTCATTCCTATCGTGTTGCATTCTTTTGGGGTGATTTCACGTTCGACTGCCATTTCTTGTAAACACAAAGGGGAATCGTGCATAAGCGAATTCAGTTCGTGTTATATACGCTATCATTCCCCTATTTATAAATTGTGTATGATTGAATTTGTGTAGTGTAAACATGTGTTATACGATGACTGACTGTATCAGTAGTGCAATCCAAGTTCAATAAACATAACACTTAATAACATATCACTTTCAAAAACAATAAAACAAATTACATGTCTGATTCAGTCCTAATATTACTAGGATTATAGTTTAACATTTTGCAATACAACAAAAAAATTTAATGCTCTTTAACAAATACATTTAATAATCTTTCCAAGTTTTATTCCAGAGTCATTAATCTGGACAGAAACCTTTGATTTCAGTCCAAAGATTATTTATAACTATGTACAATTTTTCCCTTCATGAAACCACCAGCTCATATCCAATCATTATCTACTGTTAACCTTAGAATCCAAATACATACTAATAAAGTAATGCACCACAATCGTTTTAGTCACTTCCAATTGAACGAATTCGTCCAATTCAACAACCCTTCTGAGTACACGGTCGAAGTGAGAGGTCCTTTAGGCACTTCAGATCACAACTTGGTGATTGTCTCTTCTCCAAAGGAACCTTTATCTCATGGCTATTCCCAACCACGTGTTGTTTGGCATTACAAGAATGCAAAATGGGATGACCTGCGAGACTTCTTTTCTTCTTTACCTTGGTTGGATTACTGTTTCAAAACTTCTGATGTCAACGTTTGCTCAGATCGTGTCAGTGAAATTATTCTTGCAGGAATGGAATCCCTTATTCCACACTCCACTTTAAAATCTCGTCCTTTATCTAAACCTTGGTTTTCCAATAAATGTGCTAAGGCTGTTCAAGAGAAGAATGTTGCATATCGTAATTGGCTTGTTTCTAATTCTTCAGTTTCATTTTCTGCCTACACCAAAGCTCGCAACAGTTGTAAAGCAGTTATAAATCAGTCTAAACTAGAGTTTGAACAGGCTAAGAGTAGAAAACTTGCTTCTTGCCCTAATGGTAGCCGAGCATTCTGGCCTCTTGCCAAAGCTATTTGCTGCAACTTTTTCCCATCTTTGCTCCCACCTCTGTCCAAACCAGATGGTTCTGTTGCCACTTCAGCCAAGGATAAAGCTGACCTGCTAGCACCCCATTTTTCTTCCACCTCATGTATTAATGATCTCGGTAAAACACCTCCCACCATTCCCAACACGCTCCATTCAGTGCCTCCTGTGGTCTTCCGTCAGAAGGATTTTGATGAATCTTGATGCTAAGAAAGCTCCAGGTCCTGATGGTATTTCTCCACTTGTTCTCAAAACCTGTGCTCCTGAACTTACTCCTATTCTTTGCCGCGTTTTTTCACTTTCTTATTCCAAAGGTGTTTTTCCTTCTGCTTGGAAATTTGCTCATATCCAGCCAGTTCCTAAAAAGGGTGACAAATCCCTCCCATCCAATTATCGTCCAATTGCAATTACTTCTACTCTTTCTAAAGTAATGGAGAAATCAATTAACCGCCAACTCTTAAACTACCTAGAAACCTTCCGTCTGATCATCGATCACCAGTATGGATTCCGTCAGCGTCGATCCACTGGAGATATTCTGGCTTATGTTTCCCATTTATGGACTAATTCAGTGGAAAGGTTCGGTGAAACACAAGTAGTTGCTCTTGACATCTTAAAGGCTTTTGATCGTGTTTGGCATAAAGGTCTTCTAAACAAGCTTCCATCTTATGGTTTGCCAACTGTTTTTAGTAATTGGTTATCCAGTTTTCTCTCTGATCGCTCACTAAGGGTGATGGTAGATGGCTCTCTGTCTTCTAACTTCTCCACTAATGCCGGTGTCCCCCAAGGTTCAGCTCTTTCCCCCACTCTTTTCCTCTTGTATATCAATGACCTTCTCCCATTGACTGGAAATCCTATCCATAGTTTTGCTGATGATAGCACATTGCATTCAACTTTCCATTTTGAGAAACCTTGTCCTGCTCAATCAGCTTCAACTTCTCGAAAATCTGCTACCAATTCCTTAAATGTCGATCTTCAGGTAATTCTCCAGTGGGGCAAAGACAACTTAGTTGATTTCAACCCTTCTAAAACCCAGTCTTGTCTTATATCTCGCAAAAAGGATTCTTCTGCTCCTATGCTTATCTTTATTGACACTCCGATTTCTAGGCAAAATGATATATCTCTTTTGGGGATTACCCTGACTTCTAACCTCTCTTGGCACAAGCACATTACAAATATTGCTTCCTCTGCATCTAAAAAACTTGGTTTTCTCTTTCGCTCTCGGCGTTACTTTTCTTCCAAACAGCTGCTCACTCTGTATAAATCGCAAATCCGCCCTGCCATGGAATATTGTTCCCACATCTGGGGTGGTGCCCCCAAAACCTCTCTCAGGCTTCTTGATTCCATTCAGAAGTGGCCAGTTAGGTTAATTAATGATTCATCTCTAACAGAGTCTCTCCACTCGCTTTCTCATAGACGCACTGTTTCTGCTGCATGCCTCTTCTACAGATACTTCCCTGGGCACTGTTCTTCTGAATTGGCTTCTATAATTCCTGCTCTCTCTTTCAAAACAGTCCGAACACGTGCCGCCACTATAGCCAACATCCATTTACTCTCCAACTTCAAACCCACAGAACCAACTTTTCATCTTCCTCATTTATTCATTCAACTGCCATTTTCTGGAACAACCTTCCTTCATACGTATTTCCTGAAAATTACAATCTACAGAAGTTCAAGTCCAATGTCAACAAATATCTTCTTTCGTCTTCTTAACCTCAAACCCAAGCACGGTACTAACTACTATAGGTTCCAATACCTCTCGTGTTTGGGGTTCACATAAAAAAAAAAAAAAAATTTGAACGAATTCGTCCAATTGAACGAATCAAAAATCCCATTTAGGATTTGTAGCTCACATCTAATATCCAAATATATTTTACAATCAAATAGCAGATGCTCCTTAGTCTCAGGAGCACCGCAGTGACAGTGAGGAGAGGAGAGTTGACCAAACCAAAAGAGAATAATTTGCTGTTAAGGTTCCCGTGTTCTGTTAACAGAAACGTAACATTAAGACCAGGATTAAACCAGTTCATCTGTTTATTATATTCCGAGACATGAGAAATGAATTTATTTATAATTCTACCTAACTCTGATTCACTCTAGTGTTGTTGCCAATCCCTTAAAAATTCACTCTGAAGCCTAGCAATATCATCTTTTCCCTGTAAATCGAGATTCTGAAAGTAATTCTCCACACCAGCGAGTAGATGTTTCCTATGATGATATTGCAGGTATTGAAAAATTACCTGCATACAATACCAGTACAATACCTACGTATTGTACTGGTATCCTACAACAGAGAACCTGCAAAGCCATGGTCGAAACCTTTCTGCAGGCCTTAGATACAGCCAAAAGAAAAAAGTGCTGTGCATGCAAAAGGTACTTTCTAACTGAACGATGATTAACCCTGGAGCCCCAGGCACCAGCAGCATAGCAAGTAATTGGTAAAAATAAACAAGTATAATACAACTTGAGAGTAGACAGTTTTGGTGATTCTCAAAATTTTATCTATGTACACCTCGATCTTCTGTAATACAAATTAAAAGCGGTCTTCCAACATAATTCCCAAATATTTATTTATTCCCAAATATTTATTAAGTACGAGTAATTTTAATTGCTCACATTCAGGGTATAATAGTTAACACTTATTGGACATTCTCATTTGCTCATCATTCACATACTCCAATCCCTTTTATTACAGTACTGAATAGACGTAGTATGCACACTTTTTTTCATGTTAAGTGGACACATTTCCGACCCAGCAATTTACACGTATCAACACTAACTACCTACAGTAACATATGCATTCACTCACACTTATCATACATTCCATTGAAAACATTTCCTTTCATGCTTGCACTGGATAAGAAACATTCTAACAGGCTAGTTATTATCAGTAGTCACAGTCAGGGAGGGAAACGTTTCAAGGTAGAGGTGGGTGTCACAGTCGGGGAGGGGAACTTTTAAAGGTAGAGGTGGGTGTGACAGTTTAGGTTATCACTGCTTGTTTGCTTCTATTCTCAAAAGTTTTTTGAGCATAGAACTAGTTCCAAAAAGTGACATACATTCAGGGTATGACAGTTAACATTTATTGGACATTCTCATTCACTCATCATTCACACACCAATCCCTTTTATTACAGTACTGAATAGACATAGCGCAAACTTTTTTTTTATTATTATTATTATTTTTTTTTTCAGGTTAAGTGGACTCATTTCTCACCCAGCAAGTTACACATATAACACTAACTAACTACAGTAACATACACATTCACTCACACTTAACATACATTCCATCAAAAACATTTCATTTCATATATGCACTTGATGGGAAACATATTCTAACAGGCCAGTTATTATCAGTAGTTGTCACAGTCAGGGAGAGGAACTTTAAATTAAAGTTAATACTGGTTGTACTCAACTTGAGTTCAGGTTCAAAAGTACCTATTCTATGTACATAATTTACATATAGATCATCTGGGCCTCTATAGGCCATCCAATCATCATTGGTCAGCAAAACCAAAATTAGCACCTATTCTACAAATAGGTCAAGTTGAAAGGCAAGTCTTGCCTTTATCTACAGCAGTGGTTCTTTTTCCAGTCAACCATATCTTAGTTCCAAAAACTGTTTGACATCACTTGAAATACTCTGTGAAAATACTGAAAAACACTATCACTGAGATCCTGTCTTGAAGAGAATAGGCCTTGTAATCACTGTAGAAATTAGAACTTGTAGTTCTACAGCTGTAATCAGGTATCTGAAGAGTCAAGCAGGTTAAAATCACTTAATTGCTCTTAGAAGCACTTATAATAGTCACTGATGAAATCCAGGTATTGGCCATGTTAATCAGTCTGATGACAGTTGAAGGCAATTTATAAAATATCAAAATTGAGAGTTTCTGTATTTCTTTAACAGTCCTTCCAACAAAGGGCTCTGGAAACTTCATATAATTTAAGTAATTTAATTTGGTTGCTAAGTTAAAAGTATTGTCCAGATAGTCTCAAAACTAAAGAGATATGGTGTTTTGGAGTCTAGTAGATTTATAGCCCAGAGTAGCCAATTGCTGTAATTCACTTCTAGGTCAATGACAGTTTGCACAGTTTTGCTTACAGCCCATTAGGCTCATATATGTAATCTTCCAGATATTGACTTGAACCAGATATTGGGTTGGGCACTCACACACTAGTCAGACTTTTGTGGATTTATTGGATGATTGTTTTCTGCAGCAGCATGTTCGAGAGGCAACCAGAGAAAGTAATACTCTTGATCTGGTTATCAGCATTGATCATTCATGTATTAGGAATTTGCAGATAAAAGAACCACTAGGTGGCAGTGATCACAGTGTACTTACGTGGGATTTACTTAAAGATTTAACTACTATCAGGGGTAAAGGAAAGGGTTTTTACTTCCGTAAAGGCGAGTACAGTGGTCTCCGACAGTTTTTAAATTCTGTACAGTGGGATCAACTGACGATGTTACCAAAAGTAAATTCTAAGTGGGAGCAACTAAAAGGTTCATACCTATTAAGAAATATTGTTCAAGGTTTAGGCCTAAATGGTTGTCAAATGAACTAATGAGACTCGTAACAGAGAAGAAAAATGCATGGGATGCATATAAATTATCAAGCGACTCAGAAGCATGTGGCAGATATAAGTTAATCTGTAATCAGGTCACAAAGGAGGTTCGGCAGGCGAAAGCAGATTACGAGAAATCCTTGGCAAAAGATGCTAAGAAAAACAGCAAGGATTTCTTTACTTATAAACACTAAAAGGAAGGGGATGAATCTGATTGGTCCTCTTGACATCGATGGTTCGACTGTTGATGATCCTGCTCAGATAGCAAACAAACTGAATGAGTATTTTGCATCTACATTCACACGTGAGGAATTATTAAGGTTTGAAAATGGCAGAAGGTTATCAAATTGTAGCAAGATACTTAATGATTTTGTAATAACCGAGAGCAAAGTGGAAGAGAAATTTTTGAAGTTAAACGTAAGAAAAGCACCTGGGGTGGATGGGATCTATCCAGTTAGATATCCAAGGAGCCGGCAAAGCAACTAAGCAAACCATTAGCCATAATTATGAGAGCATCCTTGGACTCGGGGGAGGTTCCCACGGACTGGAGATGTGCAAATGTATCCCCAATTCACAAAGGGGGATCGAAGGGTGACACGAGTAATTACAGACCAGTTAGTTTAACTTCTGTTCCGGGTAAAATAATGGAGTTGCTGGTTAAGGATGCATTGCAGGATCATCTAGACAAGACTGCAGCAATAATTCAGACACAGCATGGGTTTGTTAAGGGAAAGTCTAGTCTGACCAATTTGATAGGATATTATGATGTGGTTACAAAGGAACTAGATGCGAAAAATAATTTTGATATCATATATTTGGATTTCAGGAAAGCTTTTGACACTGTTGCGCATGGAAGACTATTGTACAAATTGGAGCAGAATGGTATTAAGGGTAAGGATAAAAGGATGGTTAAGTGCTAGAAGACAGAGGGTGGTAATCAATGGGTGCTGCTATTCTTGGACTAATGTTATTAGTGGAGTCCCACAGGGTTCGGTGTTAGGTCCACTGTTGTTTTGTATATTTATCAATGATATTGATGAAGGTATATCAGGCTTAATGTCGAAGTTTGCAGATGATACAAAGGTTGGCAGGGTTGTTAATGACAGTAATGACAGTGTGCTACTGCAACAGGATCTAGATAATTTGGGCAGATGGGCTAAGAAGTGGCAACTGAAGTTTAACCTTGACAAATGCAAAGTACTGCATATGGGTAGAAGTAACCCCAGAGAAACGTACCAACTGTGTGGTACTACACAACTCAGCGTTCTTGTGGGCCTATATGAGAGCTTGAAGGACAGGGTGGATGCCCTCGAAGAAACTAAATTGAGGGGCCCATCAAGCTCTCAGCTGCCCACATCAACGCCAGAGCTTGCACTTGGGCATCGCATGACACAGAGGCAACCCCCAAGGCGGAATGCGCTGGTCCCAAAGGAACTAGTAGTTGTTGGTGACTCTATTGTCAGGGAAACAGGGAACATGCTTTGTAAAAAGGATAGGTGGAACAGGACCAGGGTATGTCTGCCGGGGGCAAAGGTTGATGACGTTGTAGAGCGAATATCATCTTTTAAGGGCACAAAAGGTGATATAGTTGTACACGTTGGCACTAATGATATTAAGAGTAGGAGACCGGCAGAATTACTTAACAAGTACAGGTCACTGTTGAACAAAAGCCGAGAATTAGGGTTGAATTTGAAAGTGTCTGCAATTCTGCCCAGACACAATAGGAGGGAGTATATGATGAGAGCCTTGTCGATCAATTCGGCCCTGGAAAGATTGTGCAAGGCTCAAGGGGTAGAATTTTTTTCAGCCTGGACTGTACTTGTTAACAGGAGAGATTGCTTCTACAGGGATGGGATACACTTAAATAGAAAGGGTGCAAGAATATTCGCTGATGCTATCGAGGCAGTGTTAGGTGGGTCGGAAAACTGCTAGCTTGGGGGGAGACAAAGACCAATAGATTGACAGTAGCCACTGGCAGAGGTGAAAGAGATTCTTGCACTGCTTCTATTAGAATGAGCAGAAGCCTGAAAAACAAGATGCATGATATTTCAGAGACTGCTGGGTGCCATTGCGGTACAAGTAAATACATGGGTTGTGTTAGGGTAGCTAAGAATAGAAACAGGTGCATGTATACTTGCGTGTACACCAATGCTAGGAGTTTAGTAAATAAATTTGATGAATTTGAGGTATTGCTCAAAACATCAAAGGCAGATATTGTTGTGATTTCAGAGATGTGGTGTCACACAGATATAAGGAATGCAGAACTGGAATTTGGGGAGTACAATGTCTACAGAAAGGATAGACAGGATAGGAAGGGAGGAGGGGTTATGCTATTAGTTAAGAAACACATAAAAACCAAGGAAGTGAAGCCAGTCGACATCGCTGGACAGTGCAGTGTTGAGTCAGTTTGGTGTGACATAAGCATTGGGAGATCAAAATTGAGAGTAGGAGTGTGCTATAGGCCTAATGACTCTGATGAGTATAATAAGAAACTGTACAGGGAAATAGAGTGGGCCAGTAAATCAGAGTTTATAATGGGAGATTTTAATTTCCCAGATATTGACTGGAATTTGGGGGCTGGTCACTCACACACTAGCAGGGCTTTTGTGGATTTATTGGATGATTGTTTTCTACATCAGCATGTTCGGGAGGCAACTAGAGGGAGTAATACTCTTGATTTGATTATCAGCAGTGATTCTTCATGCATTAAGAATCTGCAGATAAATGAACCACTAGGTGGCAGTGATCACAGTGTGCTGAAGTGGGATTTACTCAAAGAGGTAACTACCATTAGGGGTAAAGGGAAGGGTTATTGCTTCCGTAAATGCGACTACGATGGACTGAGACAGTATTTAAATTCTATACAGTGGGACCAACTGATGATGTTACCAACAGCAAATTCAAAATGGAAAGCATTCAAAGAACTTATCTTGGAAGCTACTAGGCTTTACATACCAACTAAGAAATATTGTTCAAGGTTTAGGCCAAAATGGATGTCAGATGAACTAATGAGGCATATGGCAGAGAAGAAAAATGCATGGGATACTTACAAATTAACACATGACACAGAAGCCTATGATAGATACAAGTTGATATGCAACCAAGTTACAAAGGAGGTTAGGCAGGCGAAGGCAGATTAAGAGAAATCCTTGGCAAGGGATGCAAAGAAAAACAGCAAAGAGTTCTTTACTTATGTAAACTCTAGAAGGAAGGGGATGAATCAGATTGGTCCACTTGATATTGATGGGTCAACTGTTGATGATCCTGCTCAGGTAGCTAACAAACTAAATGAATATTTTGCATCGACATTCACACATGAGGAGTTATTCAGCAAGGGGAATGCCAGAGGTGTATTCAACTCTAGCAGTAAGCTACAGAATCTTGAAATAACTGGGAGTAAAGTGGAGGAGAAACTGTTGAAGATAAACACAAGAAAGGCACCCGGGGTGGATGGGATCTATCCAGTTATATTAAAGTAGGCAGCAAAGGAAGTAAGCAAACCCTTAGCCATAATTATGAGAGCTTCCTTGGACTCAGGGGAGGTGCCCATAGACTGGAAATGTGCAAATGTGACCCCAATTCAGAAAGGAGGATCAAAGGCTGACACAAGTAATTATAGACCTGTGAGTTTCATTCTGTTCGAGGAAAATTAATGGAGGCACTGGTTAAAGAAGCACTGCAGGATCATTTAGACAAGACTTCAGTTATAGCTCGGACACAGCATGGTTTTGTTAAGGGGAAGTCTTGCCTGACCAACTTGATTGGATACTATGATGCAGTCACAAAAGAACTGGATGCAGGGAATAGCTTTGATATTATATACTTGGATCTTAGAAAGGTTTTTGATACTGTTGCACATGGAAGACTGCTACACAAATTGGAGCAGTGTGACATTGGAGGCAAATTGCTGCTATGGATAAAGGGGTGGTTGAGGGGGAGAAGACAGAGAGTGGTAATCAATGGACACTGCTCATCGTGGACTAAAGTTATTAGTGGAGTCCCTCAGGGCTCAGTGTTGGGTCCATTATTGTTTTCTGTATTTATAAATGATATTGATGATGGTATATCAAGCTTAATGTCCAAGTTTGCAGAGGTTGGTAGGGTTGTCAAGGACACTACTGACACTATGCTGCTGCAACAGGATCTGGAAAGGTTGAGCAGATGGGCTGAGAGGTTGCAAATGAAGTTTAACATTGACAAATGTAAAGTACTACACATGGAAAACAGCAACCCCAGAGCAACGTATCAAATCTGTGGTACTACACTGACAGTGGTAGAGAATGAAAGGGACTTGGGGATGGTTGTGCAGGCAGATATGAAGTTCTCTGAGCAGTGCAGACGGGCGGCAAGAGTAGCTCATGGAATATTGTCAATGATATACAGGAATTTTTCCAGCAGGGATAAGGAGGTGATTATTCCCTTGTATAAGGCAATGGTCAGGCCACACCTAGAGTACTGTATACAGGTCTGGAGGCCTCATTTCAAGAAGGATGTAGAGCTGCTGGAACGAGTACAGAGAAGGGCAACAAGATTAGTGAATGGAACAAAGGGGTGCTCTTACGAAGAAAGGCTTAAGTTTTGCAAATTACAGTGTCTGGAGACTAGGCACCAGCGAGGTGATCTGATAGAGGTGTATAAAGCCTTGAATGGTTTGAGCATGCTCAATGCTGATGGGATTCTTCCTCTAGCTCAGAATAATCACCTGAGAGGGCATAAATTCAAATTGAGGAAAGACAGATGTAGGATAGATGTGCGGAAATTTGCCTTTAGCCAGCGGGTGGTTGGTTGGTGGAACAGACTTCCATCCCTTGTAGTGGAGGTTGATAGCCTAAATAAGTTTAAGGCTCAGCTGGACAGCTATTTTGAACGAACAGAGGGGTGAACTGGAAGTGGGTGTTTTTTTTTTTTTTTTGGCTGATGCTGCATAAGCTTGCTTTCTTGCATCAAATGCCTCTACTAATGCTAATGCTAAGGTGGTAGAAAAAGAAAGAGACCAGGAAGTAATTGTGCAGGCAGATATGAAGTTTTCTGAGCAATGCAGACAGGCTGCCAGGGCAGGTCATGGGGTTTTGTCAATGATATATAGGAATTTTGCTAGCAGGGAAAAGGAGGTGATTATCCCTCTGTATAAGGCAATGGTCAGGCCACGGCTTGAGTACTGCATACAGGTCTGGAGGCCTCATTTTAGGAAAAATGTAGATTTGCTTGAGCATGTACAGAGAAGGGCAACAAGATTGGTGAGTGGAATGAAGGGGTCCTCTTACCAAGAGAGCAGCTTAAGTTCTGCAAATTGCAGCGGTGGAGACTAGGCACCTGCGATGTGATCTGATTGAGGTGTATAAGGCCTTGAATGGGTTGAACCTGCTGAATTCTGATGGGATTCTTCCACTTGCACAGAATGCAAACCTAAGGGTGCATAAATTCAAATTAAGAAAAGACAGATGTAGAATAGATGTGCAGAAATTTTCCTTTAGCCAGCGGGTGGTTAATTGCTGGAACAAACTTCCATCTGTCGTTGTGGAAGTTGATAGGTTGAATAAATTTAAGGAGGAACTGGACAGGCATTTGGAGGGAATGGTGTGATTTTTTTTTTTTTTGGCTGATGCTGCATAAGCTCATACATTTGCTTTCTTGCATCACATGCCACTACTGCTGCTACTACTACTACTATTTAAACCCATAGGCCTCCATAGCCAAGTGGTCAGGAGTGGGAGTGCAGCAGCACACGCTCTTTGAGTAGACTGTGGTTCAAGCCCCTGACTGCTAAATTCAGTTGATCTGCTAACCTGCACTGGACCAGCATGGCAGATTATGGTCCATTTCCCTCAGCATGAATTGTTGAGGAGGTTTCCATCCTGCAATGGGTTGATAATGGCTGCAGTTTTTCACAAAGTTAATCCAAATTCCAGGCTGTCCAAAGCCAGCAAGTCGTTCAGTAGGAATTCCCACTCCGGGTCTTCTAGTAGGCAGTCACTTGAACAAGATTCAGGATCCTCGTGTGGAAAGAGACCTCAATTCAAGCCTCTTTGTCAAAACAGCTGTTGAGAAAATTTCAAGGCATTGAAGTTTCCAGCATTCTCAAAAAGAATATTTACGTTTTCATCTGAAAAATTTTGGACCAGATTCATGAGATTTATCCTAGTTTGGGAATATTGTGGACACAGAAAAGACAGACTGGACACAAGGGAGGAAGACGTTATGCTCTTGGTTAAGAAGCACATAAAATCTAAGGCAGTGCTTCCAGTTGACATGGGTGGCCTGTGCCTCTTGAGTCAGTTTGGTGTGACATAAGCATTGGGAAAACAAAAATGACAGTAGGGGTGTGTTATAGGCCAAATGGTTGTGGAGAATATAATTGAACAACTGTACAGAGAAATAGAGCGGGCCAGTAAATCAGAATGTCTTATAATGGATGATTTTAACTTTCAAGATGTTGGAACTAGTGGATTGGTCACTCACATGCTAGCAAGACCTTTGAAGATTTCTTGTGTGACTTTTTTACAATAGAATGTTAGAGAGGCAACAAGAGAGAGAGCAATACTCTAGATCTGATTACCAGCAGTGAATCTTCATGCATGAATCTGCAGATAAAAGAACCACTAGGTGGCAGTGATCACAGTGTATTGATGTGCAATTTACTGAAAGATCTAACTACTATCAAGGGTAAGGGGAATGGTCCTTGCTTTTTTAAAGGAGACTAGAGTGTTCTCAGACAATTTTAAATTCCATACAGTGGGACCAACTAATGTTACTAACAACAAATTCTAAATGGGAAGCATTCAGTAAAATCTTAGAAGCTACTAGGTTTTTCAAACTGGAGAAATACAATTTAAGGCTTAGACCTAAATGGATATCAGATGAACTACTGAGAAAAGAAAAATGCATGGGGTGCATATAAATTATAAGGTGATGCAGAAGCGTATGGTAGATATAAACTAGTCTGCAGTCAAGTCACGAAGGTGGTTAGGCAAGCGAAGGCAAATTATGATAGGTCTGGCAAAGAATGCCAAGAAAAGCAGCAAGGATGTCTTTCCTTATATTAATAGTAGAAGAAAGGGGCAGAATCGTATTGGTCCACTTGATGTTAGCAGTTAACTATGGATGATCCTGCTCAGTTGCTGAATAGGTGTTTTGCCTCTACATTGACATATGAGAAATTCTTTAGAGAGGTGATGCTAGATGTTTATCAAACTTTAGAGGGAGCTAAAGGTTTTGTGATAACTGAGAGGAAAGTAGAAGGATAACTGTTGAAGTTAAACATAAAACAGCAACCTGCGGGTGCATGAGATCTATTAAGAGAGGCGGCAAAGGGGTAAGCAAACTCTTAGCCATAATTATGAAAGCATCTTTGGGTTCAGAGGAGGTCCCTGTGGGCTGGAGAAGCGCAAATGTATCCCAGTTCACAAAGGGGATCAAAAGATGACATGAGTAATTACAGATCTGTTAGTTTAATATTATGAAAATAATGGACTTACTGGTTAAAGAAGTAATATTGGTCATTAGACAGGAGTGCAGTTATACTTCAGTTACAGCATAGGTTGTTAAAGGAAGATCTTGTCTGACCAATTTGATTGGATATTATGGTACGGTGACCAAAGGAACTGGATGGAAAAAATAATTTTGATATCAATCATATACTTGGATTTCAAGAAAGCTTTTGATACTGTTGCATCAGTGTTCAAATTGGAGCATTGCCAATTCTGCAATTTGAACATGCTGCTATTGATAAAGTGATGGTTGAGTGGGAGAGGACAGTGATTATCAATGGATGCTGCTCTTTGTAGACTAATATTATTAGTGGAGCCCTACAGGGTTTGTTGCTGGGCCCAATGTTTTTTTCTGTATTTATTAATGATTTTTGATGATGGTATATCAGGCTTAATGTCTAAGTTTGCAGATGATGCAGAGGTTGGCAAGGTGATTAATGACGGTAATGAAGGAATGCCACTGCAACAAGATCTAGAAAAATTATGCAGTTGAGCTGAGAAATGGCAATTGAAGATTAACATTGACAAATGCTAAAACGGTGTTCACAAGCTGGCCGCTAGTTAGTACACTGGACCGAACCTATTGGTAACTCTTTAGGAGACTTCCGGATCAGCTAGTGTGTATAATCTTGCTACCTCTACTCTGCCAGATAGTGACTGGAGGGAGTCCAAGTAGTGTGTATACGGAGGGCATTGTCGAGGCCACGTTATATCAAGGATCTGGGTATATTCTTACCATGTGTATGCCATATCCAAAAATCTCATTACTTCATACAGCATGCCCCCCCCCCCCCCAATTTTCTTACTATTGAATACACCATGAATTGTCAAACTAATAGAGCAAGCTTATCTACGAAAAGATCTAAACCTCCCAAGCACTTCCTAATTCATTTCACAAATATACGTGGTCTCAATTCTAATCTCAACGATGTCCATTTCCGCTTGCAATCTGCCAAACCCCATGTACTTTTTCTGACAGAATCTCAGTTATCGGTTGATTCAACTACTGCGCATCTCAGATGCCCAAATTATTTGCTGTATGATTCCTTTCTCCTCAAAGGTGGCACTTGTGTATATGTCTGTTCTGATATTCCCTGTCAAAGACTTGGCAATTTGGAATCTCCTCTCTTTGATCTTCTCTGGCTTAAAATCTCTCTACCTCATTGTGTCAAATTCATCTGTTGTCTCTACCGTTCTCCCAACTCCAATAATCACTTGGAGCTCTTTGACTTCCTCTCTTTGCAACTTGACTTTCTCTAGTCCAACTTTCCTAACAGTGAGGTAATTTCCCTTGGTGATTTTAATGTTCACAACTCCAGCTGGCTTCCGTTTTCTTGTCACACTGACCCAGCTGGTCAAAATGCTGAGGCTTTGGCAATTACCAATGACCTTGCACAGATTGTTCATTTACCTACAAGAATACCGGACAATCCTAATCATACAGCCAACACACTTGACCTTTTTCTCACAAACAACCCTTCTAAGTACACGGTTGAAGTGAGAGGTCCTTTAGGCACTTCAGATCACAACTTGGTGGTTGTCTCTTCTCCAATGGAGCCATTATCTCATGGGTATTCCCAACCTCGTGTTGTTTGGCATTACAAGAATGCAAAATGGGATGACCTGCAGATGGTCGGATTACTGTTTCAAAACTTCTGATGTCAACGTTTGCTCAGACCGTGTCAGTGAAATTATTCTTGCAGAAATGGAATTCTTTATCCCACACCCCACTTTAAAATCTCATCCTTTATCTAAACCTTGTTTTTCCAATAAATGTGCTAAGGCTGTTCAAGAGAAGAATGTTGCATATCGTAATTGGCTTGTTTCTAATTCTTCAGTTTCATTTTCTGCCTTCATCAAAGCTCGCAACAATTGTAAAGCAGTTATTAATCAGTCCAAACTAGAGTTTGAACAGGCTAAGAGTAGAAAACTTGCTTCTTGCCCTAATGGTAGCCGAGCATTCTGGTCTCTTGCCAAAGCTATTTGCTGCAACTTTTTCCCATCTCTGCTCCCACCTCGGTCCAAACCAGATGGTTCTGTTGTGACTTCAGCCAAGGATAAAGCCGACCTGCTAGCATCCCAATTTTATTCCAACTCATGTATTAATGATCTTGGTAAAACACCTCCCACCATTCCCAACATGCTCCATTCAATGCCTCCTGTGGTCTTCCATCAAAAGGATGTCAGAAGGATTTTGACGAATCTTGATGCTAAGAAGAAAGCTCCAGGTCCCGATGGTATTTCTCCACTTGTCCTCAAAACCTGTGCTTCTGAACTTACTCCAATTCTTTGCCTCCTTTTTTCACTTCTTATTCCAAAGGTGTTTTTCCTTCTGCTTGGAAATTTGCTCATATCCAGCCAGTTCCTAAAAAGGGTGACAAATCCCTCCCATCCAATTATCGTCCCATTGCAATTACTTCTACTCTTTCTAAAGTAATGGAGAAATCAATTAACCGGCAACTCTTAAACTACGTAGAAACCTTCCTTCAGATCAACGATCAACAGTATGGATTCCGTCAGTGTCGATCCACTGGTGATGTTCTGGCTTATGTTACCGATTTGTGGACTAATTCAATCGAAAGGTTCGGTGAAACACAAGTAGTTGCTCTTGACATCTCAAAGGCTTTTGATTGTGTTTGGCATAAAGGTCTTCTAAACAAGCTTCCATCTTATTGTTTGCCAACTGTTTTTTGTAATTGGTTATCCACTTTTCTCTCTGATCACTCACTGAGGAGGCGCCTCCGTAGCCAGGTGGGAAGGAGCAGCAGTGCATAGCACACGCTTCTTGATTAGACCGGGGTTCGAGCCCGTCACCACCAAATATGGAGAATGCGGAAAGGTCATGGAATGACCACCGTATATCCCGGAGCAATATGGCCTTAGTTGCTAATGCTCCTAAAAAAAAAAAAAAAAAAACCAAAAATAACTCACTGAGGGTGAGGGCAGATGACTCTCTGTCTTCTAACTTCTCCACTAGTGTTGGTGTCACCCAAGGTTCAGTTCTTTCCCCCACTCTTTTCCTCTTGTATATTAATGATCTTCTTCCATTGACTGGAAATCCTATCCATAGTTTTGCCGGTGATAGCACATTGCATTCCACTTTCCATTTTGAGAAACTTTGTCCTGCTCAATCAGCTTAAACTTCTCGAATATTTGGTACCAATTCCTTAAATGCCAATCTACAGGTAATTCTCCAGTGGGGCAAAGACAACTTAGTTGATTTCAGTCCTTCTAAAACTCAGTCTTGTCTTATATCTCACAAAAAGGATTCTTCTGCTCCTATGCTTATTTTTAGTGATACTCCGATTTCTAGGCAAAATGATAAATCTCTTTTCTGGGATTACACTTCTGATCTCTCTTGGCACAAGCACATTACAAATATTGCTTCCTCTGCATCTAAAAAACTTGGTTTTCTCTTTCACTCTTGGTGTTACTTTTCTTCCAAACAGCTGTTCACTCTGTTCAAACTGCAAATCTGCCGTACCATGGAATATTTTTCCCACATTTCTTGGGTGGTACCCCCAAAATCTCCCTCAGGCTCCTACATTCCATTCAGATGATGGCAGTTAGGTTAATTAATGACTCCTCTCTAACAGAGTCTCTCCACTCGCTGCCTTATAGACATACTGTTTCTGCTACATGCCTTTTCTACAGATACTTCCATGTGCACTGTTCTTCTGAATTGGCTTCTATAATTGCCGCCACCAGCCAACATCCATTTACTGTCCAACTTCGAACTCACAGAACCAACTTTTTATCTTCCTTATTTATTCAACTGACGTTTCTGGAACAACCTTCCTTCATACGTATTTCCTGAAAATTACAAGTCTACAGAAGTTCAAGTCTAATGTCAACAAATATCTTCTTTCGTCTTCTCAACCTCCAACCCAAGCACGGTACTAAGTACTATAGGTTCCAATACCTCTTGTGTCTGTGGTTCCGAAAAAAAAGCAAGGTGTTTCATATCTGTAGCAGTAATCCCAGAGTAATTAGTATTACCAGAGGCATATGATGTAAGGAAGCAACCTTATTATACAGCACACAAAAAAAAAAAAAAAAAAAAAACTCCTCATTTCATCTATTCATTCACTCCAGAAGTTTGTCCAGTTACGTGAATTTATTTAAGCTATCAACTTCTAAAACGTCAGATGGAAGTTTGTTCCAGCAATCAAGTACCCACTAGCTAAAGGCAAATTTCCCCAAGGATGTTCTATAACTGTCTTTCCTCAATTGGAATTTATTCCTCGTCAGGTTTCATAATCTGAACATGAGGAGAATCCCATCAGCATTGAGCCTGCTTAAACCATTCAAGGCCTTATACAACTCAGTCAGATCACCTTTCAGCTGCATAATCTCTAGATGCTGCAATTTTCAGAACTTAAGCCTTTCTTGGTATCAGGACTCCTTTGTTCCTCTCACCAATCTTGTTGCCATTCTCTGTACACGTTCTAGCAACTCTACATCCTTTGTAAATTGAGGCCTCCTGTATGCAGTACTCAAAGTGTGACTCGACCATTGCCTTGTACAAAGGGATAATCACCTCCTTATTCCTGCCAGCAAAATTCCTGTATATCATTGACAAAACCCCATGACCTGCTTTGGCAGCCTGTCTTCACTGCTGAGAAAACTTCATATCTGACTGCACAATTTACCCCAGGTTGGTATATTTTTCTGAGTTTATTGCTACCCATATCCAGTAATTTGCATTTGTCAATGTTAAACTTCAGTTGCCAATTCTCAGCCTATGTGTCCAACTTTTCAATTCTCATTGCAGTAGTATACTGTCATTAACAGTACATTCTTAATGTCGTTAACAATATATGAAGTTTTCTGAGCAGTGCAGACAGATACCAGAGCAGCTCATGGTGTCTTGTCAATGATATACAGTAATTTTGATAGAAAGGATAAGGAAATGATTATTCCTATGTATAAGGTAATGGTCAGGCCACATCTGGAGTACTGCATACAGGTCTGGAGTCTTCATTTTAGGAAGGATATAAAGTCGCTGGAATGGATACACAGAGAAGGTAATTAGATTGGTGAGGGAAACATAGGGGTGCCCTTACCAAGGAAGGCTTCAGTTCTGTGAATTGTGGTGTCTGGAGAATAGGCACCTGCGAGGTGATCTGATTGAAATGTTTAAGGCATTGAATTGCTTGGGCAAACTTGCCTCTGATGAGATTCTTCCTCTTGCTTAGGATATGTACGTGAAGGGGGATAAATTCAAATTGGACGTTGGTTGCAGAATAGATGTGTGGAAGTTTGGCTTCAGCCAATGGGTGGTGATTATTGAAAGTGGCTTCCATAAATTGTGGAAGTGGATAGTTTGAATAAATTCAAGGAAGAACTAGACAAACTATTGGAGGGAATGGTTAGGTGAAATGGGAGTTTTTTTTTTTTTTTTTGTTTCTGTATCTGTATAAACTTGCTTTCTTGCATCATTTGCTATTGCTAATACTGTGAGGAGCGGTATACGAAAGTAATGACTCCTATTTTTGATCTCAGAAAATTTAATTCCAACAACTATGCCTTTCATATCAATTAACTCTCAATCACTAGTAAACACATTGCATAAAAATAACAAAGTCAACATCATTCACATCCACTGTCTCTGAGTATTCTGTATTCCAATCCTGTAAAAGTCCTTACTCTTGCTCTGGAGGACTTCGCAAACACTGTGCTTGAGCTGGTTGTTGTCAGCAAAATTAGTGGTGATAGTTGGAAGGTACAAGATCCGAACTATGAGAGGGATGAGGAGGAACAGTTTACCACAGTTTTGCAGGCTTATTTCTGTTCATTTGTCAGCATTTTCTGTACTCACCGGCCCCAAACCTTGTTGTGGCCTAGTTCCTTTATGATGATTATCAGCAGGTTTCTGTGTACTTACTACATCACATATTTCGCATGTTGTGATGTGGCCATCCTCCTTGATCAGTATGTCTATTTGGCTTTTGTTGTCATTGACATTACTGGTCAGCCACTTCGGGGCTTGTCACTTTCTCCACTCATAAAATGCCTTGCCCAATGTTTACCTGTGCTCACATCTACAGTATTGTCACCATAAACATATTTGAGACCGGCCGTCCTGTTTGCTGCACTCACGAGACCCGCCGTCCTGTTTGCTGCACTCACGAGACCCGATCATAGTGCCACTCAGTATGGTCAAACTAGAGACCTCTAGTGACTACTCAGTGACATACAAAATGATCTGCGGCGCCACCTTTGAAAGCAAAAAAATTAGTAAGCATTACTTCCGTACTGGTCCTCGTAATCATTTTTGTATAGAAATCTTTGAACTGAATAAGTATTCATGTTTTTCAGATTTTTTTTTATATAAAATTATTCAGTGTTTTGATTTTAAAATATTTTAAAATCAAATTAAGAAATATTGCTGAATTCATATTGGAGTTCATTTACCTCTGCATGTAGTATAGCAAACAGAAATCTAAATGGCAAAAAAGCGGGCAGGTGGAATTTTGAAATATCACATTCTTAACAGTTTTCTGCACTGAAAAATGGAAGAGTCCATTAATTTCATTTTGATATTTCATGATCGTAACATTTTTCTTTCCATTTTTTGCACAAGTAATAAAAGTTTCTGCAAATTTCTGATTGTGTGTTATTTTGAAATTTAGCTCCCTTAACATTTGTTTGCACTGAAATATTTTTGTCTTTTAAAAATGTGTAATAAACAATTTTTTAAAATATTTAACTTTTTTCTTTAAAAATTAAAATTACATAAAATAAATACTCCAATCTATTAAAAAGAGAGGATATACAGAAAGGAAAATTCAAAAAACTAACCTTAAATAAAAAAACAAAGTTGGCCACTTGTGTCAGGCCCAATGTTTTCTTTTTTCCCCCTATATATACACACACTCCAGTACAGGGGACTTGAAATGACAACAGAAAATGTAAAAGGAGGAGATTCTTTCAAATTGAAAACCCATTCACTCTTTTGAATACCCAAGAAATGTGTATATGGAGCTGACCATCCATCTCTGCTAGTTATTTGTTCATTCAAAATCACTGAAATAGTGAAGAAAATTATTAATCTGGGTTTTAAAGGTCTCAATTTGTGAAAAGTTTCATCTTAATGCCAGATCCATCTCAAAAGAAACTGTCACACGCAGTTTTGAAAGAAGTTGCTCGTTCATCTAGTAGGTAGTAGGTTCATCTAATAAATAAGAATATTCGGTTAAGGTAAAGAAAGCCAACATGAGAATCACGGCAAACTTCGGGAAAACTTATTGGACAAATTGGTTTCCCGCTACCACAGTTTCTCCTTGAATTCTCAGTAAATGGATCGTGCATATTATCGGTAGTGGCAATAGAAGTTGATAACGATGTATTGATTAGTTTTGTCTCATTATTAAAAGCATTATTATTGCTTTTTAATGAACATTCATAAACTACAATAATGAACTCATTATTGGAGTTCATGAATGTTTTTGCAGTTGAAATTTACTTACGGGTATACCTACTGAGGCAGTATACGGGTATACTGCCTCAGTCTTAGGGTGTTCCCCCCCCCCCCCCCCCCCGTTTTAAAATAGGGAAACAACTTCTACAGATGGTGCATGTTATCAGTCGATAACACGCACCATTACACTCATTAACTCCAATAAACTGGCATTACACTCATGAACTCCAATAAACTGGCATTACACTCATGAACTCCAATAATCTACTTTTAATAATGAGAAAAAAAAAACTAATCAATACATCAT
Source organism: Mastigoproctus giganteus (assembly GCF_048544385.1). Lineage (NCBI taxonomy): Eukaryota > Metazoa > Arthropoda > Arachnida > Uropygi > Thelyphonidae > Mastigoproctus > Mastigoproctus giganteus. The sequence goes on along the minus strand of NC_143579.1, from coordinate 220,700,520 downwards.
TATCAACTTTTACTGCCACTACCGATAACCCCCATAGTCTGTTTACTGAGAAAGAAACTGTGGTAGCAGGAAACAATTTTTCCTGTAAGTTTGCCGTGGTTCTCGTGTTGCTTTCTTTACCTTTGCCAAATATTCTTTCTAGAAAAAGGCTGTAAAGTTTAAATGCAGAAGACAGATTGAATATCCATCTTTACTTTGTGATGAAAGATGAAAATCTAGATAAGAAGAAAGACCACACAGTAGTGTCAGAAAGTTTCATATTAGTCTGGTATTGTGAGACATACTTAAGAAAACCAGGATGTCACCCTTGTGAATGTTTCAATAAATACAACACACTAAAATCATATAAATTTAATAAATAACATTTAATAGTTTTTAAATTGTTTTACCATTCTGTTTTATATCTTAGCTCAACTAAACCCAAAAATAAATAGATTTTTTAATATCACATTTCAAATACAGTAAACCCCCGCTATTCGCGGGGGTTAGGTTCCTGAGAAATGCCGCGAATACTGAGTTATGGCTCCCATAGTAATAAAGGCGTTCCGTTCCAAAGTATGAAATATATAAGAAAAATTAGTCTAAAATTTTGTCTATGTATGTATTATATGTACCTTCATAATATGACTATGTACATAGACAGTACATAGTGAAATGCAAGCATAAGGCATCGAAATGAAAATAAGAAACAATTTAATATTAAATGTAATATTTATTAGAAATTTCAAACCAGCGCCTTTGCTAGCTGAAAAACTTATCCAGCCAGTGCTATCACCAGTTTCGCTAAAGTGTTGATAAAGGAGTTTTGCCTTTTCACAAATGATGAGTGAATTTCCCAGATATTGACTGGAATTTGGGGGCTGGTCACTCACACAGTAGCAAGGCTTTTGTGGATTTATTGGATGATTGTTTTCTACATCAGCATGTTCGGGAGGCAACTAGAGGGAGTAATACTCTTGATTTGATTATCAGTAGTGATTCTTCATGCATTAAGAATCTGCAGATAAATGAACCACTTGGTGGCAGTGATCACAGTGTGCTGAAGTGGGAGTTACTCAAAGAGGTAACTACCATTAGGGGTAAAGGGAAGGGGTATTGCTTTCGTAAAGGCGACTACAATGGACTGAGACAGTATTTAAATTCTATACAGTGGGATCAACTGATGATATTGCCAACAGCAAATTCAAAATGGGAAGCATTCAAAGAACTTATCGTGGAAGCTACTAGGCTTTACATACCAACTAAGAAATATTGTTCAAGGTTTAGGCCTAAATGGTTGTCAGATGAACTAATGAGGCATATGGCAGAGAAGAAAAATGCATGGGATACATACAAATTAACACGTGACACGGACGCCTATGATAGATACAAGTTGATCTGTAACCAAGTTACAAAGGAGGTTAGGCAGGCGAAGGCAGATTACGAGAGATCCTTGGCAAGGGATGCGAAGAAAAACAGCAAAGAGTTCTTTACTTATGTAAACTCTAGAAGGAAGGGGATGAATCAGATTGGTCCACTTGAGATCGATGGGTCAACTGTTGATGACCCTGCTCGGGTAGCTAACAAACTAAATGAATATTTTGCATCGACATTCACACATGAGGAGTTATTCAGCGAGGGGAATGCCAGAGGTGTATTCAACTCTAGCAGTAAGCTAGAGAATCTTGTAATAACTGAGAGCAAAGTGGAGGAGAAATTGTTGAAGATAAACACAAGAAAGGCACCTGGGGTGGATGGGATCTATCCAGTTATATTAAAGGAGGCAGCAAAGGAGGTAAGCAAACCCTTAGCCATAATTATGAGAGCTTCCTTGGACTCAGGGGAGGTACCCATTGACTGGAGATGTGCAAATGTGACCCCAATTCACAAAGGGGGATCAAAGGCTGACACAAGTAATTATAGACCTGTGAGTTTAACTTCTGTTCCCGGAAAATTAATGGAGGCACTGGTGAAAGAAGCACTGCAGGATCATCTAGACAAGACTTCAGTTATAGCTAGGACACAGCATGGTTTTGTTAAGGGGAAGTCTTGCCTGACCAATTTGATTGGATACTATGATGCAGTCACAAAAGAACTGGATGCAGGGAATAACTTTGATATTATATACTTGGATCTTAGAAAGGCTTTTGATACTGTTGCACATGGAAGACTGCTGCACAAATTGGAGCAGTGTGGCATTGGAGGCAAGTTGCTGCTATGGATAAAGGGGTGGTTGAGGGGAAGAAGACAGAGAGTGGTAATCAATGGACACTGCTCATCGTGGACTAATGTTATTAGTGGAGTCCCTCAGGGTTCAGTATTGGGGCCTTTATTGTTTTCTGTATTTATAAATGATATTGATGATGGTATATCAGGCTTAATGTCCAAGTTTGCAGACGATATGAAGGTTGGCAGGGTTGTCAAAGACACTACTGACACTATGCTGCTGCAACAGGATTTGGAAAGGTTGAGCAGATGGGCTTCGAGGTGGCAAATGAAGTTTAACATTGACAAATGTAAAGTACTACATATGGGAAACAGCAACCCCAGAGCAACGTATCAACTCTGTGGTACTACACTGACAGTGGTAGAGAATGAAAGGGACCTGGGGGTGGTGGTGCAGGCAGATATGAAGTTCTCTGAGCAGTGCAGACAAGCTGCAAGAGTAGCTCATGGTGTATTGTCAATGATATATAGGAATTTTTCTAGCAGGGATAAGGAGGTGATTATTCCCTTGTATAAGGCAATGGTCAGGCCACACCTAGAGTACTGTATACAGGCCTGGAGGCCTCATTTCAGGAAGGATGTAGAGCTGCTGGAATGAGTACAGAGAAGGGCAACTAGATTGGTGAATGGGACAAAGGGGTTCTCTTACGAAGAAAGGCTTAAGTTTTGCAAATTACAGTGTCTGGAAACTAGGCACCAGCGGGGTGATCTGATAGAGGTGTACAAAGCCTTGAATGGTTTGAGCATGCTCAATGCTGATGGGATTCTTCCTCTAGCTCAGAAAAATCACCTGAGAGGGCATAAATTCAAATTGAGGAAAGACAGATGTAGGATAGATGTGCGGAAATTTGCCTTTAGCCAGCGGGTGGTTGGTGGGTGGAACAGACTTCCATCCCTTGTCGTGGAAGTTGATAGCCTAAATAAGTTTAAGGCTCAGCTGGACAGGTATTTCGAACGAACAGAGGGGTGAAGTGGAAGTGGTTCTTTTTATTTATTTATGTTACTTTTTTTTTTTTTTTTTTTTTTTTTGGCTGATGCTGCATAAGCTTGCTTTCTTGCATCAAAGGCCTCTACTAATGCTAATGCTAATGCTTAACGGAATTTTATTTTGAGTTCGGTCTTCTATCCACAGATTTAAAGCCTTTTCCATTTTTTTTATAATTTAACATCACAAGTTACAGAGCAAATTTTTGAAGCAATTAACGCGTTTTCACGGACACTACAGTGGATTTTTCTTCCGATTTCTTGATTGATTGTACCGTTGACTCATTGATTTTATAATGTTTTGCCACTGAGGAGACACTTTCTCCATTAGAAATTTTGCCTAATAACTGAATTTTATTCACTAATGTCATCACCAAGGGAATTTTGATCTTTTCAAAATTCCCTTGTTATTCGTAGCGATATTTTTGTAGGGGTTAGAAAAGAATTTGTTCACAATAACGTCACTTTCTTCTGTTAACACACTCGAAAAAGTCTGTTTTCACTAACACACTGCAAAACGGTATATTTTTTGCTTTTGTAAGCATATCAATTTATAAATTGATATATAAATTAAAAGCAAACCACGAATTCTTCCATGACAAGTGCATAGCACATACTGAACAAGGATTAGCGAATAACATCCACGCTCGCGATTTTGTCACCCCTCTCCCCCCACCCACTGAACGCTGTTTTGACCGGGAAAGATAATTTTAGCCATGCCCATGTGTTTTTTTTTGGCGGAAAATGTTTACGGCGATTTAAAATTCAATTTTTTTAGGTTTCATTTTATATTAAATCAGCGACCGCGAATAGCGGGGGTTTACTGTTATTTTTTTTTTGAGCTTTAAAACTGGATTGCATGGAGAAGACAGGGAAAGTAATTCTTGACTGCAAAGGGTTAACATTGTGGCAGTTATTGTGTTAAGTTACATATTTTTTTAAATTAATTTTGATTGAGAAAGAGAAGTCTAGTACATTACTTTTTGAACAATCTTTGTATTACAAAATGATTAAGTTAAATTAATTCTTCACTGTTCATCTGGCTTAAGCTTTGATTACATTATATGAAAAGAAAGTTGCATACATAAAATGCTAATGCTACTGTTTTATACTTTTAATTTTACTTTATTGATATTTAAAATTTAGTATAGATCGCTAAATGTGGATTTTATCCTATATTTCAGGCATTGAAAAGGAATATGAACAGAAGTTATTACCAGATGGAAAAATGAATATAGATGGATTTGTGTGTGTTTTTGATGTAAGTGAAATTCAAGGACGTAGTATTGAGAAACAGGTCGAATTTACAGCTCTCATTTTAAATAATTTAATTAAAACCAAAAAACCTATTGTTCTAGCCAATACAAAAAGTGATGAGGCCAAGGAATTGTATATTAAAGAAGCTGAAAAACTAGTAAATCGAAAGGAATATAAGAACAACATTCCAATTGTTGAAACATCAGCCCACGAAAATGTAAATGTTGAATTGGCCTTTATTATTGTAGCCCAGATGATAGATAGGACAAAAGGAAAGTCAAAAATTGTGCCATTTGTGGAGGCAGCGCGAGCTCGGAAAGAAGTGCTCGATGTGGCCACAGAGGCATATCAGTCACTTGTACGTGCTCAAGTCACAGATTACCGAGCCTTGTGGAGTTCAGTTAATAAGAAATTTGCACAAAACCAAGATTTTATTCATTATTGCGATCTTTTTGGACATGAAGCTGCCCAAAAAATGTTTAGACGCCATGTTAAAAAACTAAAAGAAGAATATATTGGTAGGAAGATGCAAATGTATATACGGATATTACCTGAAGTACTTAGTGAATTGCTGCCTGATCTAGCAAGTATAGGAGATGGGTAAGTAATTTAAGTAAAAATATAATATGATCTTATTTTTTGTGGATTTAATTTTGTTGTTATATTATAAAAATATTTTTAAAATATGAATTAAGTTTATACTTATTGTTTTCATGTTTTTATGAGTACTTCAAAATGTAAAGGCAGTTTACTGTTTTATTAAACTATTAAAGGAGAAACAAACAGGTACCATTATTCTTCAGTGTAATCTCCTGAGTAATCAACCAGCATGGGGGGGGGGAATCCCAAATGGCTGTACTTGGTATTTTGTATTTGGTATTAAATAGAAACTTTGAAAATTAGAGAACCGGATCAGTGCGTGAATTATTTTTATAAAAATTCATTTAAAAAAGTGCTTTTAAAGAATAATGAATTTAATGCAAAAAAAACAACATTACAGTATCACATCTGTCACCTTTTATGGTCTTCTTCAAACATTTTTGTAAATTCTGTTGAATTCTTTTGCAAGTTTAAAAAATGTTTATTTTTAGTATTAGTAGCAAAAAATGCAAGATAGCAATTTTATACAGCATCAGCCAAAAAGAAAAAAGGAAAAGATAAACTACCTCACTTATCTTTCCATCTCCTCTAAAAAATTATCTAATTCTTCCTTAAATTTATTCAAATTTCCCACTTTGACAACACCAGATGGAAGTTTGTTCTAACACTCAATTTCCTTTCTGGCTGAAGACAAATTTCTGTATATCTACAAGGTGCAAGTCAAAAGTTTCCAGACTGACTGTGAGGAGCACTTACTACATGTAGTATAGCAGTGCACTATTAGATACTAAACTAATTCATTGTGAGTGTAGCAAGTATTGGGCCAATGGGATGCTGTGCTTTTGCTGTTGGCTTTTCCACTGACAGTTTGACCTGAGATTTGAAAGCCACAGGATTGAGTCGATCTGGATTGGAAACATTTTTTGGGCTTTCTTCTCACTATGACCAAATTAATTAGCATTAGGTGAAGGTTGCTTGACAAAAATATGTGTGTTTTTCTTCTGTAAAACTAGAAGGAAAAGTTTTAAAAATAGGGTGGCTTTCCCACCAAGTGGATTAAAATCTGAAGCAACATATTTGCATTCAGGGGACAGTGAATGTGTTAAGTGATTTTCTGTTGAATGTGTCTTGGGATTTTTGCAGCTAAGTAAGAGGGCAGTTGTTAAGGGATCAAATTTTGTCATAAACTTAGAAAACAGTTAAAGAACTACAAAAGGCTTAAACAAGCATTTGGTGATGGTGCTATAGGTAGAGCATAAACGTTTCAATGGTATTCTTGTTTCCAGAGCAGCTAAACTTCGCTTGAGGATTTTGAGCGCTTAGTTTGTCCATCAAGTTGGACTGATCAACTTTTTAAATATGTCGATCAGTTAATATGTTGATCTGACCACGAGGACAAGACAGTGTTCAATTAACAATATTTATGATATTATAGGCCTATTGTGTGGTACATGCTAATGCATTTTAACTGAAAATTTATATGTGAGGTGGATTGCTGCAAAATTTGTGCCCCATTTGCTAAGTGATGAACAAAACAGAACCGGCTTTCTGTGTGCAAGGATCTTCAAGCACAGGATGGAAAGGTTGGAAACTTCCTTTACAGGATAATAACAGGGGATGAAAGCTGGGTTTATAGTTATGACTCAGAAACAAAACGGGTCCTCTCAGTGGAAAAGTCCATTATCTCTAGGTCCAAAAAGACAAGGCAGGTCAGATCAAATGACAGGTCCATGCATATTGTTTTCTTTAACAATGAGGGAGCTGTTCTTCAGAAGTTCCATCTGCAAGCCAAACTGTAAATGATGCATTCTACATTAGGGTTTTGTTGGTTAAGCAGTTTTTAGTAAAGAACAAAATGGTAATGGTCCTGGACCTTCCATATTCCTCTAGTCTAGCAAAATGTAACTTCTTCCTGTTCTCCAAATAAAAATCCAGTTAAAAGGTTGAAGCTTTGAAGATATAACGGAGATTTCAGCTGAATTATAGAAAATCTTGGACAGCATCCCAAAACAAGAGTTTCAAAAGATGCTTTAAACAGTTTGAGAAGTGCTGGGGCTCACATCTGGTTAGTATGGGCTTGGCACACCCAGGGTCCTGAGCTGAATATCATCATTCTTCTCTTTCTTGGCGATTCCTTTCTACTTCCGACTCTCTCTCTCTCTCTCTCATGATAACTCGAGAATTTTTTTTGGCTGGTGTTGCATAAGCCTCAGGTTCCCTTGCATCATATGGCTAATAATAATATACTGTAACAGTTTATCAATTTATGTCACCTCGTGTTGTCAGAGAGAGAGAGAGAGAGAGAGAGGATGGATGCCATTTCAGTTAGCTTTTACTTGATGCATTTAAAGACTGAAATATCTCAATCAGATCTTGCAGGTGCTTAGTTTCCAGATGTTGCAATTTGTAGAACTGAAGCATTTCTTGGTGAGCGTATCTCTTTTATTCCCCTCTAATCTTAGTTCCCTTCTCTGTACCGATTCCAACAAATCTAGACCAGTGTACAGTACTCGAGATGTGGTCTAACCATTGCATTATACAATGGGATAGTCACCTCCTTATCCCTGTTGAAAATCCTTGTATATCATTGAAAATCCCATGAGCTGTCTGTACTGTTCAGAGAACTTCATGTCTGATTGAACAATTACACCCAATAATTTTTTGTTCTTCACTATCCTCAGTGTTGTACCATATAGTTAGTATGTTGTTCTAGGATTATTGCTACCCACATATTGTACCTTGCATTTGTTGCTGTTAAATTTCAGTTACCACTTCCATTTGCCTGATTTTGCTGGTTTTATTGAGGTAATTTACTCTGATTACTATCATTAACCCTGATATGCCTTCAGAAATATCATTAATAAATATTGAAAACAACGATAGACCCAGCACTGAACCATGAGGGACTCCACTAATAATATTAGTCCAAGAAGAGCAGTGCTCATTAAGCTCATTAATAATTACTCTGCCATCTTCCACTCTCTTTATCCATAGCAGTAGCTTGTCATTAATTCCACACTATTCCAATTTGCACAACATTCTTTTGTGTGGAACAGTATTAAAAGCTTCTCTGAAATCTGAGTAAATGATATTAAAATCATTTTTTTGGATCCAGTTTCTTTGTTACTGTGTCATAGTATGCAATCAGATTGGCCAGACAAGATTGACTCTTAAATGATCCATACTGCAGTATGGCTGAATTACTTTAACCGGTGACATTTAGATAGTTATAGTAAGTCTTAAAGTAATGTATAATCAGACTAAATTCAAAAATAGCAAAGGCTTAATTTTTTCAGTACTCACCTTGATCGATCTGCAATTGTTATTAGGGTGAAATAATAAGAGATTGGCTAATTTTAGGGTGATTAGTTTTTAAGTTAAGGGGATAAGTTATGGGTAAATGATAATTACAAATGGAAACAGGATTAAAATATGCACAAGGAAGTAGAAGTGCACTTACTCCATCCTTGGTTGTCATGAAGTTGATTTAAATTAATATTCTAAATTGTGACTAAGCGTAACGGTGGACTTTCGTTAAAACGTCTTCAGTTGGCTAATTAAGTGAAAGGGAACGCGTACTGTATTTAAGAAGAATTTTGTAATCCCATGATGCACTTTGCCACATGCGGGAATCTCAGATTGGTGAGATTCCAAACCAGAGAAAGATTGAAGGGGAGTTTTGCATTTAAAATGTTTAAGTCGGAGTGGTGACGGAACCACTCTATAATAAGGGCTTTGTATTGTAGGATTTTGTAACTATTTTTTAATTTTAATATGGTAATAGCTGAATCAACTAGGGGGGTATGGTTGTTTGAGTGAACATGTAATGTGAGTTCAGTGCTGGATTGTCCTGTTCTGAAACTGTTGTAATGGTAATAAGCTCTTGTATTAGAGGAATGGGTTGAACCAAATTTGGTTGTGGTACTTCCAATATAACATGCATTACAATTTTGTTGACATTTAATTAAATAAATGATATTATTCATTTTGCTTGTTGGGTATTTATGTGTTTCTTTATATTTCTTGAAAAGTGATCCAAGTTTATTATAGGTAGAAAAAATAAGTGTGATGTCTGTACCTGCAAAAATTTGCCGAAATTGTACTGCAAGACCACTGTGGTAGGGAAGAATGAGGCGAACAAAATGTTGATGACATCAAGGCCTCCATAGGCATAAGTCATGTGCCTCTGTTTACAGGAGACATATCTAAAGGCAAATGAAGACCCTACCATACATAATTTCGCATAATATATAAAGACAGAACTGGGGATGGACGTTCTCATGGAGTTGCCATCCTAGTGTCCATTGCCCCCATACCTCATTCCAAGGGGTATGGGGGCCATGGATTACTTTCCAAGAACCATCTTAGAGGTGATTGCTATTCGTCTTTTTTAGGGTTCCCCCTAACACTTTGTTCAGCATATTTGTCAACACGCCTTGATCTCATTGCACAACTGCCTGTTCCTATTCTTTTATTAGGAGATTTTAATGAGCATAATACCCTATTAGGTAGTGCAGGCAGTAATATGAGGGGCTATAAAATAGAGCACATGCTTGAAACTAATGGGCTCTTTCTCCAAAATGGTGGAATGAACACCATCTGTATGTTTACTGCCATTGATCTCTTCATCTACTCCCCTTCTCTCCTTACTTTGTTCACATGAGAGGTTGATGAAAATCCCTATGGGAGTGATCACTTCCCTGTGATATCTGTTATCATTGCAGAAAGAACATGTCAACCATCAGGGATATCTCAGTGGAAGTTCAATAAGGATGACTGGAACATCTGGCATAATAACGTACCAGTTGTGATACCACCTTCTTTTCATACAACTTCTGTAGCACCTTTCCCAATAAAAAAAACACTGATTTCATTAAGAAACACACTGACTTCTTCCACTGAAATTTCCAATCAAGACAAAACCATTTGGAGATCCATCCAAAGGATAATGTGGACACACGACCTATTTTTTTTCCAAAAAAGAAGATGAAATTGACTGCCTCAAGTAGATATTTGAAAAGCAGCAGGCACAGCTTTTTCATTTAAATCAAAACAATGAAAAACCTCATCCACTCAAATTGTAGAGGCTTTTGTAGCAATATTCACGACATCCATAATATAATTAAACATAATCCAGTTGGTATCTGCTTACAAGAGACTTATTTAATACCTCAGGTATCTCCTTCAATAAAAAAAAAAATTATACTCTCTTTTGACATAGCAGACCTGTTACAAATAATGATCACAGAAGGGTAGCCATACCCCTAGATTCATGACTCCTTTGCAAACACATTTCTGTGCAAAAATCTGTTAAAGCTGTTGCTACAAATATAGTGATTGGTATTATTTTCACATTTGCTCAATCTACCCGCCACCCAATCAACCTTGATTAATGAACTTGAAGATCTTATTCTGCAGTTGCCAACACCTTTATCTGTTTATTGGGCGACTTGAATGGACACCATCCTTTGTGGGGTTCTCCCAAAGCAGATGGATGAGGCCAACTCATTGAAATTCTTATTGACAGACAAAATCTAACCATACTAAATACTGGATCACCAACTTCCATCCATTTCCCTATAGGAATAACCTCTGCTGTAGATCTCTCTTCTCTCTGACCCTCTTTCCTGGTATTGAGTGTATAGCTTTTGACGATCTGCTCAATAGTGATCACTACCCATTAATGTGTAGAATTCAAACATTGCACTCTATAACCTCAGAAATCCTCAAAATGGTAATTTTCTAAGGCAGATTGGGCAAAGTACTCTTCCCACATATATTTTGATGATCAGATCATCAAATTTTATCCTATTGACACAGTCACCGATCACATTATGAAACAGTTTCTAGCAGCTGTCTACTGCTATCCCACAATCACAGTCAACCAACTATAAAACTATACATTATTGGTAGGACAAAGACTGTAAGAGTGGGAAGGAAAAAAAAGCATGGAATCTATTCCACAAAACACCCTACCACTACCAACCTTATAAACTATGAGAGACTTAGAGCCAAGGCCAGGCACATGAGGAAAAAACTAAAGGAGGCCCTGAATTGATTTGTAACCTCAATTAATAAAAATACTCGTATAAGAATAATATGGAAAAAATAGAGTAACTAGATGAAAAGTTCCTCAATTATCTTCTCTGCTTTTTATCTGAAATGGCCAGGAGTTTTCTACTCCTGCAGAAATTGTGAATGCCCTAGTGACTGTATTTTCATAGTAGTCTGTCTCAGCTGCATGTGATCAATGACTGACTTAGTATTCGTGAGTCCTAAAATCTAATCTCTGATAATCAATTTGACTTTAGGAAAATTTGATCATCCCTAGTTGAATCAAACACCAGGAATGCGTTTATCTGAAACAAGCATCTCTTCATGGTAGACCTTGATATAGAGAAAGCCATAAACACCACATTACGTTTTGGTATCTTGAGAGATCTCCATTCCCTTGACCTGAGAGGCCACTTACCATACTTCATTCAAAACTTCCTTCAGCATAGATCCTTTCAAGTTCACTATCGGCAAGTCCTATTGCAAATCTATTGGAAGAGGAAGGAGCCCCACAAGGATATGTTCTCAGTGGCACCTTATTTGCAATAAGAATCATATTGTCAGACATATTCTGAACACTGTAAACTCATACTTCTATGCTGATGATATTGCTGTTCCTTGCATTTCTTAGAATATGAGCTTCATTGAGAGCCATCTTGAAAACTCATTCTCCAGAAATCTAGTGTCATATACTTTTTTTAACAAATGGAAGGTGCAACTTGATCCAGAGCTATGCCAAATAAACAATTCTGTCTCATTATGAATAGCCATCATCTCTTTTGTCTGATTTTCGATAGTAAGTTGAACTTCTTAGAATATGTTGACCTCTATGGACAAATTGCCAAAAAAAATTAACATACTCAAAGTTATTTCTTCTATAACATAATGCTTGTTACAACTTACTTCACTTGTATAGAATGCTTATCGGATCTCGCCTTGATTATGGTGACCCAGTGTGCGATTCTGCTCGGGAGAGGGTGCTGATACATCTTGCCTCTATTCAACATTCTGCTCTTGGGATTGCTATAGGTGCATATAAAAATGTCACCAGTACAAAGTCTTTATATCGGGGCGATGACTACCACTCAAAATCAGGAGAAAGATGTTACTTTTGAACTATACAGCTAAAAGATATTTCTTCGCTAAATGCCTAAGAGTATGAAGGAATTTACTTATGCATGGGTAATGCACACACATCATTTCTACTACCAGGGTAGTTTTAATGCATCGTTTTAATTATATCTCATATTATGAATGCCTTCAGCGAGTTTCCATGGTATTACACTACCTTGAATAAGTAACACTTCACCTATGGAGAAGACTAATGTTACTTATTCTCGGCAGATACCACCACCCAGATGGCACCTATTGCAACAACAGAGTACCTGTCCACCCACTGGTGAGAAGCCATTTAACTAAACAGCGAATTCATTTAGAATTCACTGTTTTTAACATCATTAGTTGATCCTGCTGTATAAATTTAAAAACTGTCTGAGACCACTGTAGTCACCTTTATGAAAACAAAAACCCTTCCCTTTACCCTTGATGGTAGTTACATCTTAGTAAGTAATCAGTAGATTACTTACATCAGTTAGACTGTGATCACTGTCACCTAGTGGTTCCTTTACTGCAAATTCTTAACGCATGAATAATCACTGCTGATAATCAGATCATGAGTATTACTCCCTCTGGTTGCCCCTCAAACCTGCTGTAGAAAACAAACCTCCAATAAATTCACAAAAGTCTTGCTAGCGTGCTAGTGACCAACTCACAAGTTCCAGTCAATATCTGGAAAGTTAAAATCCCCTATTACAAGACATTGTGATTTACTGGCCCACTATATTTCTCTGCACAATTGTTTGTTGTACTCATCAGAGTCATTAGGCCTATAACACACTCCTACCCTCATTTTCCCTATCCCAGTGTTTTTTTTTTTTTTTTTTTTTTATTTGGTAGTTGTTGGCGCATCGGCTTCTGTGGCCATAATGCACCTCCCAAGGTTTTTGCAGTACTAGCTGCTTAGGCAAGATCTTAGAGAAAATGGTGAACAATAAACTAGCATAGTATCTAGAAAATAATAATCTTCTGAACCCAGCACAATATGGCTTTCGGAAAAAGTGCTGTACCTTAGAGTATTTATACAACTGCAAATTTAAGTAAGAAACACTTTACTCGGAAAACAACATTGTCATGGTTAATTTTGATATTGAGAAGGCATATGATACCACCTGGCACTATGATATACTTAGAAGGTTGCATCAACTTGGCATTAGAGGACATCTACCCCTCTACATGTGCAATTTCCTCAAGAATTAGACTTTCCAAGTTCGAATGAGTAGCCAGGTGGGCAGGAGCGGCACACGCTTCTTGATTAGACCGGGGTTCGAGCCCGTGACCACCAAATACGGAGGATGCGGAAAGGTCAGGGAATGACCACCGCATGTCCTCAGAGCAATAAGGCCTTAGTTGCTAATGCTCCTAGAATCCAAATAACAACAACAACTTCGGATGAACGATATACTTACTAAAACGTACTATCAGGAAGAAGGGGTCTCTCAAGGATCTGTACTTAGTGCCACACTTTTTGCAGTCCACTTCAGCACAATAATAGAACAAATACCAAGCAACATTTTTACAACTGTTTATGCTGATGATTTCGGCATTTCTTATCAAGAACAATATATGAGAGACAATAGAACAACAATTACATGTATCCATAAACAATCATAAAATGGACAGAAAAAAATGGATATAGAATTTCTGTATACAAACAAGGCTGTATGTATACATTTCTGCAAAAAAAGGAATTTCCATCCTAACCCCGAACTCAGGCTGAAAGAACAAATCATTCCAGATAAAAATAGTCTGTTTCTTAGGGCTTGTTTTTGACAAAAAAATTGACTTTTCTAGAGCATATCAGTCACATAAGAGTCCACTGTCTGAAGAAAATGAATATCTTCATCAGACAGGATCTAGAAAATTTGGGCAGATGGACTGAGAAGTGGCAACTGAAGTTTAACATTGACAAATGCAAAGTACAGGAACTCCCCGACTTAAGTAATACTCGACTTACAGAAATTTGACTTTACGTAAGTTTTTCCTGGCCCGTGCAAACTTAAAAAAATCGCGGAAACGTATTTTGCATCCTGTAGGAATAAATCGAGGTATTGTGAAAATATCGTAATGTGAATCCAATAACACTTTTTTTTTGTAATTCATTCAAGTTCTTGGAAGTTAAATTTTGCTATACAGTATTACTAAGCTATTTATTTCTCTAAAACGTCATATTTATAATGGAAACTGCACTACCCTTTCAACGCTATTATATGTTACCATTATAAGAATCAATTTTGTGATTTTTCTCTAAAGCATGTTTCTGGAGGTCACGACCATAAATCAATTTGCACTTTCTGGTTTATTGGGCTTTTCTGTTGTGCATCTAATTATAAATAGGTAGTAAACTCGATCTTATTGCATTTGCGATAATACCGATAACTGCAATTGTGTGGATTTTTACGCTGTTATGGTGAAATATGTTCCCCTTCACTGAAATCTTCATTCACATAAAAAACAAATTTTCAGAAACTTCTCTTCATTCCTATTTATGTATAACAATGATGAAGGGAAAGTGACCAACGGAAAGTGCAAGTTGTGGGTGCCAGGAAATGAAACAAAATTGATTTAGAAATGAAGATAAAAATGCTAAGGAGTACGAAGCAGGACAAAATTTTTCATCTATTGAAAGGAAATTAGGTCTCACTGCTTCAACAGTGAATACTATTTGAAAGGACAGTGCGTGTATAAAGGAACATGTCAAAGGATCAACACACTTAAGATCAATAGTAATCACAAAACAGCATTCAGCTGCTATATCGAAGATGAACAGCTGTTAATGACCAGGTCCAGAAGCGAGCGCCCCTGAGTCTAATGACCATTCAAGCAAAAGCAACAAGTCTTTATAAAGATTTTAAGAATAAGTACGGCGAACCCCAACGCAAGTTCGTGGCAGGCAATGGGTGGTTTAATAGGTTCAAGCATCGTTCTGGTTTCCACAATGTTAAAGTATGCAGTGAAGTTTCCAATTCTGCAGTAGCAAAGAAATTTTGTGATGTGTTGGAAAAAATTATTGATGAAGGCAGCTATTCAATGCAACAAATTTTTAACGTTGACGAGACTGCTCTGTATTGGGAAAAAAATGCCAATTTTTTTCAATTGGTGAGAAAAATTTTACGTTCAGACTTTTGGAAGTCTTGCAATATTTACCACGCCATCTTAAACATCAATAAGGCCTGTGCGGAAATTACTAAAAGTAGTTTAAATAGGGCATGCAATAAAATATGCCCACGGCACATAAAAGGCTTCGAAGGATTTGAAAAAGATGAATCATATGAAGCGGTTACAGATAACCTTGTAAAGGTTGCAGAGCTACTTCAGTTGGAAGTTGATCCCAAAGACGTGGAGGAGTTAATAGAGGAAGAAGAGAAGAAATTATCTAACGAAGAAGTTATTGACCTGCAGGCAGCGATAGTGAAAGAAGAAAATGCTGATGAAGCTAAAGATGAACCAAATGAGGAGCCGAGACGCTTCATCACCAGAGAGATGGCAATGGCATTTTTTGTGAAATTGCATTGGCAATGGTGAGGTTTGAGAAGATGGATTCTGGCAGCAAACGATTCTTAAAAGTTAACAGAGGGGTGAATGATATGCTTGCTTGCTACAAAGAAACCTATGATGAAAAGAAAAAAAGCCACTGTCCAGTCATCCATTAATATGTTGTTTCGTAAGGTTGAGCGGCCGACCCCTTCTGAATCTCCACAGCCATCAACCTCTGCAGCGGTGCTTATCATCTGAAGACATCGACTCTGGCAACGATGCTCAAGAGGTAAAACTTACTGACATTATGCCTGTCTCCTCCCTTTTTTTGTAATTTTATAATTTTGAAATTTTTTCTGTGCATGAGAAAAAAAATTGAATAAATACAATAAATAATTCTATTTACATGTTCGTTTAACATTTATTTTTTGATTCGATAAATTCAGCAAGCACAGTTGTGAATGCTGCACAAGCATGGGGGAATTCCACGACTTACATAGCATTCCGCAGAACGCAACTCTTACTTAAGTCTGGGAGTTCCTGTATTGCATATGGGTAGAAGTAACCCCAGAGGAATGTACCAACTGTGTGGTACTACACTTAGGGTGGTAGAAAATGAAAAAGACCTGGGAGTAATTGTGCAGTCAGATATGAAGTTTTCTGAGCAATGCAGACAGACTGCAAAAGCAGATCATGGGGTTTTGTCAGTGATATACAGAAACTGTTCTAACAGGAAAAAGGAGGTGATTATCCTTTTGTATAAGGCAATGGTCAGGCCACGCCTTGAGTACTGCATACAGGTCTGGAGGCCTCATTTTAGGAAAAATGTAGATTTGCTTGAGCATGTACAGAGAAGGGCAACAAGATTGGTGAGTGGAATGAAGGGGTCCTCTTACCAAGAGAGCAGCTTAAGTTCTGCAAATTGCAGCGGTGGAGACTAGGCACCTGCGATGTGATCTGATTGAGGTGTATAAGGCCTTGAATGGGTTGAACCCCATCTGAATTCTGATGGGATTCTTCCACTTGCACAGAATGCAAACCTAAGGGTGCATAAATTCAAATTGAGGAAAGACAGTTGTACAATAGATGTGAAAAATTTGCCTTTAGCCATCAGGTGGTTAATTGCTGGAACAAACTTCCATTTGTTGTCATGGGAGTTGATAGTTTAAATAAATTCGAGGAGGAACTGGACAAACATTTAGAGGGAATGGTTGTGTGAATTTTTTTTTTTTTTGGCTGATGCTAGATAAGTTCATATGCTTTCTTTCTTGCATCACATGCCTCCATTACTATTACTATTATTACTATTGCTATCTTAAATCCCGGGGAACAGATATAACAATGCTACTACATTTATATTGCCTATTCATTCGGTCTAAGTTAGACTATGGTTCCCCAGTCTACAATTTGGCAAGACCTAGTGCCCTAAGATGGCTCGACCCCGTACATCACTGCATGCTCACTTGGAGCTTTTCATACCTTGTCTGTGCAGAGCCTGTATATCAGAAGACAAAATCAATTACTTCTTATGCAGCTAAAAGTTTCTGTAGGTCACCCCCTACAGAAACATTTTACATCTGAATGGGAACAACATTGTCAACAACAACAAAGAATCAATAAACCTGTGAGTGTGAGATTAAAAAACCTCCTCAGTAAAGATCTTAACTTGGATAATATAACTCCTCTGAGGAAGCAGCTTACACCACCATGGATAATCAAACAGCTTACACACAACTTCACCGATGGTGTTAATATTCAGAACTCCGGATGATTTCAATTTTCTAGTTGCATGGGCACAGTTGGTGGATGTACTGAGGCTTTTGCTCTTACTAATAACCTTACACAAATTGTTCATTTACCTACCAGAATACCAGAAATTTCAGAGCTGAAGCTATTCTTCTTTTCTTCACCAACAAAAGTTAGTTTAACAACTTCAAAGTTACATTAGGTTGTTCAAAAAAAAAAAGTTTTAAATGCCTATATTTTTTGGTTTATTGCACTGCAGTGGGTGAGTTAACCTCATAAGAGTTCATTACTCAAGCAAACACACATTCCACAACTATTTTCGGATGCTGATTTAAGTTTACCATAACTGCGTCTAGTGTTTCTTCAGATATGTCTTTCAGTAGTTGTGATGTAGCATTTCATTCTTCAGAGATATGTGGATTATTGCTGTAGACATTGTCAAGGCGGAAAAGTTAAAGACCTATATATTTTTCAACATAGTTCTCCTTTAAGTCAGCACCCTTTCTGGTATGATCCACCAGCTTACAAGAAATTTGGCAAAGGATGCTAAGAAATACAGCAAATATAAACTCTAGATTTCCAGAAGGGGATGAATCAGATTGGTCCATTTGATATTGAATGTTCAACCGTTGACGATTCTGCTCAGATAGCTGATAATCTGAATGAGGATTTTGCATCTACATTCACACATGAGAAGTTATTAAGGGAGGAAAATGCCGGAAATTTATCAAACTGTAAGAGGGCACTTCATGATTTTGTAATAATTGAGAGCAAAGTGGAGGAGGAATTGTCGAAATTAAACATAAGAAAGGCACCTGGGGTTGGATGGGATCTTTCCAGTTATATTAAAGGAGGTGGCAAAGGAAGTAAGCAAACCCTCAGCCATAATTACAAGAGCATCTTTGGACTCAGGGGAAGTCCCCATGGACTGAAGATGTGGAAATGTATCCCCAATTCACAAAGGGGAATTGAAGGTGACACGGGTAATTATAGACCAGTCAGTTTAACTTCTGTTCCAGGTAAAATAATGGAGTCACTGGTTAAAGATGCATTGCAGGATCATTTAGAAAAGACTGCAGTAATAATTCAGACACAGCATGGGTTTGTTAAGGAAGAGTCTTGTCTGACAAATTTTATTGGATACTATGATATGGTTACGAAGGAACTGGATGCAAAAAATAATTTTGATATCATATACTTGGATTTCAGGAAAGATTTTTTCACTGTTGCACATGGAAGACTACTGTACAAATTGGAGCAATATGATATTAATGGTAAGTTGCTGCAATGGATAAAAGGGTGGTTGAGTGGGAGAAGACAGAGTGGTAATCAATGGATGCTGCTCTTTGTGGACTAATGTTATCAGTGGTGTCCCCCAGGGTTCCGTGTTGGACCAATAGTTGTTTTTATGTTTATAAATGATATTGATGAAGGAATATCAAGCTTAATGTCGAAGTTTGCAGATGATACAAAGTTGGCAGGGTTGTTAATGGCAGTGTGGTACTGCAACAGGATCTAGAAAATTTGGGCAGATGGGTTGTGGTGGCAACCGAAACATTAAAAAATGCAAAGTATTGCATATGGGTAGAAATAACCCCAGAGAAACATACCAACTGTGTGGTACTACACTTAGGGTGGTAGAAAATAAAAAAGATCTGGTAGTAATTGTGCAGTCAGGTATGAAATTTTCTGAGCAATGCTTGACAGGCTGCCAGAGCAAGTTATGGGGCATTGTCAATGATATACAGGAATTTTGCTAGTAGGGAAAAGGAGGTGATTATTCTTTTGTATAAGGTAATAGTCAGGCCATGTCTTGAATACTGCTACAGGTCTGAAGGCCTCATTTTAAAAAGGATGTAGAGTTCCTTGGATGAGTACAGAGAAGGGCAACGAGATTGGTGAGGGGGAACAAAGGGATCCTCTTACCAAGAAAGACGTAAGTCCTGCAAATTGCAGCATCTGGAGACTAGGCACCTGTGAGGTTATCTGATTGAAGTGTATAAGGCCTTGAATGAGTTGAGCAAGCTCAATTTTGATGAGATTCTTCCTCTTGCTCAGATTATGAATCTGAGGGGGTATAAATTCAAAAATTAAAATTTAGGAAAGACAGTTGTAGAATAGATGTGCAGAAATTTCCTTTAACCAGCAGGTCGTTCATTGCTGGAACAAACTTCCATCTGCCATTGTGGAAGTTGATAGCTTAAATAAATTCAAGGAGGAACTGAACAACCTTTTAGAGGGAATGGATGTGTGAAATTGTTCAACCCCCCTCCCCCTTTTTTTTTTTTGCTGGTAGTGCATAAGCTCATATGCTTCCTTTCTTGTATCACATGCCTCCATTACTACTACTAATACTTTCGTAACCCATTCAAATAAAGTTAAAAAGATTTTGACTGAAAACAAGTTGTTGACTGCATCCATCATGACATTGTCACTGTTGAATTTTTCTCCTTTCAGGTTTTTTTTTTTTTTTTTTTAGATTTGGAAATAGAGAGTAGTGTGAAGGAACCGAGTCTAGCAAGTAGGTTGGATGCTCTAATTACACTGGTTTTTAACCTTATTTTAATAACAGAACCCCTAAGTAATTTATTTTATTTTGTGGCACCCCTACTCAATTTTTGACCTGTTAGATCTGATTTTCTCTCTCTCTCTCTCTCAATATAACTATAAACAAAATTACAATTCATAATACAAATTATATATATATATATATAAAATAATAATTTTATTCGTTATATAGAGGTATTAAATAAACATCAATTATAGATCCTCACAAAATTAAAAAGATACTGTACAACATTTTATAATGAAATAAATATATACATTTAAAAAAAATAAGTTTAAGTAACTCATTATGTGGCACCCCTGGAATGTTGTAGTGGCACCCCGGTTGAAAACCACTTCTCTAATAGCTCAAACCCACAGTCATGAAGTTGCCTCAGTCACAAATTCTGTGTGTGTGCTGCCTTTTCTTGATGCTGGTGCATTGCCTTGATGCAAGATAACTAACTGCTTTGGCCAATTTCCCATGCTTCTTGAGCTTCAGTTCATCACGGAAATGTCTCAATAAATTAGAATAATACTCAACATTGATAGTGGCACTTTGTTCCATGAAATCAACCATGATCACTCCTTCTGCACTCGAAACCTTTTAGGAAGGGAAAGAAGGATGCTTCAACTGTTTCAATTGTTCTTTGTTTCACGGTTGAAGTGGTGTACCCTGTATTGACAAAATCCCCCGAAAACTTTTTTTTTTATGAAACCTAACACGAGAGGTATTAGAACCTATAGAACTTAGTACCTTGCATGGGCTGAAGTTTCCAATATTTATTGAAATTGGCCTTGAATTTCTG
Organism: Mastigoproctus giganteus; assembly: GCF_048544385.1. Classification (NCBI taxonomy): domain Eukaryota; kingdom Metazoa; phylum Arthropoda; class Arachnida; order Uropygi; family Thelyphonidae; genus Mastigoproctus; species Mastigoproctus giganteus. Next base: position 220,679,728 of record NC_143579.1, on the reverse strand, counting down.
TAGATTGTAATTTTCAGGAAATACATATGAAGAAAGGTTGTACCAGAAAATGGAAGTCAAATGAATCGATGAGGAAGAAGAAAAGTTGGTTCTGTGAGTTTGAAGTTGGCAGTAAAAGGATGCTGACTGGTTGTGGTACATGTTCAGACAGCTTTGGGAGAAACAGAGCAGGAATTATAGAAGCCGGTTCCGAAGAAAAGTGCCCATGGAAGTATCTACAGAAAAGGCATGCAGCAGAAACATAACATTTGTGAGACGGAGTGGAGAGACTCTGTTAGAGATGAGTCATTAATTACTCTAACTCCCCTATTTTGAATAGAATCTTGAGTCTTGTGAGAATGGCCCCAGATGTAGAAACAATATATTCTACGATAGGGTAGATTTGTGATTTGTACAGAGTGAACAGCTGTTTGGAAGAAAAGGAATGCTGGGAACGAAAGAAAAAAAACCTAGTTTTTAAGATGCAGAGGAAGCAATATTTATAATGTGCTTATGCCAAGAGAGAGATTAGAAGTCAGTGTAATCCCCAATAGAGATATATCATCTTGCCTAGAAATTGGAGTGTAATCGAAGATAAGCATAGGAACAGAAGAATCTTTTTTACAAGATATAAAAGACAGGCTGAGTTTAAGAAGGATTGAATTCGGCTAAGTTATCTTTGCTCCACTGGAGAATTACCTGGAGATCAGGTAATTCTCCAGTGGGGCAAAGGAATTGGTAGGGGATATTGGAGAAGTTGAAGCTGTCTATGTGGTCCTTGACGCTGTCTCAGACATTCAGATATGCCAAGCTGTGCTTGTTACCTGGGAGTTTAAAACACTGAATGAACTAATATCTGGGTGACATTCAAGTCAAGTGGACCTAATTTCAGCAAAATCTGATCGGTCTGTGATAGCCAAATCCTCTACTCGCACCTTCATATTGGTGGGACTGTTAATAACCCAGGGTATAACCCCATGTGCCAATCCTGATATACGGCACCTAGCACACTGTAGGTGACCACCCAGGTACGAATCAACAAAAGCAGGTGTTGAAGTGTGGTGCCTACACCACACTGACTAAGGCCGCCCCTCTGTGTTACCAGGCAATACTAGGTGGTAGATGACTCTCATCAACTGGTGTAATACTGGTTTATGTGGTGGTGGTTGAACCCGTCTTCAGAGCAAAGTTCTGTCAACCCCTCATCTCTTCCATTATGCACCATGATTGATGTCTTTTGAGGTTATGATGGACATCATGGTGAGATCCAGTCTTTCTTACTTTTCGAGAGTACAGCTCTAAAACGGTGTTGGCAGGCTGGCTGATAGATACTCCACCGAACGAAACCTATTGGTAACTCTCTAGGAAGGTACCGAATCAGCTAGTGTATAATCTCGGAAAGAATCCGAGTAGTGTTTATGCGGGAGAACATTGTCGAAGCCATGTTATGTTAAGGAGCTGGGTATGTGGTCGCCATATTCAAAATATTTAAATACTTCATACAGCATAGCCTCCACACGTTTTCTTACTATTGAATACATCATGAATTGTCAAACTAATATAACAAACTTATCTGTGAAAAGAACTAAACCTCCCAAACACTTCCTTGTTCATTTCATAAAAATGAACAAGGAAGTGTTTGCACACGGAGTTTGGCAGATTTCATTTCTGCCAAACTCCGTGTGCTTTTTCTGACAGAATCCCAGTTATTGGTTGATTCAACCACTGCTCATCTCAGTGGTCCAAACTATTCATTGTATAATTCCTTTTGCTTCAAAGGTGGTACTTGAGCATATGTCCATTCTGATATTTCCTGTCTTAGACTTAGTAATTCGGAATCTCCTCTTTTAGATCTTCTCTTGCTTAAAATTTCTGTACTGCATTCTGACAAATTCATCTGTTGCCTCTATCATTCTGTCAACTCCACTAATTGTTTTTTTTTTTTTTTTTTTTTATGAAACCCCCAAACACGAAGGTATCAAAACCTATAGTACTTAGTACTGTGCATGGGTTGAAGGAGAAGTATGGGGGGAGGGGGGGTGCCGGAAACTTTGCTCTAGAGACTAAACATGGGTTTCACCACTTCAAGCCTCCAATAAGCAGAGTGGTGGTATTTCACTGGTTGATGAAAGTCATCTACCAACTCTTTGACTTCCTCTCTTTGAAACTTGATTTTCTTCGGTCCAACTTTCCTAATAGTGAGAATTTTCCATGGTGATTTTAATGTTTACAACGCCAGCTACCTTCCGTTTCCTAGCCACACTCACCCACCTGGTTGAGATGGTGAAGCTTTTGCAATTATTAATGACCTCGCACAGATTGTTCATTTACCTACCAGACAATCCTAACCATGCAGCCAACCCACTTGATCTTTTTCTCACAAACAACCCCTCTAAGTACAACATACAAGTTAGTGCAAACGCATCATATTAGTACACAGCTAAACTCCGGATTAGCAAAAATATGCAAAGGTAGCATCGTCTAAGTTATATTTCATATTTTAATACCTTCACAACGAGTTGCCATGATATTTCACTACTTCAAATAAGTAACGCTTCACCAAAGGAGAAGACTTGTTACTTATTCCCAGACAGCACCGTTTCAGAGCTATTTGGCCCTTCTTCGGTGGGTGGGTAGGTACCCTAGTGATGCAATGATGACAAAACAGTTATGAAGTATAACTCCACAATATGAGAGATGCCTGATGATGTATAATATAAATTAAGACTGAAATACGTTAATTGCTTTAGCCTCAGGCGACGAGAGATTTAGACAATGTACAAGTTAGTGCAAACGCATCATATTAGCATGCAGCTAAACTCTGAATTAGCAAAAATATGCATCGTTTAAGTTATCATATTATATATCTGGGGGCTCCAGATGGTCGTGCATAACTGATCAAAATTATCATAGAATGTGTTATAGAATAAACAGTTTATTCTGTATCATGGTGAAAGATTCTGGTATCATTTAAAGAATTAATTTTGCGTTAATAGGTATCCTGGTATCTTGTGTGAATTGTGGTTTGGTAATATCTATATAAATGTCAGAAATCTTTTATTTTTTTATTTTTATTCATATTTTTTATTTTATTTTTTTGTAATTTGAAATTTTATATATATATATATATATATATATACACTTTCATAATATATAATTCTTATTGAGATAAGTATTTTAATATATATATATATATATATATATATATTATATTATTAACCAATTTATTTGTTCTTTAGTGAATGGAAAAATGTCAGGATAAAACTACAACAGCATCCTGACTTCAGTCAGTATTTCCTAGAAAGTCCAGATGAACAGCCATGGCAGGAGAGTGATCTTGTAGATAGTTCAGAAACTCGCATTCCATTAGATATTTTAGATACACCTGAAGCTGAAACTTGTTTTGAAGAACATAAAGCCACACTGAAAGCTGAAGAAAAGAGAAAAGAGTATGTTTCTAATTTAAAATACACTGAGATACTTTATTACAGATAATTCCCAAAAATATGAATTCGAAAAAAAAAAAAAAGTTTATGGTATAATAATCTAATTATATTTGGATGTTGTATTTTACCCTCCACATGCTCTCTTATAGTATAATGTGTGCCACTTTCGAGCCACATGGAGATGTCTGGAGGAATTTTAATGAAATTGTCTGTCAGGGAAGTAATTAGTCAAATCTGTTTTTACAGGAATGGGATGCACTTAAATTAAGAGATTCAAAAAATTTTCTGAAACTATCAAGGCAGTATTAGGTGGGTTGGAAAACCTGCCGATGCACCTAATAAATCTCTACTCAAACAAATTAACAAACCATTATCGTGTTCAAAACACATATGGGCTGATAATGCCCTAAAATGAAATTGCTCACCACGCTTACCTGGTCACTGTGCATTGGCTGCAGGTGGAATTGATGAAGGTTTTCTTCTGACCAGTAATGAAAGTTTTGTTTATTTATAAAAACATTTAAATGAAAGTGAGCTTTATAAGACATCTATAAGTTAATGAATAAAGTCTTCAACATGATCTATTTGATTTAGCATTTTTCTTGACAAAAATTTTTGCAGGTAAGGAGGATTGTGGGGTATTAATTGTTGCAGTATCTGTAGCTTGTAAGGATAGACATTGTCTTGGTACAATATTCTTCATTCATGCCTATTGGATAAGTTCAGTGAAAGATTGCTTTTGACTCTTTATCAGAGCGATGGCTGCAGTGTTTTCTGGTGTATGGACACTTCTTATTCCACCCGGAAGCTTTTTTAGAGCAGATCCAGTTTCTTCAAAATTATGTACCCACATTTTAATATACAATCCTGATGCTTAAGCTTAAAGTAAATGCAAAATAAACTTGGAGCAGGCTCATAACTGTCATTTTTGTAAAATGCTTTGACAGTGAAAGCAAGTGCACCACTCCACTGTTCTGTGGTTACTAAATGGTGTGATATGGATAAGAGTATGTTGTGTGATGCAATCTTCCCCACCACATTGGGCCCAGAGAACTGGTTTTTAGAAATGTGCCATTTCCTGATCCACTCTTTGGCTATTAAAACACATTCAGCAGAAGCTGAATGTCTGTTGTTAGACAAAGTGGAGAGACTTAAGAGTTTTGCAGAATTTTGGGAGATTTTGGAGGTATTACCCCAATCCATATACAATATTTGAGATTTGTACAGAGTAAGTGAATTTTATGCAAAGAGCAAAAAGGACCCCTGTTTTTTAGATGAAGAGGAAGCAGTTTGGAAATTGGTGAAATAATGAGCACTTCAGGAGTGTAATCTACCTTTAATTTCTTAAAGAATTACAGATTATTCTCAGACACTTTGTGGTTCTTCTTCTCCTACTTCTTCGGTGAATGTAAAGACAGCATAACTTACCATACCCGGTAAGTTGTCTGAAACTCATGCTATCTTCTTGAAACCAGCTAGTCTCGTTAACTTGAGGAAAGTTAAGTTTTAAATAAAATAAATTTAGTTTTTTTTTTTTTTTTTGTTCCTTCTGGCATCCATTGTTAATCTCCATAATTAAGCCTACCATTATACACATTTGCTTTGTGATGTTTGTTATATGGTATTATTAAGTTGCATGTATATATAAATAGTAATTAAATTGCTTGTGTATGTAAAAACTTGGGGGAGAAATTATATGAACTATCATATCACATACCTTGTTATATTTATAACCCAGTCATTATTGTAAGTTTTTTAGAAATGTATTCTTGCTTGTCATACAAGGTGTGAAAATAAAATTCCCTGGACTGGCTCAGTAAAGAAAATACAAAGTGAGGGAGCTCAAAAGTGGTTTTTATTTTTATTCGAAGTAATCACCATTTGATTTAATGCACTTATTACACCACTCTAAACATTTCTGAAAAGAGTCAATGAAGACATCCAAAGAGATTATGGAGATCACGTTCAGTTCGGCAGCTAAGCTTTTTGCCCTCAATATACTGGAATTGCCTTCCCTTGAAGGCAATTTTCATCTTTGGAAAGAGGAAGAAGTCTGCTTGAACAAAAGGGTGTGATCTGGATGGTTGATCGTGTACAATGCCCAGAGGCAGATCAAGCCAAGTGGGGGCCCTAAGTGGTAAAAATTTCGGGGCCCCTTTTCCGAATTATGATAGTTTTTCTTACAAAAAAATCTCATTATGAAAAATAGCGGCCTGTCAGGGCAATTTGCTTTTAAACTAAAAATATTTACAAATGTCACATTTTTATTTTATATGTAGCCCTCTTTCCGCATATCATAAATCGTATTTAAATTGAAATCAAATTATTATTTTGAGAGGGGTCGATTTTTTTGTGTAATTAAAAAAATATATATTTACTTATTTGGGCCTATTTATGCTATACTAGTTTCATCCCCTGATGTCCAGTTAAAAGTTAGAATCCCACCAAAACTCAAATAAATTCCCTCAAAAGCTTAAATAATACCGCGTTATAGGAGGGTTGATTGTATACAAAAAAAAAAAAAAACAATTTTCCTCGCTAATGAAAAGACATTTTAAGATCTCGGGGCCCCTTAGTATTCTGGGTCCTATGCAGCCGCTTACCGCTTAATCCGCCTCTGACAATGCCATGTTTCATCAGAAATGCCTTCACAAGTACAGAATGTGTGGGGCATTGTCGTTCAACAAGAACCAGCTGCCTTACTTTCAAAAATGAATCAATTTGTCACTGTTGTCGAAAATTATAGTCATTCATAGGCTTGATCCTGGACTTCTGTAAATGAAAACCTTTTTGGGCCTTCGTGATGATTTTGAAGGTCCATTGAATGCTTTGATGCTTCGTCTCTGTGTTGTTCTGAAACACCCAACACTCCTATCCAGTGACAATATATTTGAGGAAATTAGGATTGCCTTGACAAGTCTGGATGAAGTTCTCACATGCTGACATTCTTCATTGCCTCTGCTGATCTGTGATGTCATGCAGCACAAATTTTGCACAGACTTCCTTTTCCTTAAATCTTCATGCAGAATTTGATAAACCATCTACTTATTCACATGCCACTCATTAGTCATCATTCTTAGGGTTAAACGACAATCTCTTGCCACAATTTCCTGAACTTTTGCAACTCTGTTTTCATTTTGAGAGGTTGATAGTGCCCACGTCTTTGGTCATCACAAACACTCACATCTGTCTTTGGACTTCTTATACCATGCAAATACATTGGTACGACTTAACATTTCATCACCTTAAGCAGTTTATCACATTCCATACATTTGTGTTGCAGATTTTCCCAGTGTAAAGCAAAATTTCATATTTGTTCATTGTTGCATTGCGAAATTGTGACAGTTTTGTTAATAGCATTAATGGTAATGAAAGTTTTGTTTATTTTTAATGCCATTGAACATGACTGGAACAGCACCACTGCAAATATCTTTCCTAGTCACCACTTTTATAATAGTTTCTGTTTTAATGCATGTGTTGGATATCTAGTTATTCAAGTTGTCGGTGAAGTTTAGATACACTTTTTATGAAGCAGCCAAACATATATACAGTCCAGAGGTACATTGATCATTTCCTTGTATTGTGGTGACTTTCCTTGTAAAGTCATTCTCATGAACTTTCCTAGCAGCCTGTCCCTGCTGCTCAGAGAACTTCACAGTGGCCTATATCATTACACCCAGGTCCTTTTCGTTCAACATTACATTGAGTTTGACACTGTCCAGATGGTATGTTATTTTGAGATTTTTGCTACCCAAATGCAGCACTATCCAGTATATCAGTGTTCAACTTCAATTGTAAATTTTCAGCCCGTCAACCGAATTTATCCAGGTCTTGTTGGAGTCGCATAACCTGTTCACTGTCATTAACCACTCTGCCATCTCTATATTATCTACATCAGTACATAACTCACCATGCAATGCAGTTGGTGAGAAAGAGTTACTCCCTCTTTTCTGCAAAGCCTCAGTTTTTCTCCAATTTTCTTCTCTCTCTCTCTCTCTCTCTCTCTCTCTCTCTCTCTCTCTCTCTCTCTCTCTCTCTCTCTCTCTCTCTCTCTCTCTCTCTCTCACACACACACACACACACACACACACACACACACACACACACACACTATATTAAAATTCGATTTTTTTTTTTTTTAAATTTCATTTATTTTTCATTAATGAAATGGTCTTCAGGTGTGCTATGGTAATCTTTATTGCAAATAGAAATGCAGATATTAGCATTCTTCTCAGTTGTGTGCAGTCATTTCATAGTCCTTGTATAGTGCGCAGCCGATTAACAGCACTTTTTAGTTAGATACCAACAAAATGCAATGTAAGATTTCAGAAGATGTATATGCAAGATTTCCCATGTATTGTAAATTTTGAAAAGGGTTGCATGCTTGCTTGGTATGCCATATGTATATGCCATTTTTCAATTTCAAGTGATGAGAAACGTGATGTAATCAGAATTTGTTAGAAAATATATTCATTGATAATATTTCTTAGAGAATATTGACAGCGTGTAATGCATAGCAAAAAAAATGCAAAAATAGGTGTTGAATTTAATGATGATCATATGTGTCAAATGTTTATTTGCTTTTTTTGTCATAGAACACAATATTCCTCTGAGTTGTGCTGATAATGCACATAGGTTAGGTGTTCAGGAACATGTTTGCCAATAGTGAAACAGAAAAAAATTTACTTTCTAGAAAGAAGTGCTAAAAAGAAAGATTTAAACAATTTCAACAGGTGCATGCCACTGATAGTAAAAAAGATTTTGAAGCATGTGTACATGACTGTGTTTGGTTAAATGTGTAACTAGACTGGTAGAACAGTGGCAGCATTTGACAGGTCTGTTTAAAGAAGAGGTTAGAAATGGTGAGAAAAGCAATATGGGCACGTTCAGTGTTATGAAACAGAAAATTGCAACAAGTAATCACTGGCGAGTGGCACTGACCCATATTGAAATCCAGTTCATGTTCAAGAAGACAAATTGATGAACTCTGGTTCATCTCAAATAAAGAACTTCTGATAAAATCAATCCTGAACTGGCCAAGCAATCAGTTGCTGTTTATGAATGAAAAAAAGAATTGATTTATGGTGGTCTTTGATTGGGGAACTAACATTCACAAGGAAGCATGAAATATAAAGAAATATTTTATTATATAATATTTATATAATGAATATTTATAATAGATGAAGGTATATTAGGCTTAATGTCCAAGTTTACAGACAAAGGTTGGCAGGGTTGTTAATGATAGAACACTACTGCAACAGGATCTAGAAAAGTTGGGAAAATGACCTGAGAGGTTTCGACTGAAGTCTAACACTGACAAATGCAAAGTACTTTATATGGGTTGTAGTAACCCCAGAGTAACGCACCAACTGTACGTTAGAAAATATATTCGTTGATAATATTTGTTAGAGCATATTGACATATCTGACTGTACATAATTGTACAGTCAGATATGAAGTTTTCTGAGCAGTGCAGATAGGCTGCCATAGCAAGTCCTGGAGTCTTGTCAATTACAGCAGGCCCTTGTTATAACACGGTTCGCTCTACCCTGATTCGCTATAATGCTGTTCTTATATCATAACCCATATCTCACTTTAACGTTGTCACAACTCACTATAATGCTCATTTACCAGTGTACAGATTGAATTTTTGGTTAACGAAAATGTTTCATCTGATGTAGTCAATAGCTTGAAAATGAATAGCAAAGTTTTCCCTGCTGACTTCGAAATTTTCCCATGCTGACTTGCGAAATTTTCCCACCCTCAGTGAAATTTTCTCCCGCACTAATTTAATTGCACTATGGTGACTTGTTACATAGTTCCAAGATCAACATTTTAAAAAAAAATGTAATATTTGCAGTGTATGCATTTATCCGAAGTCTAGTCATCACTTGGTACAGTGTTAGACATCGTCCGTAATGACAGTTTAATCGAACATTGTATCATAATTAATGCAATGCAGTTACATTTTTGAAGATTAATAATGGCAGATAAGAATGAAAAAGGAACAACATCCGGATGTGGTACGAAGCCTACTAAGGTAAGAAAAATACTGAATTGAAAATTAAATTATACGTTTTGAAGCGAATTGATTCCATTCAACGACAAGTGGATGTGTGCAATCACATCTGGTGAGTATGGGCTTGGCACACCCAGGTTCCTGAGCTGCTAGATATCATCATTCTTCTCTTTTTGATGATTCCCTTCTTCTCTCTCTCTCTCTCTCTGGGTAAATTTGGAAATTTTTTTTAAGCTGGTACAGCATAAGCCTCAGGCTTCCTTACACTATATGGCTAGTAATAATAATTTAGGACTGGCAGGTTAAAATGTAAGAACAATTATAAAAAATAAGGAATTAATTTTAGCAGCGGGAAAGACAGCTGTTCCACTGCAAGCAACTAGGCCAGCTATTATAATTGAAATGGAGAGACTTCTAAATAATTTTATTGATAATAATATCCAATGCACAATTTCGTTCAGTTAAATATTATTAAAGAAAAAGCGATTAGCCTATATAATGATCTGAAGAAAGCTCACCTTAAAAAAAAAAAAAAAAAAATGCCATGCTTCAAAGCAGCGAAGGATCAGTTAACTTTATTGTTGGGTGGTAACGCTGCGGGGATTTTAAAGTAAAATCCCTTTTAGTTTACTAGGAAGATGGCCAAAGTACAGTCCAAAATCAATCAAAGTTACGAAAACTTGACAGCCCAGGGCCATTGGATTAATAAATACATGATTTTAATTGGCATCTTAAGTTTAATTTTGATATGTAATGTAGTTACTTACCACATAATTACAGGAACTTCCCAACTTATGTAAAGGTTGCGTTCCACTGGAGGAATGCTACATAAGTCGAATTACCCCCATGCTTGCGCAACACTCGTAACTGTGCTCGCTGAATTAATTGAATCAAAAAAGAAATGTTCAACGAACATGTAAATAGAATTATTTATTGTATTTATTCAATTTTTTTATCTTTATTCAAATTTTTATCTTCATTTTATCAGGAAAAATTACAAAAGCTTGCAATTTAAAAAAAAAAAAATTCAAAATTACAAAAAAAGAGAGAAGACAGGCATAATGTCAGTAAGTTTTACCTCTTGAGTCGTTGCCAGAATCAGTCTTCAGCTGATAAGTACGCCGCTGTGGAGATTTAGAAGGGGTCGGCTGCTGAACCTTACGAAAAAACATATTAATGGATGTCTGGACCGGTGGCTTTTTTCTTTTCATTGTAGATTTCCTTGTAGGAAGCAAGCATATCATTCACCCCTCTTAACTTTTAAGAATCATACACTGTCAGGATCTATCTTCTCAAACCTCTCCATTGCCGATGCAGTTTTACGAAATGCCATTGCCATCTCTCTCTGGTGGTGAAACGTCTCGGCTCCTAATTCGGTTCTTCTTGAGCTTTACCATCATTTTCTTCTTTCACTATCGCTGCCTGCAAGTCAATAAAGTTCTTCGTTAGATAATTCCTTCTCTTCTTCCTCTATTAACTCCTCCACATCTTTGGCATCAACCTCCAACTGAAGTAGCTCTGCAACCTTTACAATCTTATCTGTAACCTCTTCATATGATTTGTCTTTTTCAAATCCTTCGAAGCCTTTTACGTGCCGTGGCCTTATTTTTTTCCATGCGCCATTTAAACAACTTTTAGTAATTTCTGCCAGGGCCTTATTAATGTTTAGGATGGCGTGGTAAATATTGTAAGATTTCCAAAAGTCTCTGAACGTAAAATTTTTCTCATCATCTACTTGCAGACAATGCCTGAGCAAATGTTGTGCGTAAATAGTATGCTTTTAAATTCGAACGTGTTTGGGGGTAGAAATCTGACCCTCACGTTCTAATTGAAATCATCTAGATGCGTAGGATGTCCAGGAGCATTATCTAATAGAAACGAAATCTTGAAATGAACGTTGTTGTCTTTACAATATTTTTCAACCTTGGGAATGAAGCAGCATTTAAACCAATCCTCAAAGGGAGATATTGTATCCATGCTCTCTGGTTTGATCGGAAATGCAGGGGTAGGATGACTTTATTGATGCCCTTAAATGCAGGAGGATGCCCTTAATTCCAGAATGGTACCCAAGCAGTGGTTTTAATCTGTAATCTCCCACTGCATTAGCCCCACTGCAAGAACGTGGCCCTATCTTTTGACGCCTTGAAACCTGGCATTGTATTTTCCTCTTTGGCAATGTATGTTCAATCCGGCATTTTTTTCCAATACAGAGCAGTCTCGTCAACATTAAAAATTTGTTGCATTGAATAGCTGCCTTCATCAATAATTTTTTCCAACACATCACAAAATTTCTTTGCTGCTGCAGAATTGGAAACTTCACTGCATACTTTAACATTGTGGAAACCAGCGCGATGCTTGAACCTATTAAACCACCTGTTGCTTGCTGCGAACTTGGGTTGGGGTTCGCCGTACTTATCCTTAAAATCTTTATAAATGCTTGTTTCTTTTGCTTGAATGGTCATTAGATTTAGGGGCGCTCGCTTCTGAATCTGATTTTCCATCCATATTATTAACAGCTGTTCCATCTTTGATATAGCACCTGAACGCTGTTTTGTGATCAGTGTTGATCTTAAGTGCGCTGATCCTTTGACATGTTGTTTTATACGCGCACTGTCCTTTAAAATAGTATTCACTGTTAAAGCAGCAAGACCTAATTTCCTTGCAATAGATGACAAAATCTGTCCTGCTTCTTACTTAATCATTTTCATCTTCATTTCTAAATCAATTTTGTTTCATTTCCTGGCACTACCACCACTTGCACTTTTCGTTGGTCCCTTTCACTTCACCATTGTAATAAGTAAATAGGAATGAAGAGAAGATTCTGAAAATTTATTTGTTTTTTATATGATTGAAGATTTCAGTGAAGAGGAACTCATTTCACCATAATACCGTAACATAAAAACCCACAGAATTCCAGTTATTGCAAATGCAATAAGATTGAGTTTACTACCCATTTATAATAGATTGTGCTAACAGAAAAGCCCAATAAACCAGAAAGTGCAAATTGTTTTATGGTTGTGGCCTCCAGAAATATGTTTTAGAAAAATATCACAAAGGCATTCGAAATTGATTCTTATAATGGAACATATTATTACGATGAAAGAATAGTGCAATTTCCATTATAAAATGACCTTTTAGAGAGATAAATAGCTTAGTAATATAGCGAAATTTTCAACTTTAAAGGACTTGGATTGGTGGGGGGTGGGATGTGTTATTGGGTTCACATTATGATATTTTCACGATACCTCCATTTATTCCTATGGGATGCAAAATACTTTTCCACGATTTTTTTTAAGTTTGCACCACCTGACAAAAACTTACGTAAAGTTGAATTTCCGTAAGTCGAGTATTACGTAAGTGTGGGAGTTCCTGTATATACTGATGTAATGGAGAATATTTTATATGTACAAATTTTTAATATTAAATATTTTGACTGACATTTGTGCATCTTTTTACTACCATTTATTAATTATTAGGAAATATCCTATGGCATAGACCGCAACTCACAAAACATGAAGACGAGAAGAAGTAATTCTTTCAAGAATAAGAATAGGTCATACTTACCTGACCCACCTTCATTTACTTACAGGAGATGATCCAACACAGTGTCCACATTGCTATATAAATATGACTGTTAAACACATTCTCATTGACTGCCCCTATTATAAACAAGACAGAATTTCAACCCTGCAATCACTGGTTATCCTTCAACAACCAGTAACCCTAGAGAATTTGATTTGTGACAAGGCCAATATATCTGAATTTTTCCGTTTTCTGAAGCAAACTAGAATTTTTAATCTTTTCTGATTAAGGACATTTCAGACAGTACGATTCTTTCTCTTTTCCTTTAATATAAATGAATAGGCGCATTATAGCCAAAGTAGCTTATGCGCCATGAAACCCCCACAACAACAAGCAACTCACAAATACATAGGTTACATTACGGGAATACTGTGCTCGCTTAGGGCTGATTCACTTAATGCTCTGTTTTTCAGGAACTAATTATCAGCGTTAAGCAGGGGTCATCTGTATATATAGGAATTTTGCTAGCAGTGATAAGGAGGTTATTATCCCCTGGTATTAGGCAATGGTCATGCCACATCTTGGATACTGCATACAGATCTGTAGGCCTCATTTTAGGAAGGATGTGAAGCTGCTGGAACGAGTACAGAGAAGGGCAGAAGACGTGTGAATGGAGCAAAGGACTGCTCTTACGAAGAAAGGCTTAAATTCTGCAAATTGAAGCGTCTGGAGATTAAATACCTGCAAGTTGATCTGATTGAGGTGTATAAGGCCTTGAATGGTCTGAGCAGGCTCAATGATGCTGATCGGATTCTTCCTTTTACTCATATTATGCACTTGAAGGGGCATAAATTCAAATTGAGAAAAGATAGTTGTCGAAGAGATGTGCGGAAATTTGCCTTTAGCCAGCAGGTGGTTGATTGCTGGAACAAATTTCCATCTGTCGTTTTGGAGGTTGATGGTTAAAATTTAATCAAGAAAGAACTGGACAAACTTTTGGAGCAAAAGTTTGTAAAGATTCTCATATGTAAAATGAGAATCTTCCCAAAAGGAAGATTCTCATTTTACATATGAGAATCTTTCTCTGTCATCCCCTAACACTGTAACTACAAGTAACATTAAATGGAGTTGCAACCTCCTGATATATCCTTCTTATATAAGTTCTTCCCTTCACATTTTATTTTTATAGCTTTTTTTCCCTCTGCCCTGAAAGAAATATACTATCTTCCCTCTTCCTTTCCTTTTTGGGTTCTCTCAATGCAACCTAGGGTTATGGTAGCAGGCCCATAAACTGTTTTAATTTTGCACACAAGATCTTCCTCATGGCATGGATGAGAGCCAGGTGACTTCATCTGTCTGATTGCTGAGAGGTGAGACATGCATACAACACATAACATCATTAAGCATGCAAAAATCCATACGACACAATTGGCTTTGCAGAGATACTTAACACAGACTCAAAGGTGGGTTTGTCGAGTTAACCAATACTTCAGATTCATTAAATTTATTTGCTATGCACCTGTCATTAGTATATAAGCAAATGCTAAGTGTTATGTTATGATTACTAAGTGTACACAGTTAGTAATCGTAACACAGCTCATATAATTGTCTATACAAATTATTAGTCTGTTGTGTAGCTGCCCAAAAAACTAGCAGTTTTCTGGACCCCCCCCCCCCCCCCCAATGCTGCCTTGATAGCATTGGCAAATATTCTTGTATCCCCGTAAAAGCAGTATCTCTTGTTAAAAGGGCAGACCATGCTGCAAAAAAGTGTAGGAATTTTTTTGACTGTTTATAATTGAACTTCAAGTATTGAGTTAATCCATAAGGCTTTCAGCATATAGTCCTTATCATGACTGAACAAAATTATGACCACCTACATTTTGACCTAATTTGTGATGGATTTTCAGCATGACACTATATTTATACATCAAATCATTAGTTTGTGTGCAGTTAATATGGTTACTTCTCATATGAATAATATTCTTTATAGCCCTTAATAAACTGACAACTTGAGTGTTGCATTATAAATTTTTGTTTCATGCAAACAAATTCTGATTACAGTATACATATATTGCAAAAATGTCACCAGTTTTCCTTATGGAAAATTGGTGACATTTTTTTTTTTTTTTTTTTGAACCAGAGCAATCTGCACTTGACAGTTAACGTCCGAAGTAGGATTGCATCACCTGCTAACATAAGATGCAATCCTAATATAGTTGATTATTCTTTAACTAAAGAGATTTCTGCATTTAGTCAAAGAATAATCAATTATTGGAACAAGTGACTCTCCTATTAGTATTGTTGAGCCTTGTCAGAGCTTACTTTGATTTAATGAGGGATTCGATAAATATTTGGAAGTAGATATATTATAAAATTAGGAAGACATTTTATTTTCATTTATTTATTTATTTTTTATATTTTTGTAATGCAGATACTACATATGGTGTGCTCTCTTGTATCAATTTGCCATTTTAACAGATACTAATTGAAATGCTAATCATAATTGCCCTTTCAGTTTACATGAAGTATTCTGTTTCTTTAAATATATTATGCTTTTTGATTATCACTTCATAGACATAGATGTACTTTAGATATTATAGAGCTGGAAAACCTCATTATACACTGCTGTTACACTTTCAGAGTGACAAACTACAGGATATTCATTGTTCATTGCTATGTGTGTACAGTGAGTACCTCATAACAAACTCGCAAGTTTCAAGAGCTTACATGCAAAGATGAGTTATTATTGCACAATTGGTTTAATTTCACAATACTTCATACTTTTATCCATATCCAAAAGCAGTATTATGGTATATACAGTAAGTACAAATTCAATAATAAAAAACTTACAGAACCTTTTCAGAACTTCATGGTTCCCAAGGTCAAGGGTTAAAAACTTCAGTTAACATGTTTTGTGTGTCATAATGCACATAAGCTTCATGGCACAGTACCCAGTGTGCTGTAATGAAGGCATTTATTTTTTTTTTTTTTTTTTTTATGTGAACCCCAAACACGAGAGGTATTAGAACCTATAGTACTTAGTACCGTGCTTGGGTTGGAGGTTGAGAAGACGAAAGAAGATATTTGTTGACATTGGACTTGAACTTCTGTAGATTGTAATTTTCAGGAAATACGTATGAAGGAAGGTTGTTCCAGAAAACGGCAGTTGAATGAATAAATGAGGAAGATGAAAAGTTGGTTCTGTGGGTTTGAAGTTGGACAGTAAATGGATGTTGGCTGGTGGCGGCACGTGTTCGGACTGTTTTGAAAGAGAGAGCGGGAATTATAGAAGCCAATTCAGAAGAACAGTGCCCATGGAAATATCTGTAGAAGAGGCATGCAGCAGAAACAGTACGTCTATGAGAAAGCGAGTGGAGAGACTCTGTTAGAGATGAATCATTAATTAACCTAACTGCCCTCTTCTGAATGGAATCAAGAAGCCTGAGAGAGGTTTTGGGGGCACCGCCCCAAATGTGGGAACAATATTCCATGGCAGGGCGGATTTGCGATTTATACAGAGTGAGCAGCTGTTTGGAAGAAAAGTAACGCCGAGAGCGAAAGAGAAAACCAAGTTTTTTAGATGCAGAGGAAGCAATATTTGTAATGTGCTTGTGCCAAGAGAGATTAGAAGTCAGGGTAATCCCCAAAAGAGATATATCCTTTTGCCTAGAAATTGGAGTGTCACTAAAGATAAGCATAGGAGCAGAAGAATCCTTTTTGCGAGATATAAGACAAGACTGAGTTTTAGAAGGGTTGAAATCAACTAAGTTGTCTTTGCCCCACTGGAGAATTACCTGAAGATCGGCATTTAAGGAATTGGTAGCAGATTTTCGAGAAGTTGACGCTGATTGAGCAGGGCAAGGTTTCTCAAAATGGAAAGTTGAATGCAATGTGCTATCATCGGCAAAACTATGGATAGGATTTCCAGTCAATGGAAGAAGGTCATTGATATACAAGAGGAAAAGGGTGGGGGAAAGAACTGAACCTTGGGGGACACCGGCATTAGTGGAGAAGTTAGAAGACAGAGAGCCATCTACCATCACCCTCAGTGAGCGATCAGAGAGAAAACTGGATAACCAATTACTAAAAACAGTTGGCAAACCATAAGATGGAAGCTTGTTTAGAAGACCTTTATGCCAAACACGATCGAAAGCCTTTGAGATGTCAAGAGCAACTGCTTGTGTTTCACCGAACCTTTCCATTGAAGTAGTCCATAAATGGGTAACATAAGCCAGAATATCACCAGTGGATCGACACCGACGGAATCCATACTGGCGATCGTTGATCAGACGGAAGGTTTCTAGGTAGTTTAAGAGTTGGCGGTTAATTGATTTCTCCATTACTTTAGAAAGAGTAGAAGTAATTGCAATGGGACGATAATTGGATGGGAGGGATTTGTCACCCTTTTTAGGAACTGGCTGGATATGAGCAAATTTCCAAGCAGAAGGAAAAACACCTTTGGAATAAGAAAGTGAAAAAAGGCGGCAAAGAATAGGAGTAAGTTCAGGAGCACAGATTTTGAGAACAAGTGGAGAAATACCATCAGGACCTGGAGCTTTCTTAGCATCAAGATTCATCAAAATCCTTCTGATATCCTTTTGACGGAAGACCACAGGAGGCATTGAATGGACCGTGTTAGGAATGGTGGGAGGTGTTTTACCAAGTTCATTAATACATGAGCTGGAAGAAAAATGGGATGCTAGCAGGTCAGCTTTATCCTTGGCTAAAGTGACAACAGAACCATCTGGTTTGGACAGAGGTGGAAGCAGAGATGGGCAAAAGTTGCGGCCAATAGCTTTGGCAAGAGACCAGAATGCTCGGCTACCATTAGGGCAAGAAGCAAGTTTTCTACTCTTAGCCTGTTCAAACTCTAGTTTGGACTGATTAATAACTGCTTTACAATTGTTGCGAGCTTTGGTGTAGGCAGAAAATGAAACTGAAGAATTAGAAACAAGCCAATTACGATATGCAACATTCTTCTCTTGAACAGCCTTAGCACATTTATTGGAAAACCAAGGTTTAGATAAAGGACGAGATTTTAAAGTGGAGTGTGGGATAAAGGATTCCATTCCTGCAAGAATAATTTCACTGACACGATCTGAGCAAACGTTGACATCAGGAGTTTTGAAACAGTAATCCGACCAAGGAAAAGAAGAAAAGAAGTCTCGCAGGTCATCCCATTTTGCATTCTTGTAATGCCAAACAACACGAGGTTGGGAATAGCCATGAGATAAAGGTTCCATTGGAGAAGAGACAATCACCAAGTTGTGATCTGAAGTGCCTAAAGGACCTCTCACTTCGACCGTGTACTTAGAAGGGTTGTTTGTGAGAAAAAGATCAAGCGTATTGGCTGTATGATTAGGATTGTCCGGTATTCTTGTAGGTAAATGAACAATCTGTGCTAGGTCATTAGTAATTGCAAAAGCCTCAGCATCTCGACCTGCTGGGTCGGTGTGACTAGAAAACGGAAGCCAGCTGGAGTTGTGAACATTAAAATCACCAAGGAAAATTACCTCACTGTTAGGAAAGTTGGACTGGAGAAAGTCAAGTTGCAACGAGAGGAAGTCAAAGAGCTCCAAGTGATTAGTGGAGTTGGGAGAACGGTAGAGACAACAGATGAATTTGACACAATGAGGTAGAGAGATTTTAAGCCAGAGAAGATCAAAGAGAGGAGATTCCAAATTGCCAAGTCTCTGACAGGGAATATCAGAACGGACATATGCACAAGTACCACCTTTGAGGCGAAAGGAATCATACAGGGAATAATTTGGGCATCTGAGATGAACAGTAGTTGAATCAACCGCTAACTGAGATTCTGTCAGAAAAAGTACATGGGGTTTGGCAGACTGCAAGTGGAAATGGACATCGTTGAGATTAGAATTGAGACCACGTATATTTGTGAAATGAATTAGGAAATCCTTGGGAGGTTTAGATCTTTTCGCAGATAAGCTTGTTCTATTAGTTTGACAATTCATGGTGTATTCAATAGTAAGAAAAAGTGGGTGGGACATGCTGTATGAAGTAATGAAATTTTTGGATAAGGCGTACATGTGGGAAGAATATACCCAGATCCTTGACATAACGTGGCCTCGACAATGCTCCCCGCATACACACTACTCGGACTCCCTCCAGTCACTATCTGGCAGAGTAGAGGTAGCAAGATTATACACTAGCTGATCCGGAAGCCTCCTAGAGAGTTACCAATAGGTTCGGTCCGGTGTACTAACTAGCGGCCGGCCTGCGAAAACCGTTTTAGAGCTGTACCCTCGAAATGTAAGGAATATTGGATCTCGCCACAACGTTCATCATAACTTCAAAAGTCATCAATCATACTGCATGATGGAGGAGATAGGGAAGGGTTGACCGGAACTTAGCTCTAGAGACTAAACATGGGTTCCACCACTTCAAGCCTCCAATAAGCAAAGTGGTGGTATTTCACCGGTTGATGAGAGTCATCTACCACCTAGTACTGCCTGGTAACATAGAGGGGCGGCATTCCTCCATGTGGTGTGGGTGCCACACCTCGACCCCTGCTTACGTTGGTTCACACCTGGGTGGTCACCCACCATGTGCTTGTGCATGGAGGTTATACCCAGGATTACTAACAGTCCCACCATCGTGAAGGTGCAAGCAGAGGATTTGGTTGTCACAGACCGTCCGGACTTCGCCGAAATTGGGTCCACTTGACTTGAGTGTCACCCGAATATCAGTTCCATCAGCGTTTTAGACTCCCAGGTAGCAAGTACAGCTTGTCTGGCATATCTGAGAGAAGTCATTCTTAAGAAGTCATTTCGTTTTTGCTTATAGCTTGGTACCTTTTGCTTGCATTGAGGATTGTTTATGTACTAGAATAAATTTTCAATAAAATTTTGAGTTTTATTTTGATTTGCAGCTCAGCCCAAAGTAAGTGTTTGCTTTTAGCTATGTCAGACTTTTACTTTTCAATTATTATTTGCAAATTTTTGAAATGTTGAAGATTTCGGAATGTTGTTATTTCTCACCATTCTGAAAATTACAGCACACTGAATGGGCTCTCTCTCAGATATGGGTGGCAGCAAATGTGTTAAAGGAATCGCTATGTATCCATTTTTGTAAAACTAAAGTTAATCCATCAGCAGTCATGTTGGGGATTATAGCTGTCCCCTGCACTAAGAGTACCTTCCCCACACATTCTTGGTCCTTGAGATTGGTTGAAAACATTGTTTTACTGATATAGCAAGTATATTGTATTATTGGTTTTACTGATGTAGCAGGTATATTATATTGCTAGTCTAAGTATATTGCATCTCACTTTAGGTTATCTCTTGTTAATCAGGTGCACCGAACTGTTAATGTATTTTGAAAACTGGTTGTAGTTATAATAAGAAAAAATAAGGGATAAATGAATTATTGACTATTTACTTGTAGAAATACGGAACTTGATCACTACATAGGGCTGCTTTAAGAACAC
This sequence comes from Mastigoproctus giganteus, assembly GCF_048544385.1. Lineage (NCBI taxonomy): Eukaryota > Metazoa > Arthropoda > Arachnida > Uropygi > Thelyphonidae > Mastigoproctus > Mastigoproctus giganteus. The sequence continues at coordinate 220,659,310 of NC_143579.1, read as the reverse complement.
TTGGAAAACTGTGTCCAAGTATGGAAACTGCACTTAAGAAAGAATCAAGCAACTTGAAAGGATCTAAAGATGGGCAGATGGGCAACTTGCCTTGAGGAGATCTGCAAAAGGTCATCTGTATGAGAAAAGACATCAAATGTGTGGCTGCAGAGCTTGACAACTGGGCACCTGTCGGGGGGGTGGGGTGGGGCGTGTTTGAGATTTGTAAGCAGTGGTGTGCTGGAACTAATTGTTAAATTTTCGAGAATTTTGTGAGTTGGTTGTTAAACCGACATTGGCTATAAACCCGGGCAAACTAAGGCCTGCGGGCCACATGTGGTCCGCCGCAGATTTTTGTGCGGCCCCCGAGCTTTAATTGTATTTTCGAAAATGTTTACTTATTTTATGCCTTTTGCAACGCCTTTTTGAAAAATAAATTTGTATATGTAATACATTATAGAATTTGTCGACTTATAAATTGCTTTATCATCTCTGTATTGTTCAAATTGAGATAGAATTTGAAATTGTGCACGAACTGGAGTGAGCCAATGGGCGCTTTTATAATGGTATAATTTGCAATTATAAACTAACTGTGCGAAACTACGGTAACAGACAACCGGTGATGACGACAATGGCTTTTCTGCGGTGGCGGAGTAATAGGATAGGACTGCTGACTGGCCACAGTTCCAATCTGTTTTCTCTGACGGTCATCCAGCAGTTAGTTTTTTTGCGTTATCTTCTGTTATCATCTTGGTGCCAGTAGCGATAAAAATAATATTTACGCCCTTTTAAAAATGAATAAAAAACAAAAAATTCAACAAGAGCATCGTGTCTTCAATGAAGAGTGGAACAAAAAATATTTTTTTGCTAACATAAATAACAAGACTATTTGTTTCATCTGCCGGGAGAGTGTCTCAGTGTTGAAAGAGTATGCTACTAAACATTCTGAATATGGTGCCAATTTAACTCCAGAAGTGAGAAAGAAAACTGCTGATGGATTGATTCAAAATTTATCTAGACAACAAAATGTGTTTATGCGGCTAACTAAGGAAAAAGAAGCTACTGTAGAGGCAAGTTTTGTTATTTCTCATATAATTGCGAAAAGCAACAAGCCTTTTTCTGATGGAGACTATATTAAAGAATGTATGACTGAAGCTTGTGGAATTATATGTCCTGACATTAAACACAAATTTGAGAATAAGTTTATCTCGGTGAACCATAGTAAGAAGAATTGAATGTATCGATACAAATTTGAATGAGCAATTATTATCAGTATTAGAATCCATAACATAGTACTCGATAGCTCTCGACGAAAGTAACGACCAAAAGAATACTGGACAGTTATTAATTTTCATACATGGATATACCTCTAATTTTGAAATTATTGATGATCTTCTTTCAATGGAATCTCTTAAAGACCAAACAACAGGAGCTGATGTATTTGAAAAAGTTGAAAAATGCTTAACAAGATATAATTTACAATGGAACAAAATGGTAAGCATAACAACTGATGGAGCACCAAGTTTGACAGGTAAAAATGTTGGAGCGTTAAAGAAAATTCAGGATAAAATTTGTGAAAATTATCCTGATTATAATTTAATTACAATTCGTTGTATTATACATCAACAAGTATTATGTAAAAATGTGTTAAAAGTTGAACCTGTCACATCTTGTATTATTAAACTAGTAAATTTAATACAATCGAGGGGCCTGAAACACATACAGTTCGTTAATTTTCTTCACGATATTGAATCAGAGTACACAGATATTCCTTATCATGGCCAAATTCGATGGCTTAGCTTAGGAAAAGTTCTTCGGCGAGTATGGGATCTTAAAGATGACATCATTCTATTTTTAAAACTGAAAAATATTATAAACTTTCCCGAATTAACTGATAATAACTGGATTTGTGATTTTGCGTTTACCCTAGACATCGTGACACGCTTAAGTACTTTCAACACCATGTAACAAGGGAAAAATTTATACACCCATGATATGGTAAAAAGTTTGAATGGATTTCAGTTAAAATTACAGTTGTTCCTTTGACATTTATTGATTAACAAGGTAGACCACTTTCCAACTATGAAGTTGCTGAAGATTCCAGAAAATAAATTTGAAAAATATTTGTGAAATTATCAACACTTTGAATGACGACTTTTCACAAATATTTGGCGACTTCTGAAAAATTGAGACAAGTTTGGCAATAGTGCGCGACCCATTTTCAATAGAAATTGATAGTTCACGGAGTGAACTACAACTTCAGATTATAGATCTGCAGTGGGATACCGATTTAAGGGAATTGCACTGTCGTGAGGAAATCTGTAAATTTTACAATACTGTATTCTTAATTTGGACAAATTCAACGAACTTAAAGATTTTGCTCGAAAAATGTTGGTTATTTTTGGATCAACCTGCATATGTGAACAAACATTTTCCATCACGAATCTAAATAAAAATTCTTTATGATCAAGCATCACCTATGAACATTTACAAGCAGTTTTAAGAATCTCAACTACAAAATTAACACCCGAAATTAAAGAAAAATGTTAAAAGATGTAAAACAGTTCCATTCATCTCATTAAATTCTTGGTTGTTAGAGAATAATTTTTTTTTTTTGTTATATTTCTTCTTCATGATAACAAATAATATATATCTAAAAATAGTATTTTACATGAATTGCTAATGAATTTTTGAATTGCTAATGTGGCCCTTCAGCCAAAAAGTATGCCCAGAGTGGCATACTTTTTGCCACTCTGGGCATACTCTGGGCAACTGTAGAGTGGCATTTGGGCGATAAGCTTGTATATGGTGACATGGAAAATCCAGCCAGTGCGTGCCCATTTTGACACCCTTTGTGCTTCCTTTCCCCCGTGCCCTTCCCTACGTGGCAGCCTGTGAAGCGATTATCTCTGCTAGCAATTTTACAGGAATATTATTTCCAACAAAATGGACGAATAATTATTTTTTTATGGAAGTAAATTGAAAGTGTGTAGGTCTCATTTGTAAAGAATCGGTTGGTTTATAAAAAGTACAATCTTGTACGCTACTATTTGACCAAACATAAGCAGTGCGAAAAATTGAAAGAGACTCTGTGTTTAGACAAGCTAACATTTTTAAAAGAATATTTATGCAAACAGCAAGCTATTTTCAAATGAAACATTATTCACAAAAATACATCCGTAACGTAAGCAAGTTATGAAGTGTGTGACCTAATTGCAAAGAAACTAAAACCGCACATTGAAGCTAGCTTGTTAAAGAGTGTATAATTGCTGTTGCACGAATTTTAATTTTAGAAAAAGTCAGATTGTTTGAGAATATTAGTTTATCACGGAGGACAGTTTCTTACCATATAAAAGACATGGCTAACGATATCCAAGTATCCTTAAAACAAGCAGCATCAGAATTTGTGTTTTATTCCATAGCTGTAGATGAGACAACAGATAGCAAATACATTACGTTTGGCTATATTTGTATGTGGGATAATGGCAAACTTTACAACACAAGAAGATTAATTATTTGTATGTGGGATAATGGCAAACTTTACAACACAAGAAGATTAATTTGCTTTAAAATCAATGTACAGGACTACTACAGGTGAAGATCTTTGTTCTGAAGTCAAATCAGCAATAAGTGATTTTGATTTACCCTATGAAAAACTGAACGCTGTAGTTACTGATGGTACACCTTCTATGGTAGGATCTCAAAAAGGACTTGTTGCTTTAATTAAGAAAGAATTGGAGAGCCATGAACTGGAATCTAATGTGTTGATAGTGTGTCACTGTCTTATTCACCAACAGAATTAATATTCACATTCTCTAAGAATGAACAATGTGATGAAAGTGATAACAAAATGTATTAACTTCATAAAAAATAAGGAATTGAACAACAGAGAATTTAAAGAAATGTTTAAGGACCTTTATGCGGAATATGATGATTAAAAGGGGTGCATGCTCAAGTGCTTCTATGAGCTGAAAGATGAAGTGAAACTCTTCATGGATATTAAAGGCTCCACTATTTAGAGGACCAAAAGTGGTTATGGCATTTTTGGTCAATATTACTAGCCACTTAAATGATCTAAATTTGAAATTATAAGGGCCAAATCAGCTTATTACCTCTCTTCTTGTCAATATCAGGAGTTTTGAATCAATGCTGCAATTGTTCATAACTCAACTGAAAAAACACTGCATGTTACATTTTCCAACACTGAAAGAACTGAAACCAGAATTGATAGTGGGATATGCTGCAGAGTGTTCCAATCTTTTGAATCAATTTCAAAAGAGGTTTCAAGATTTACGAAATCATGAACTCAAACTAAGAATGTGTGAAACTCCTTTTGATGTGGTGCCAGATGAAGTTCTTGATTCCTTCAAACTAGAATTAATTCGTTTACATTCGGATAATACTTTGAAATCCAAATTTAATAGTGTATCTATTTTGGAATCTTATAAATACTATGTAGATACTGAAAAATATCCAATTTTGAAAAATCATGCATTGAATATTGCATCATTGTTTTCTACCGCTTACCAATGTGAACAGTTTTTCCCAACATTAAATTTAGCCAAGAACCATTTGCATATTAGACTTATGGATGATCTTGCAAACCAACTAAGAATTGCTGCATCATCAGTGCCATCTAACCTCTCTAAGTTTTCCAAAGCAGAGCAGGGCTGACCTTCTCATTAAGGTGCAAGGTAAAAGTTTCATTAAAATTAAAACATTATAACTGTGGTGTCTTTGGTGTTTCGATATTTAAAGCATTTAAGATTCAAATTTAAGATTATTTATTTTTCTCAGCAAAGATACACCCTCACAGGTTCTTATGCACTTGCAATTCGCCCCGGTACTAAAAAGGTTCTCCACCCCTGACTTAGCACCTACTTGCACTACCCAATCCGTTAATTTGGCAAGTGCAGCCCATGCCTCTTACCACCTTTCCTTGGCTTTTTTTAATTTATTTATTTAATTTTATTTTTTTTTACTGGTCCAGTGCATTTCCTGTGCTTTGGTTGGATGGGGCTCCTGCCTTGCACTCCTGGCTTCCGTTCCATTTGAGTTCCTTATGCACTTCCTGTGTGGGTGTTCGATGATCACCCTGCAAACTCTCTCTCTCTCTCTCTCTCTCTCTCTCTCTCTCTCTCTCTCTCTCTCTCTCTCTCTCTCTGCCTGTCATTCTTTTACTTTCTTCACACCTTACTTCAGGGCTCCTACCTACTTTAGTTTCACTCTTCACACTTGCCAGGGGGATGTCTGCCTTGTCATCCCCCCCCCCCCAACCTTCCTTACCTGTTCTTCTCTCTCCTATGTGTTTTATTCCTTTCTGCATGCCACCTCTGCTCTTGTCCTAGCCAGAGCACATCATGCCTTGTAAATGTTCCTCTTCTGTTCTGGCTCCGCTCATCGTGCTGTGGACGGATGCTGCAAGGTGCCTTCCATGGTAATCACTCTTCTCAGTAACAAAGTAGCCAGATGAACAACACAAGTAACATGCCAACACACAACTTGTGGTTCTCAACATAACTCACATTCATCTGGCTTTGCAGTCTTGCATCTTCACAATGTCACTGAATGTGGTTTTGTGGGAAACCCCTGGCACTGCATTACAAAAACGCTATGTCCACTATGATGAAATTTTTAAAAGCGAAGATATCCGGAGAATCAAGCCTGCCAATTCTCCTGACCTAAACTGTATTCAGTGTGCCTAGGATGCTTTGAGGGAGGCAGATTGCAAGTTGCCCCCCCTCTTCACATGAGCAAAAATCTGCCCTTAAAAGAGGAATAGGATTTATTACCTGCTGATCTGATTAACATTGTCAGCAACAGGGAAGTGGAGGATGGTATTAAACCTTGCATAACCCTTTATTCATGTTATGATCCCCTGAGAACTTTGAATGAATTTTGTGAGTTAATGATTATTCCTTCATGGCATGCACATTCATTGTGTTATGGTGATTTTGAAATATTCATTTAAAGATAGTATATAAAGATAGTACATAAAGTTTTATTTAAAGAGATTTTTTTAAACAAATCTAACTTCTTTAACTTTTTAATTCTAATGTCATGTGGAAATAAATTGTAGAAATATACTTTTATTATGAAGATACTGTAATGAGTTTCTCTAGAATTGTCTTGTACTTGTTATTTTATTTAAACAAATTTTTAGGTTTTTCAACTGTCATGTATATGCATTAACTAAAAGTGGCCTTTATTACTCTTTTCTAATTATAGAATGAGGAAACAGTTTAAACAACTACTTGAAGAAACAGGGTACATAACACCAGGCAAGCCTTTGTCAGAAGTTAAAGTTCTTCTAATGGGCAGGGACTGTTATGAAGCTCTCCAAGAACAGGACTTGCAAGATATTTATGATGGTCACCAAAAAGAAATCACTGAGCGAGCAAAACAAAACTTTCAGGAATTATTACTTGAACATGCAGAGCTTTTTTATCACTTTGCTAGCATTGGTCCAGGAAGTGTGATAACCCAAGAAGACATCAATAAAATAACTGAAACTTTGCAAGAAGATTCTAGGTAAATTTTTTTTTTCCATATACAGAATGCATCATAAAGCTTGATGAATTTGTAAGTGTAATAAAACAAAGCACTTCTATACAAACTCACAATTGGCTTCTCACAAATGTTTTTATATTAAGCTGTATTTATGTCTTAAAAGTAATCTTTACTTAATGGGTGGCATTCTGCTAATATGCCATTACATATACAAACACAAATTGTCTTATTACTTACTTGCCAAATTTAAAACAAGTTAAGTTAGAGGTAAACAATTTTATTTCATTGTTAGAAATTTAAAAAAAAAACTTCATGTTAAACCATTATCGGGCACACCCATCCAAAATTTATTTAACATATCGAAAATAAAAATGCTGAAATGTCAATTTTAGTAGTCCTTAATCAGTATTTTTATTTTATATATGCATCATTGTGTTAGAAGTTCAGATATACTGAATTCTGGTATCCTGCAGCAAGCATAATATTTTTATTTGTTGAATTGCAAAGTTTACTGGAAAGCAGCTTCATAGGGGTAAGGACAATTAGAACATCTGTGAGTTGCACATACTTTTTTCTTTAGTTTCACCAGAAGTGAAACATAAGAAAAAGGTGTGTGTGTGTTTGTGTGGTTTTCTATCAATTAGAGAGATCTGTAGTATCTCATTATTTCTCATTACCGTTTTTCATTTGTGAATTTTAGTAGTCCTTAACTTTTGATAGCATAGAACAAAGAAGATTTTGTTGTTTTGTTACCTATTTTTTTTCCCCTGTGGTAACAAAACAACAAAATCTTCTTTGTTCTATGCTATCAAAAGTTAAGGCAAAATTCTCATAATCAATCTTCGAATGTCTTTTATAATGGAGCAAAGAATAAGTACAATTTTCTGATCACAATAGTCATTCGAAGATTGATTATGAGAATTTTTAATTCTAATTTTTGCAAGTTTATCTTATGAAAAATATGTTAACATTGGTGGTAAAAATATTTATCTAGATATTTCAAGTTTGATGTCTATGTTTTAATAATTATTCCTCAGTTGACAGTATGTGTCTCATAGGGTATTAACTTATGTGCAGAGAGAGAGAGAGAGAGAGAGAGAGATCTGGAATGTTGGAAGCTTTTCCAAGCTGTGTGAACTCACTTGTGCAGGTGCTCCAGGTCTGGGGATCACCACGGAACTGCATTAGCAATAGGTACCTTCTTTTTTTTAGAGCAATATCTGAGGCTTGCTGGATTACCTTGGTCAGGTGAACCTGAAGTTCAGAGTCAGAGAGGTGCATAAGAAGTTGTGGGTTATCAGCTGGAAGATGAGCCGTAATAGCCTCTGAGAAGAGGTTTCACTTTGCAGATTTGGTTTTGTATCTGGCTGTGTAGTGATGAGTAATGGGACCTGGGTCCGTAGACCTGCCAAGGGCAAATGAGATAGTCCTATTGTCTGAGGTGGGTCCAGGCCATGTGCATGCACCACTCAGTAAAGAGGCAAGAGATGGATCTGGGGGCAAGGGTGGTTTCTATGGTGCTTTCCCATAAGGTATTTGAGAAAGTAGGAAGGTGTTCTGGTTGGTTGAGAACATCAACCCACGAAGTAAAGAGAAAATCCTCTAGAAGTTGGACCCTATGTGTTCCGTAAATAGTGCTGGGTCACAGTAAGGGGCGATAGTTTGTGCCCATACTGATAAGAAGCTTGACTGAATTGAGAAACACGAGGGCAGACTGCAGGTATTGAATAGTATTGGTGATGTCCTCGTGTGGATGAGCATATAGAGAAATTAGGGGAAGTGAGCCAAGAGCATGGATATTTGGGTGCAGCCTCCGGTTGGATTACACAGGGCGTTAACTTTTGTAACTGTGCTTTTTGGGTTCGTAATGATTACAGAGATCTAAGACATTTCAGTTGAGTATTCCACTATGCTGTAGCTGAATTGGTATATGGTCCTTGAATTAACAGGACATTGATGTCTAGCTCCTTTAAAGTTCTAGACCTTTGTGCGTTTAGTTGTAGAAATTTGATCATTGAAGAGGAGGGCAGATCCAATTGTGGTGTGGTGTGTGGCCATCGTCAGGTTTTCAATTGGATCTTTGCCTTTAGATACACAGGACAGGTAGAATTTCTAATAGAATGGGAGCACTGCATCTTGGCCAATTTGTAGTTTACACAAACTGGATTTTGGTCTTGGTTTGGACTCTCCCTGTACCCACCCTTTCTGGGCACAGGTAGGCTCTTTTTGGGCACAAGTATGGGTGGTGTTGCCCAAACCTTGAACACCTGAAACATTTTGGGACAGAGAAGTACTCAAAGCAGTGACAACTCCACCACAGGTAAACATAGCCTTGAGTATTCAAGACAGTCCAGACTTTTGGAAAAAGCTTTAATATCCAGTGACATGTGGAGTTGGATTTGGCATTTGTAAAATATTTGGGGCAACTTGGCACTGCAGTTCTCTGTCCATGCTGTCTTGGAAGTTGCTCGGTTTAAGTTCCTGCAGTAGGTCTTCTGGTGACAGTCTTTTCCACATCAAATAAGATAATTGACAAGCCCTTCCTCCTTGGTAGTTCAGCTTTCAAGCCACTGTCTGTGAGAGATAGGTTTTCCAAATGGACTTATACTCCTCCTTTGTGGCCATCTCTGTGATTACCTGGGTTTCTTGTCTTCCTTATACTCTTTATATTAAAACCAGATTCTGGGTGCTGGTCACTGCATTTTTGGTGGTGTGGACCACATCTGCTGACATGGTCCTCAGCGTCTCGACAAAAGAGCAAGGATGCTACAGCATTTCAGCATTTCTTTTGTTTATTCATTTTTTTTTTTGTCTCGCTCTTCCATTAACAAGTCAATCTGGACTTTATGCATTTCATTGTCAACATGAAGGTTGAGGACAACTGACTGTAGCTTGGACCATATACTTGATAATTTTCGTACATGCAGCGGATGTGATCCTGTTTGTTTGTTGATCAGAGAAATCTTCAAGTTCAGACTTGATGGTCATGACGTGTGCAGTTGGTGTTCTGTCAGTTTGTAGGATCATATCTCTCTCTCTCTCTCTCTCTCTCTCTCTCTCTCTCATATATATATATATATATATATATATGACAATTTCAACTGTCACAGTAGCAGGGGTAGAGGTTGGAGACTTGGTAGATTGGATCAAGAGCAGCCAGGCATGAAGTTTGGAGCTAGCAGGGCCAGATAAACTGGCATACTTTTGAGGCTTGATAGAGGCCTTTATGGTCCAATGAATAGCAACTATCACTTCCACTTCAATCGACTTTGCCTCATTACTAAAATATTTGGATTCTTGAGAATAGGTCACTTCATTTAGAAAAGGGTGGAGATTAGCAAGTAGTGGAAGAGAGCAAACACTGTAATATGTGGTGAAATATGGCATTACATATCAAAGCCATGAAGAGCAGTCTACAAAGCAATTCCTGCAATGCTAATAACCGAAGTCACAAGTTCAAGAACTCATAACTGATTACATTTTATAATTGAGAAGGTAATTTAATAATGACAATAATACCAGTTCGTAATTCATAATAAATAAAAATGGTATGGAGTTGACAACAGTGGGGAGGGTGGTTAGGAACAATTCTTTCAGTTAAGAAACACATATACTCCAAAACAGCACAACTATTAGCACAGGTGGTTGCCAGTATAATACTTAGTCAGTATGGTGTGATAAATGCTGGCAAAACAAAAGTGAGAGCTAGCTGGAGTCAGTTTTTTTTTTTTTTTTAATGTGAACCCCAAACACGAGAGGTATTAGAAACTATAGTACTTAGTACCATGCTTGGGTTGGAGGTTGAGAAGACAGAAGAAGATATTTGTTGACATTAGACTTGAACTTCTGTAGATTGTAATTTTCAGGAAATACGTATGAAGGAAGGTTGTTCCAGACAACGGCAGTTGAATGAATAAATGAGGAAGATGAAAAGTTGGTTCTGTGGGTTTGAAGTTGGACAGTAAATGGATGTTGGCTGGTGGTGGCACGTGTTCGGACTGTTTTGAAAGAGAGAGCGGGAATTACAGAAGCCAATTCAGAAGAACAGTACCCATGGAAGTATCTGTAGAAGAGGCATGCAGCAGAAACAGTGCGTCTATGAGAAAGCGAGTGGAGAGACTCTGTTAGATGAATCATTAATTAACCTAACTGCCCTCTTCTGAATGGAATCAAGAAGCTTGAGAGAGGTTTTGGGGGCACCACCCCAGATGTGGCAACAATATTCCATGGCAGGGCGGATTTGCGATTTATACAGAGTGAGCAGCTGTTTGTAAGAAAAGTAACGCTGTAGAAAAGTAGCCTCAGTAACGCTGAGAGTGAAAGAGAAAACCAAGTTTTTTAGATGCAGAGGAAGCAATATTTGTAATGTACTTGTGCCAAGAGAGATTAGAAGTCAGGGTAATCCCCAAAAGAGATGTATCATTTTGCCTAGAAATCGGAGTGTCACTAAAGATAAGCATAGGAGTAGAAGAATCCTTTTTGCGAGATATAAGACAAGACTGAGTTTTATAAGGGTTGAAATCAACTAAGTTGTCTTTGCCCCACTGGAGAATTACCTGAAGATCGGCATTTAAGGAATTGGCAGCAGATTTTCGAAAACTTGAAGCTGATTGAGCAGGACAAGGTTTCTCAAAATGGAAAGTTGAATGCAATGTGCTATCATCGGCAAAACTATGGATAGGATTTCCAGTCAATGGAAGAAGGTCATTGATATACAAGAGGAAAAGAGTGGGGGAAAAGAACTGAATGTTGGGGGACACTGGCATTAGTGGAGAAGTTAGAAGACAGAGAGCCATCTACCATCACCCTCAGTGAGCGATCAGAGAGAAAACTGGATAACCAATTACTAAAAACAGTTGGCAAACCATAAGATGGAAGCTTGTTTAGAAGACCTTTATGCCAAACACAATCAAAAGCCTTTGAGATGTCAAGAGCAACTACTTGTGTTTCACCGAACCTTTCCATTGAATTAGTCCATAAATGGATAACATAAGCCAGAATATCACCAGAGGATCGACACTGACGGAATCCATACTGGTGATCGTTGATCAGACGGAAGGTTTTTACTAGGTAGTTTACAGTTGGCGGTTAATTGATTTCTCCATTACTTTAGAAAGAGTAGAAGTATTTGCAATGGAATGATAATTAGATGGGATAGATTTGGCACGCCTTTTAGGAACTGGCTGGATATGAGCAAATTTCCAAGCAGAAGGAAAAACACCTTTGGAATAAGAAAGTGAAAAAAGGCAGCAAAGAATAGGATTAAGTTCAAGAGCACAGGTTTTGAAAACAAGTGGAGAAATACCATCAGGACCTGGAGCTTTCTTAGCATCAAGATTCATCAAAATCCTTCTGATAACCTTTTGACGAAAGATCACAGGAGGCATTGAATGGAGCGTGTTGGGAATGTTGGGAGGTGTTTTACCAAGATCATTAATACATGAGCTGGAAGAAAAATGGGATGCTAGCAGGTCAGCTTTATCCTTGGCTGAAGTGACAACAGAACCATCTGGTTTGGACAGAGGTGGGAGCAGAGATGGGCAAAAGTTGCAGCAAATAGCTTTGGCAAGAGACCAGAATGCTCGGCTACCATTAGGGCAAAAAGCAAGTTTTCTATTCTTAGCCTGTTCAAACTCTAGTTTCAACTAATTAATAACTGCTTTACAATTGTTGCGAGCTTTGGTGTAGGCAGAAAATGAAACTGAAGAATTAGAAACAAGCCAATTACGATATGCAACATTCTTCTCTTGAACAGCCTTAGCACATTTATTGGAAAACCAAGGTTTAGATAAATGACGAGATTTTAAAGTGGAGTGTCGGATAAAGAATTCCTTTCCTGCAAGAATAATTTCACTGACACAGTCTGAGCAAACGTTGACATCAGAAGTTTTGAAACAGTAAACCGACCAAGGAAAAGAAGAAAAGAAGTCTCACAGGTCATCCCATTTTGCATTCTTGTAATGCCAAACAGCACGAGGTTGGGAATAGCCATGAGATAAAGGTTCCATTGGAGAAGAGACAATCACCAAGTTGTGATCTGAAGCGCTTAAAGGACCTCTCATTTCGACCGTGTACTTAGAAGGGTTGTTTGTGAGAAAAAGATCAAGCGTATTGGCTGTATGATTAGGATTGTCCGGTATTCTTGTAGGTAAATGAACAATCTGTGCTAGGTCATTAGTAATTGCAAAAGCCTCAGTATCTCGACCTGCTGTGTTGGTGTGACTAGAAAACGGAAGCCAGCTGGATTTGTGAACATTAAAATCACCAAGGAAAATTACCTCACTGTTAGGAAAGTTGGACTGGAGAAAGTCAAGTTGCAAAGAGAGGAAGTCAAAGAGCTCTAAGTGATTAGTAGAGTTTGGAGAACGGTAGAGACAACAGATGAATTGGACACAATGAGGTAGAGAGATTTTAAGCCAGAGAAGATCAAAGAGAGGAGATTCCAAATTGCCAAGTCTCTGACAGGGAATATCAGAACGGACATATGCACAAGTACCACCTTTGAGGCGAAAGGAATCATACAACGAATAATATGGGCATCTGAGATGTGCAGTAGTTGAATCAACCGATAACTGAGATTCTGTCAGAAAAAGTACATGGGGTTTGGCAGACTGCAAGTGGAAATGGACATAGTTGAGATTAGAATTGAGACCACGTATATTTGTGAAATGAATTAGTAAGTGCTTGGGAGGTTTAGATCTTTTCACAGATAAGCTTGCTCTATTAGTTTGACAATTCATGGTGTATTCAATAGTAAGAAAAAGTGGGTGGGACATGCAGTATGAAGTAATGAAATTTTTGGATATGCCGTACATGTGGTAAAAATATACCCAGATCCTTGACATAACGTGGCCTCGACAATGCTCCCTGCATACACACTACTCGGACTCCCTCCAGTCACTATCTGGCAGAGTAGAGGTAGCAAGATTATACACTAGCTGATCTGGAAGCCTCCTAGAGAGTTACCAATAGGTTTGGTCCGGTGTACTAACTAGCGGCCGGCCTGCGAACACCATTATAAGCCAAGTGCAACAGTGCGAACACTGTTATAAGCCAAGTGATTGTGTTGAGTATAGTGAACAACTGTACTGATAAATAGTGTGTACCAGAACATTAACATGTCATCAGTGGGGATTTTAACTTTCCAGATATTAAGTGGAATGCATGGGTTAGTTGCTCACTCAATAGTGAGAGATTTCTTGATTTGTTGGATGACTACTTTCTATACCAACATGTTAGAGAGTCAACAAAAGAAAACAATATTTTTGATCTCGTTACCAGCAGTGATTCATCATTGCTTGTTCGTGAAGATTCTTGGTGCTTGAAGATTCCTGATACTTGATTCATTATGCATCAACAACCTTCAAGTAAAGGAACCTTTGTGATAATCAGAGTATATTGATGTGGGATTTATTCCAGAAATAACTATTGTTAAGAAGGGTAAAGAGATGGATATTTGTTTTTGCAAAGGTGATTAAACTCATCTGAGACAATTTTTAAACTCTTTTCAGTAGGACTAACTAACATTGAAAAATGTAGATGTCAAATGGGGAGTGTTTAGACAGGGTCATAGAGATCACTATATGCTTTGCGAGAGATTGTTCAAGATTTAGAACAAAATAGATGGGAGGTGAACTGATGAGCTTAGTGGCAGAGAATCAAAATGCATTGGATGATTATAAATTGTCAGGTGATACAAAGTCCTACAATAAGAACAAAATAGTGTGTCAAGTTACTCAGGAGTTACTCAGGAAATTAGGCTGGCTAAGGCAGATTCTGACTTTGGCAACGAATGAAAGAAAAGTAGCACAGAATTCTTTTCATATGCTAATAGAAGAAATGAATCACATTAGTCCCCATATGAATCACCAAATCTTCATTATTCTGTACAGATACCTGATAAACTGAATAAACATTTTACATCTACATACACATGGAGTTTTAAGTTGTAAGATCAGCAGTAGTCTGTTTAATACTGATTGGTCAGTGTTTTAATAATAATAGAAATTAAGGTAGAAGAGAGACAGATGCAGCTATAAGTGGACCAAAGCACCTGGATTTGTTAAAGGAGAGCATGCTCTATCCGATTAACTACAAGATTACGAATAAACTGGATGGAAAGAATTATTTTTACATCATATACTTAGATTTCACTAGAGCTGATACTATACCATATTTATGATATAAATTTAGTATGAGTAGCATTGTATCCAGTTTATAAATTGGAGTAAATTGTTGTATAAATTGAAGCAACATGCCATTTGGACGTTACTACTATGGATAATGGAATGGTTAAGTAGATGGAACAGAGAATGGTTATAAAGATTAATGTGATGAGTGGGTTGGGTCTCTTACTGTTTTAATATTTATTAATGATATTGATATAGGTACATTTGATTTTGTACATGAATGCTGTGATCAACCACAGTAATCTGGATGTGTTACTTCAAGAGATCTAGGTAAACTCAGCAGATGGGTTGGAAAATGGCAATTGAGGTTTAACAATGATAAATGCAAATTGCTGCATTGGGTAGCAGTTATCCCAGTAAAACACACCATCTGTTGGAAATATATATCTGTTGGAAAGGGTGCAGAGAAGAGAAAAAGGGTTAGTTGAAGACAGAAATGGATACACTTATCAAGAAAAACTGGATTCTGTAAATTGCAATCTTCAGAAACTAGGTATCTGCATTGGGATCTAAGTGTAGTGTATAAGAAAATTAAATGCTAATGGTATCTTTTTTTTTTTTTTTTTTTAATGAAACACAAAACGGTCATAGATTAAAATTGGAAAGTAATAATTCCAGAATAGATGTAAAAAATTTACAAACAGTCAAAGAGTAATTAATTGTTGGAGTAAACTTCTACTAATGCTGTGGCAGGGAATCGAAGAAATTAGGTATTGGCAGTCGCTACCTATTTAGTCGCATACGGAAGCTACTCGTTTCAAAGAAAAAACAGAAAAATCTTCTTGCAGTGTTGGGACAATGGAAGAAAGTCACATGGTCGAATGAAGCATGATGCCCTTTGTTTTGCACTGATGATAGGCAGAGAAACCTCACGAAGGCAGGAAACTTCATGATTGGGAAGAACCTCACGAAGCGATTGACCCCTCCTGCCTTGTTAAGACAACCTAGGCATCTGAAGGTGGTATCATAGTATGGGGAATGTTTTGTTGGTATTGACTGGGTCTGTTGATACCAGGGGAAGGTTGAATGTCATCCAGGGAGTATCCAGCGAGGTAAACTGATTGGGTGTTTAAGGCTTTGAATGGGTTGAGCAAACTCAATGCTGATAGGATTCTTCATCTTGCTTAGACTATGCACACAAGAGGGCATAAACTCAAATTGAGGAAGGATGGTTTCAGAATAGATGTGTGGTAGTTTGTCTTCAGCCAATGGGTGGTTGATTGCTGGAACAAGCTTCCATCCATTGTTTTGGAAGTGGATAGTTTGAATAAATTCAAGGAAGAACTAGAAAAACTGTTGGAGGGAATGGATGTGTGAAATGTGAAGGGTTCTTGTTTTCTCTCTGTTTTTTGCTGATGCTGTATAAGCTTGCTTTCTTGCATCATTTGCCATTATTTATACTAATACTATATACACCAAGAAATACCATGAATTTTGGAAATATCAGAATAGCAGGCCAGTGTACTCATCAGGAGTGTCACTTTCCCTTGTTGCTCTCTCTCTCTCTCTCTCTCTCTCTCTCTCTCTCTCTCTCTCTCTCTCTCTCTCTCTCTCTCTCTCTCTCTCTCTCTCTCTCTCTCTCTCTCCTCTCTCTCTCTCTCTCTCTCTACTGTGTTGACTAACACAAGTTGCTAGTATCTGCAAAGTTAAAATCTCCCATTATAAAACATTTTGATTTATTGTACTCACCACAGTGATTTTACCTGTAACATATTCTACTCTCGTTTTTTTGTTTTTCAAGCACTGTGCCATCCCATACTGACACAACATTATGCTGGCCACCTACTTCAACCAGGTATACTGCCTGAGTTTCTTAAGAGTTTATAATCCCCCTCCCCCAATCTTGACTCTTCTTTGTTTAATCATTGTGGACACTGTATTCAAATTTTGCATCCCCTGTATCTGATTGGCACTGTTTCTGATATCCCTGTAATGTCTATATTTGATGACTTAACCAGTACTTCAAATTTTTCAGATGTATTTGCTATACACTTCGCATTAGTTGTACAATCAAATATACGTGCAAGTTACGCGTACAGATATACGTGTACAATCAAATATATGTGCTCTTAGTAACCTTAACACATGGAGACCTCCTAGTAGGCTTTGTAATTCATCACACCTTGCTTTACAGGCTGCTTCATTTCCCAGTAGAAGCAATGCTTCTATTTCACTTCGATTTGTAGCTGCTTTTAAACTATTAGTACTATAGGTACTTATAAGATTTTTTTTTTTTCAAGAGGAGGATAAAAAGGTTGAGAATCAGTGGACTAAGATATGTGTGAAAGAGGATGAAGAAAAATTTTTAAAGATTTTTTAGAAATGCACGGTATGATAGAATGTGGCAGAACGTAAGTTATGGACACATTTGGTCCTTGAGGTTGTCACAGACATTCTCTCAGATATGCCAGACAAGCTGTTCTTGCTACCTGGGAGTCTAAAACGCTGATGGAACTGATATTCGGGTGACACTTAAGTCAAGTGGACCCAATTTCGGCGAAGTCCGGACGGTCTGTGACAGCCAAATCCTCTGCTTGCACCTTCACGATGGTGGGACTGTTAGTAATCCTGGGTATAACCTCCATGCACAAGTACATGGTGGGTGACCACCCAGGCGTGAACCAACGTAAGCAGGGGTCGAGGTGTGGCGCCCACACCACATGGAGGAACGCCGCCCCTCTATGTTACCAGGCAGTACTAGGTGGTAGATGACTCTCATCAACCGGTGAAATACCACCACTTTGCTTATTGGAGGCTTGAAGTGGTGGAACCCATGTTTAGTCTCTAGAGCTAAGTTCCGGCCAACCCTTCCCTATCTCTTGCATCATGCAGTATGATTGATGATTTTTGAAATTATGATGAATGTCGTGGCGAGATCCAATATTCCTTACATTTCGAGGGTACAGCTCTAAAACAGTGTTTGCAGGCCGGCCACTAGATAGTACACCGGACCAAACCTATTGGTAACTCTCTAGGAGGCTTCCGGATCAGCTAGTGTATAATCTTGCTACCTCTACTCTGCCAGATAGTGACTGGAGGGAGTCCGAGTAGTGTGTATGCGGGGAGCATTGTCGAGGCCACGTTATGTCAAGGATCTGGGTATATTCTTACCACATGTACGCCATATCCAAAAATTTCATTACTTCATACAGCATGTCCCACCCACTTTTTCTTACTATTGAATACACCATGAATTGTCAAAATAATAGAGCAAGCTTATCTGTGAAAAGACCTAAACCTCCCAAGGACTTCCTAATTCATTTCACAAATATACGTGGTCTCAATTCCAATCTCAGCAATGTCCATTTCCACTTGCAGTCTTCCAAACCCCATGTACTTTTTCTGACTGAATCTCAGTTATCGGTTGATTCAACTACTGCTCATCTCAGATGTCCAAATTATTTTCTGTATGATTCCTTTCGCCTCAAAGGTGGTACTTGTGCATATGTCCGTTCTGATATTCCCTGTCAGAGACTTGGCAATTTGGAATCTCCTCTCTTTGATCTTCTCTGGCTTAAAATCTCTCTACCTCATTGTGTCAAATTCATCTGTTGTCTCTACCATTCTCCCAACTCCACTAATCACTTGGAGCTCTTTGACTTCCTCTCTTTGCAACTTGACTTTCTCCAGTCCAACTTTCCTAACAGTGAGGTAATTTTCCTTGGTGATTTTAACGTTCACAACTCCAGCTGGCTTCCGTATTCTAGTTACACCGACCCAGCAGGTTGAGATGCTGAGGCTTTTGCAATTACTAACGACCTAGCACAGATTGTTCATTTACCTACAAGAATACCGGACAATCCTAATCATACAGCCAATATGCTTGATCTTTTTCTCACAAACAACCCTTCTAAGTACAAGGTCAAAGTGAGAGGTCCTTTAGGCACTTCAGATCACAACTTGGTGATTGTCTCTTCTCCAGTGGAACCTTTATCTCATAGCTATTCCCAACCTCGTATTGTTTGTCATTACAAGAATGCAAAATGGGATGACCTGCGAGACTTCTTTTCTTCTTTTCCTTGGTCGGTTTACTGTTTCAAAACTTCTGATGTCAACGTTTGCTCAGATCGTGTCAGTGAAATTATTCTTGCAGGAATGGAATCTTTTATCCCACACTCCACTTTAAAATCTCGTCCTTTATCTAAACCTTGGTTCTCCAACAAATGTGCTAAGGCTGTCCAAGAGAAGAATGTTGCATATCGTAATTGGCTTGTTTCTAATTCTTTTAGTTTCATTTTCTGCCTACACCAAAGCTCGCAACAATTGTAAAGCAGTTATTAATCAGTCCAAACTAGAGTTTGAACAGGCTAAGAGTAGAAAACTTGCTTCTTGCCCTAATGGCAGCCGAGCATTCTGGTCTCTTGCCAAAGCTATTGGCCGCAACTTTTGTCCATCTCTGCTCCCACCGCTGTCCAAACCAGATGGTTCTGTTGTCACTTCAGCCAAGGATAAAGCTGACCTGCTAGCATCCCATTTTTCTTCCAGCTCATGTATTAATGATCTTGGTAAAACAGCTCCCACCATTCCTAACACGCTCCATTCAATGCCTTCTGTGGTCTTCCGGCAAAAGGATATCAGAAGGATTTTGATGAATCTTGATGCTAAGAAAGCTCCAGGTCCTGATGGTATTTCTCCACTTGTTCTCAAAACCTGTGCTCCTGAAGTTACTCCTATTCTTTGCCACCTTTTTTCACTCTCTTATTCCAAAGGTGTTTTTCCTTCTGCTTGGAAATTTGCTCATATCCAGCCAGTTCCTAAAAAGGGTGACAAATCCCTCCCATCCATTTATCGTCCCATTGCAATTACTTCTACTCTTTCTAAAGTAATGGAGAAATCAATTAACCGCAACTCTTAAACTACCTAGAAACCTTCCGTCTGATGAACGATCGCCAGTATGGATTCCGTCAGTGTCGATCCATTGGTGATATTCTGGCTTATGTTACCCATTTATGGACTAATTCAATGGAAAGGTTCGGTGAAACACAAGTAGTTGCTCTTGACATCTCAAAGGCTTTTGATCGTGTTTGGCATAAAGGTCTTCTAAACAAGCTTCCATCTTATGGTTTGCCAACTGTTTTTAGTATTTGGTTATCCAGTTTTCTCTCTGATCGCTCACTGAGGGTGATGGTAGATGGCTCTCTGTCTTCTAATTTCTCCACTAATGCCGGTATCCCCCAAGGTTCAGTTCTTTCCCCCACTCTTTTCCTCTTGTATATCAATGACCTTCTTCCATTGACTGGAAATCCTATCCATAGTTTTGCCGATGATAGCACATTGCATTCAACTTTCCATTTTGAGAAACCTTGTCCTGCTCAATCAGCTTCAAGTTTTCGAAAATCTGCTGCCAATTCCTTAAATGCCGATCTTCAGGTAATTCTCCAGTGGGGCAAAGACAACTTAGTTGATTTCAACCCTTATAAAACTCAGTCTTGTCTTATATCTCGCAAAAAGGATTCTTCTGCTCCTATGCTTATCTTTAGTGACACTCCGATTTCTAGGCAAAATGATACATCTCTTTTGGGGATTACCCTGACTTCTAATCTCTCTTGGCACAAGTACATTACAAATATTGCTTCCTCTGCATCTAAAAAACTTGGTTTTCTCTTTCGCTCTCAGCATTACTTTTCTTCCAAACAGCTGCTCACTCGTTATAAATCGCAAATCCGCTCTGCCATGGAATATTGTTCCCACATCTGGGGTGGTGCCCCCAAAACCTCTCTCAGGCTTCTTCATTCCATTCAGAAGAGGGCAGTTAGGTTAATTAATGATTCATCTCTAACAGAGTCTCTCCACTCCCTTTCTCATAGATGCACTGTTTCTGCTGCATGCCTCTTCTACAGATACCTCCATGGGCACTGTTCTTCTGAATTGGCTTCTATAATTCCCGCTCTCTCTTTCAAAACAGTCCGAACACGTGACGCCACCAGTCAACATCCATTTACTGTCCAGCTTCAAACCCATAGAACCAACTTTTCATCTTCCTCATTTATTCATTCAACTGCCGTTTTCTGGAACAACCTTCCTACGTACGTATTTCCTGAAAATTACAATCTACAGAAGTTCAAGTCCAATGTCAACAAATATCTTCTTTCATCTTTTCAACTTCCAACCCAAGCACGGTACTAAGTACTATAGGTTCTAATACCTCTCGTGTTTGGGGTTCTCATTAAAAAAAAAAAAAAAAAAAAAAAAAACATTTATGTTTTTAAATTGCACGCACCAGTCATAATACCATCTCATATAGGTAATGTAAATATATTAAAAGACAGAATGAAACATTTAACCAAATGAGATCCAAATGTGTGTTTATTTTTATAGGAAAATATTTTCGTGCATGCGTGTGTTTAAAATATATATCTTTCAGCTGGAAATGAACATATCTAGAGCTGACATAGGCTAAAAATATTTCATTATTTATTTTAGTATAATGTACTCACTTGTAAAGATTAGGTATGGAATGGCAGGTTCTTGGAGTTCATTTTCCTGCCATAATGACAGTCTGATTAAAATTGGATCTTGCAGTTGCTGTCATTGAATTACACTGGTCTATATAGATTTTGATGTTTCTGGGTGTACTTTTAATGATAATTCTATTCTAAAATCCAATCCATTTTTACCTATCACATACAATTTTTTTACAAACCAGATGAATTGACTTCTTACACATTCCATGTTTACCCTATATGCTACTTCCTGTATGGCTGAACGGTATAGTCATGCCCAAACATCTTTAGACATGTTGTGATCTGCATTATTTGTGAAACTCCTTGAAAGTTTCATCATCATTTTCTAACCACAGGGCTTCCTCTCTTCATTCCATATTAAACTTTGTTTACCAACGGCTGAATGACTTGTTCAGCACAAGATGCATATTCTGTTCCATGAGTGTTCTGTGCTATCTCTAAAAAATGAAAGGTGAGTTACTGATACTAAAACCAATAAAATACACAAAATAGTGGTTCACCATTTGTTAATTTGCTATTGGCCAGGGTTTTGAATCCTCAGGGTACTGAACCCTCTTGCAAAGATTTCTGTGTGGGATATAGCTAAAAATCAATATACAATCATGTAGGAATGCAGAGTTCCAAATTGTCACAGTACACCTACTGACTTCCTTTACAAGGGTCTGATATCCCAGTGGGGCCCATTTAGATGCAAGACTTCAATTTTGAATTGAAAATATTAAAGTTTTTTTTTGAAATTATAGAATACTACTTTTACTAGGCTTTTATATTTAAATACATGTTGAAAACACTATTAAAAAGGGCAGTGTGGTAAAAAGTACACTAAACACTCCCCTCTCATTTTAAAAACTAATCTATGATGGAACAAATTTTTGTTTTTGTTTCTTTGATATTCTTGCAGATTCTTCTACTT
This sequence comes from Mastigoproctus giganteus, assembly GCF_048544385.1. Classification (NCBI taxonomy): domain Eukaryota; kingdom Metazoa; phylum Arthropoda; class Arachnida; order Uropygi; family Thelyphonidae; genus Mastigoproctus; species Mastigoproctus giganteus. The sequence goes on along the minus strand of NC_143579.1, from coordinate 220,637,255 downwards.
GACAGTTCCTCTTCAGCATCCAGCCATAGTCAGCCATCATGTTGACATTTCACCTATCCTGGTACCTCATCTCTATGTGCTTACTGTCCTGGTGAAACCTCTCACCCTGTTCTTCACTAACACTTCCTAGATTTTCTAGGAAGTAGTCGATGTGTGAGTGTAAAAAATGTACCTTGACATTCATATTGTATCCCAGTTTCTTGAAGTTTGCCAACATATTTTCGACACTTTTCTTGTAGTCTGGATCCTTGCTGTTCCTTAAGAAGTTATCAGCAACAGACCTGAAGCTAATCAATACCTGTTTTTCTCTTTTATTCATAGTTCACTCAAAATCTCAGTCCCTCATCAGTTGGCGAATTTGGGGTCCAACAAAAATAGTTTGTTTTAGTTTCTCTTGGATGGTTCATGGGAATGTAGTACAAAGACAGTTGAAGCAGGGACCTTCCTGGGTAAAGCTTTCACAGACTGTATCATCAAATCCAGTTTAATGCACAAGGATGGTTTTGGGATCTACCAGTGGTTTATGAACTACATTCTTTGATCCAGGTAACAACTTGCCCCCCTTTGACCAGACTCTTGACATTCCAATACTCCTTTCCTGACTATCCTACTCACACAAAAATCAAGACATTTTTGTTTAGCCAGATTGCTGTCCAAATAATATGCCTATCACTTTAAAGTTAGCACAGACCAACCAACCATGTTCTTCATACCTAATATTTTTCAGCAACTTCAAATTCTCATATGTTTTTTTCAAATGCACAGAGTAAGCTACTGGAATTGACCCATATTTATTTTCATTGTGGAGCAGCACATCTTTGAGACTCCTCTTTCTGTGAGTCAATAAAATGTCTCCACCGTGCAGGATTGTAACTAATTCCTAAATACAGTAGTTCATTAAATCATTTATATTACTGCAAAATACCTGGAATTGTCCTCAGAAAATTAGGGGACTAGGTCTTGTTCACTATGTCTGTACCATGAGAAAAACATCCCATGTGCTTGAGGACTGCATTACTTCCATAAATATAACAAAATAAATTGGGATTGTTCAAGCACTTGCATGAAGACATTTTACATACTTTTCAGAGCACAAGTTTGACATGATAATCTCAAAAATAAACTGAGCTCACACTGGTAAACATTGTGGTGTGGAGCTCTCAAGGTCAAGAAATAAATGACTGAAGGCAGTGTTGGCAACATGAAGATTTAGTTTGCAAATTCCCAGTATTTACTCCTAACTTAATACATTCAATAATACAACTCATGACATCAACTTAAGTGATTTGTGAAACAATGGTACATGATAGAAAAAAAACCAAATAACATTTCTGAAATCAACATAAAAAAACTGAATTAAAAACAGTTATTAGTTTAGAAACGTTGAAAACCATGCAGAGTGGTGTTATTGATCTTTTATTGTAGTTCATTGTGAATTAGAAAAGCATGACATTTGTGCAATATATACTTGCTGCCTCTTGTTCTGAATTGTTCTTCCTGTTTATCTGAAACTGTCTCACTGAAACAGTGAATGAATGAATGACACCCACCACCCACTGAATGAATGAATCAGTTGACCAACAGTGAAGTGTATTCTGATACAGTTTATTGCCAATTGCTTTTTATATTACTAATTTCAGAGATACAGTTACCCTTTGATGAATAGTGTAATCATTTGGAGTAATTAACATGCATAGGAAAAAAAAAATTACTTGGAATAATAAATGGACTTGAATTAAATAGAATGTATAAAATATTGTTAAATATAAGAGAACATCTCATACCCTTTTGTATGAAAATTCTTCAGCTCAATGCTCACATTCCAGTTGATCTGGTTAATACATTATGTAGAAGGCCCAAGTTAAAAACGTGATATGAACCATTAAAATATTGTTAATTTAACCCAGTTTTCTAAAAACTAATCTTGTATTCAGTTCCCATTATCTACTCATTGCCAAGAAGGAAGAGCAAAGCACAGCTGATGCACACCAACCCACCCAAAACTAAACCAATCAGCAATAAACAGACTTGTAACTGATGACAATTGTCAAATTCTCCATTAAAATCCTTTTGACTAAACTTCTTTATAAGCGACCAGATTATTTCGGCTGCGATCTGTGCACAAGAAGTAAAGTAACACACAAAATCCACTCTCTTATAAAATCGAATTCAGTTAAAAAAAAGGAATTCAATTAAATTCAGTTTAAAAAAATGAATTCAATTAAATTCAGTTAAAAAATCAAATTCAATTAAAAAATCGTTTTTAAAAAAAATTTAATTCAATTTTATAAGAGAGTGGATTTTGTTAAGTGTGTTACTTTACTTCTTGTGAGCATGCAGCAAAGGCAGTAAGCATACCCTTAACCATAATTATGAGAGCATGATTTCCTAGTTCACAAATGGAGATGAAAAGATGATGACATGAGTACAGATCAGTTAGCTGAACCTCTGATCCAGTGGAAATAATGCAGTCTCTGGTTAAAGAAGTAATGCGAACCATCTAGACAGGAATGCAATTATGCTGCAGTCCAGCATGGATTTGTTAAGGTGCAGTCTCACTGACCAATCTGATTAGATACTATGCTGAAGTAACAAAGGAACCTGATGCAAAAAATAATTCTGATATCATATACTTGGATTTTAGGAAAGTTTTTGTACTGTTGCACATGAAAGACTGCTATACAAATTGTAGAAGCAGTGGCATTAAGGATAAAGGGATGGTTGAGTCGGAAAAGACAGTGGTTATTAATGGACACTGCTCTTCATGGACTGATGTTATTAGTGGAGTCTGTCAGGGTTCAGTGCTGGATCCATTGTTGTTTTCTATATTTTTTGCAGATGTACAAAGATTGGCAGGGTGGATAATAGCAATCAGAGTAAACTACTGAAACAAAGTCTAAAAAAAAAAAAAAATACTAGAAAGATGAGCTGAGAAATGGCAGTTGAGGTTTAATATTGACAAGTGCAAGGTACTGCTTATGGGTAGTACCCTGTAATCCCAGATTAACATACCAACTGTTTGGTACTACACTCAAGGTAGCAGAAAATGAAAAGGACCTGGGGGTAATTGTGCAGTCCGATATTATGTTCTCTGAGCAATGCCCCCCTCGACATGGGCACCTGTACATGGGAGGGGACCTCCCAGTGATGCTGCTTGTTATCCAGATTAGCATTACTAGGATCCAACGCCCACAGCCTAGGTCCCAGGCTATCATCAGTGAAATGCAGCATGTTTGCCATGTGCTGCAACCAGTGGAAATTCAGAAAGGGGGATCCTGGTGGTTGAGGGGCACAGTTTCAAAACACCACTTTGGCCGCTGCTTCCACAAGACAGGTGGTCCTAGATGGCCCGCCTGGGATTAATCGGCTAGTGGGTTTGCCTGCAAGGGTCAACCATGGCAGTGCATGCCCCTACCCTCATGGTCTGAGGGACAGGATTCAGGCTGTAGGCAGTGCGAGTATAGTGTCTTGGTAGCCCTGGCATTCCACTCCCAAGAGCATTTATTGCTAGCCGGGTAGTAGGCATCCCTTTGGGCTTTATGGTGTGTGGGGGAGCCCATGCACCAAACAAATAAAAAAACTCCACGAATCCTGATAAAATTCTTTCTTCTGGGGCCACAATGCGATCCCTATCAGAAAAATTAGACATTGATCCTGCTGATGTTACTTCAGCAAAAAGACAAACATATCAGGCCCAACACCTCATTTCCTAATAATGCATACTACAGACGAGAAACCTTTAGGGAAAAATGTCACCCTTTAACCAGAAGGGCTTGCAAGGGTTGGCAGGCGATCCTAAATCAGTAAAACGGCTTCGATCGGGAGACACCCTTGTAGACACCAGAAGTGACAGACATTCAGAACAGCTCCTCCGAGCCACATCTATTGGGGGAAATGCCTATCACAGCTAGCCCTCAAAAAAGCTCTCAACTCATTCCGTGGTTTCATTGCCCACTGGAATCTCAAAGATGCGATTGAAGAGAAGAGTAAATCTCTTCTGAATTGAAACCCCAATGAGTGATTGCCGCGAAACGAATATTCATGCTTAGGGATGGGAAGCTTGTTCCCACAAGAAACATCGTCCTGACGTTCAGTGCACACCCACATCTCCTAATGAGATTAAAGCTGGCTATGTTAACTGTCCAGTGCATCCGTATGTACCAAATTCCTTACGTCGTTTTAAGTTTTAGAAATACGGACACTCACAGATGGCTTGTTGTTGTGCCCTGCATGTGCTCGATGTGGTGCAAAGGACCACGAAACAACAGCTGAAACACCATCATGCATCAACTGCCAAGGAGAGTACTCTGTTTGTTGTTGTTTGTTATTTGGTTTTTAGAAGCATTAACAACTAAAGCCATATTGCTTCGTGGATATGCGGTGGTCATTCCCTGACCTTTCCGCATCCTCTGTATTTGGTGGTCACAGGCTCGAACCCCGGTCTAATCAAGAAGCATGTGCCACACACTGCTGCTCCTGCCCACCCGGCTACGGAGACGCCTGAGAGTACTCTGTGTACTCATGAGTATGCCAGGGGGTAGAAAGAAGAAAAAGAAATTCAGTGACTTAAGGCAGAGCTGAACATTTCTTATCAGGAGGCAAGAAAAACAGTGAAACCTATATGTGTAAACAAACCCACCTATGCACAGAAGGTGGCAGAGAGATATTCCATTAGAACCCGAACAGAAATGGCCATTCCACCAAAAGAGTCATTCACTCCCATCGCACACGACCTGTTAAGTTCAAGAAAACCCACACAGAAGGACCAATCAGCTGCCACTCCTATATCTTAATGCTTCAGCAGTACTGAAAGAAGTTACTGGAGAAAAGAAGGAAAGAACAAGAAGCCTGAAATAACCTGTAGTTACCAAGAAAAAATGGATGTTGAGGAGAAGGAGGTACCAGATGACCCAGTCTTGGAACTCTTTGCCGAGGAGGAAATGGACACGAGACAGCATCCATACTTCCTCAGCAAAGATAAATCCAAGGCTGACAAAAAATAAGCTCTCAGCACTTCGGAAGTTGCCTGAAGGACCTACCAAGCCAAAATAATGGCTAAATTCCTACAATGGAATTATCGTAGATTCCAGCAAAATACTGATAACATCAAGGCCCCCCTGACTGAGGCCTTACGTCGTCTACTAACCAGGCGACCAGCTCTAAGCAGAAGCACGAGCCAGTCTGCTTTTGCTTGCAGGTAACTTACCTAAAGGGAAATGATGATCCCAACATGCGAACATCACAATTTTTCTTAAGGATGGAATTGCAGCCGGTCCTGCTCATGGAGGAGTGGCTATCCTGGTGATCAACCAAACCCATCTCAGCCTTTGCTACTTACAACCAGCATAGAGGCTGTTGCAGTTTACTTCACTGTGGGATTTTTATTAACCATCTGCTCTATTTATTTGCCACCTCGGACTGACACCTCTCATACAGACTTTAATGATCTTGTAATGCAGTTGCCTTCCCCTTTCTCACTTCTTGGAGATTTTAATGGCCATAACACACTGTGGGGTAGTGCTAGCAATAATGGAAGGGATGAGTCATAGAACGTATGCTCAGTGACAATGACCTTTCCCTTTTAAATGTGGGAACTAACACCTTTTTCCACATGCCTACCCATACTTTTTTTGCCATTGACCTTTCTTTCTGCTCTCCTTTTCTCCTCCCTTCTCTTACCTGGGAGGTGGAGGAAAACCTGTATGGAAGTGATCACTTCCCCGTGATACACAGTGGGAGACCGTGTCTTCCTTTTAGGTTTCCTCAGTGGAAGATTGATCAGGCTTACTAGAATGCCTTCCAAGATCTGGCAAATTTTGACATCACCACGGTCAGTCAGGAGCCTATCAATGATGCAGTCACATAAATCACAAAGTATCGTCCAAGCAGCTGCAATCACAATTCCAAAAACATCTACCTGGTTTTCACCATTTCCCAGTGCGCCTCCGTAGCCAGGTGGGAAGGAGCAGCAGTGCGTAGCACATGCTTCTTGATTAGACCGGGGTTCGAGCCCGTCACCACCAAATACGGAGGATGCGGAAAGGCCATTCAGGGAATAACCACTGCATATCCTCGAGCAATATGGCCTTAATTGCTAATGCTCCAAACAAACAAAAACCATTTCCCAAACCATGTGGAATCCACAATGCACAGCAGCAAAAAAAGTGCAAAACAAAGCATGGGGAATACGCCGATATCCCATGACAGCCAATTTAATAGCTTTTAAACGTGCATGTGCTAAAGCATGTTTTATCCTACAGCAGAACAAAAAAGAATCTGGGATCTGCCTTACGTCATCTATTAACCAGGCGACCAGCTTTAAGAAAGTCAGGGAAAAAGTGGAAAAAATGAAGGGAAAGTACAATGCACACCTCTCATCGTTCCTGGAACATAATGGATGCACTATTGCAGACTACTGCAATATCCAATGCTCTTGAGGAAACATTTGCTACCATCTTAGCAACCTCATCTTACTCCTCTGAGTTTCTGGTCCTTAAACATCAGGAAAAAAAGGTTCTTATATTTACATCAAAGGGATCCTACCCATATAATCTGCCTTTTACCATCTACGAGCTAAAAACAGCACTTGCACTCACAAAACTACTGCTGTTGGACCAGATGACATCCATTATGAAATGGTCAAACACTTATCACCACCAAAATCCATGGACAACTTGCTCTTCCTATACAACAAAATCTTTCTTGAAGAGCAGTTTCCAGATGCCTGGCGTAGGCAATTATTTTTGCTTTTGTTAATCCAGGCAAGAATTCTAAATTGCTATAAATTACTGTCCTATAGCTCTGACTAGCTGCTTGTGTAAATTATTGGAGAGAATGGTCAATGCTTGTCTTTTATGGTATTTAGAATAAAATGATCTCTCCAAGATATCAGTGTGGCTTCTGAAAGAATAGGTCCACTTTGGACTACTTAATTAGAATGGAAACATCTGTTTGAGATGCTTTCCTTAAAAGAGAGCAACTGGTATTAATCTTCTTTGATATGGTGAAAGTATATGACACAACTTGGAGATTTGGTATATCAAAAGATATTTACAACCTTGGTCTTAGAGGTCGCCTACCTGTTTTTATTAAAAACTTTTTATCATCTAATTTTTTTCCAAGTTTGAGTAGGATCCACCCTCTCTTGGCCTTTTTTTGCCAAGAGATCAGAGTTCCTCAAGGATCCGTTTTAAGTGTTGCACCTTTTGCCATTAAAGTAAATTCTGTTACAGAACAACTTCCTCCAACCGTAAACAGTGCACTGTATGTTGATGATTTCAGCATTTTTTACCAGTTATGCAATATGAGAATTAGAGAGGAAACTACAACAAGCCATTGATTGTCTTAATTCCTCGGCAAAAGCCAATGGTTTCAGGTTCTAAACGGAGAAGCCCGCTTACATCCATTTTTGCCGCAAGCGTAATCTTCACCTAGAACCTGAATTAAGGCTTTGACATAGTACCATTCCAGTAGTAGCAGAAACAAAATTCTTGGGACTCATATTTGACAAAAAGCTGACACTTCTCCATTATATCTGTCAGCCATTCAGCTGACACTTCTCCATCATATCTGTCAGCTATTCACCAAATGCATGAGGGGCTGAACCTTCTCCGTGCTCTCTCTTCTACCAGTTGGGGTGCAGACAGGTTCACGTTACTCCTTTTGTATCGTGCACTTGTGCGGTACACTTGACACCCAGAATTAGATTCTGGGTGTCGAGTGTATGGGTCTGCCAGAAATAGCATCCTTCAGTGGCTTGATCCCATCCACCCACCAGGCTATCCACAGTGCTACTGGTGCATTTAGAACATCTCCTGTCCCAAAGTCTTTATGTTGAAACTAAAGAACCGTCTTTGTCCCTTCGCTGAAAACAGCAAACAGCACAGTTGTCTCTGCTGTATGCTGTGAAGTTTAAATCCCTGCCAGACCATCCCACGTGGATATCTGTTTTTGAGCCCTGCTGGGAAAATCTGTACAATACTTGTAACACGGCCAATCTTCCATTTGGTATTCATATCCAAGGCCTATTCAGAAATTTGGACATCATGGTAGACAACATTGCTCCTTCACCCAGGCAATCCCTTCCGCCTTAGCATGCTTGTGTTCCTGCCTGCAACTTCTCTCTTAGCAACTGGGGGAAGGATAGTACTCCATCTGATGTCTACCTGCAGCTCTTTTCAGCCCACCGATTTGAACATTCTGATTTCTTGCCAGTCATCACAGAAGGTTCGAAGTCAGAGGTGTCTGTTGGATCTGCATCTGTCTTTCCAGATGCTACCTTATCTGAACAGATCCCTGCCGAATGCTGTGTATTCACTGCACAGCTGCATGCAATTGAACTAGCCTTGGATTACATACAAATACACCACCACCAAAAATGCGTTATATATACAGATTCTCTTAGTTCATTATTGGCTTTTTCATCGATGAGTTGCAATCCTCATCCAGTCTTGTCCCAGGTACAGCAGGAGGATACACTCCCTTTCTGAATTGGAATTTGATATTTGCTTATGCTGGATCCCCAGCCACATTGGGATCCTGGGAAATGATTTGGTGGACCCTACAGCTAAATCAGTGACCCGTTATAACTCTTGTCTGTTAGTCGCCTATACAGACTACAGGCAAGCACAGTTATTCCTCGAGTTACATAACTTCAGACTTAAGTAAATTTTTTTGGTAAAATTGTAAGGATACTTTCTGTATAATTTTCAAAAGTGAAGTCAAATGAAGGAACAGTAAGTTTTTATTTTTGTTCCCATTCAATTATGTTGGATAATAACCTGTGCCATAACTAGAATCTAGGTAAATAACTAGAGTTAACATTTCATTTTCTTCTTTAAAAATTCTGAAGAAATATTCGATGACGTGTGTTTGAGGCAGGTGAGTTATGTTGAAGCACTTCAGAGGAACCCCCACAACGTTTACGCCAAGTGGAGTGTCCCATCAGCTATTTCTTCAGAGAATTACACTCTAGCCCTTTAACATCCTTGATGGAATATGCAATATTTCAGAGCTTGTATGAGAGGAGTTTGGAAAAATCTTCTAAAAAATTCTGAGCTTAACAACAAAGGTGAGCATGTCTTCTCAACAAAGATGAGCATGTCTTCTATTACCAAAGAAATTGTAAACTTAGCCCAGGAGTTGCAGCTGGTTCTGGAGAATGAAGATGTAGATGAGCTTGTGGATGAACAAGGTGAAGATTTAACAACAGAAGACCTAGCCCAGCTGAATGCTCAAATAATTGAGGAACAAAGGAGAGCCGAATCAGTTGAGGAATCGGAGCATCCCAAGAAGCAGTTCAAATTAAAGGAAATGGCAGAAGTGTTTCGTAAGATTTAGGAAGGTCTATGTTTCATGGAATGGATGAAAACACCAAACGTTTCTTGAAAATAGAAAGAAAAGTTCAAGTTTACTTATTGAGAAATTTATGAAGGGGGGAACATATGAAACAGATGAAGATCGATGAGTTCATATCACATTCTACCTCCCTGACCTATACTCAGCCTACAACACCCTATGATTAATGTGTCTTATTAATGCTTCAGATTTGTTTTATGTCACTTGCAGTTCACACCTGAAGTGTATAGACTGTGACTCATTGTGGTTTAGACCAATTTTCTTAAATATGTACACTTTGGTTTTGATTCCCTTAGTAGCCCTTATGAAGCCCACACTGCCTACAAAATACATATCAGTTTTTACAGAACCTGCATTTTTTCTTCCTTTTTTGTTTTCTTTTCTTATGTGCTATTCCGGTTAATTCACTGCTGTTCCCAGATAAAGTTTTTAATTGTTATGGTATATAACTATTTTCCTTTATTCTTCTGAGGATATTATGTGGATTTTGTAATTTTGACATATCAGGGATATAGTAGTAATATTTTATTAGTCATTCCCGAGTTATGTAAAAATTGACTTGCATAAGAAGTCCTAATATGTATCTCTTATGTATGTCGGGGAGAGACTGTAATTCAAAAGAAACTGGTTTCCCAGTGGCAACACTCATGGCATGAGTAGGCTGAAAATAAGCTAAACGCGATTAAGCCTGTAATCAAACGATGGCCATCTAGTTTTCACAGGCACCGTAAGCAGGAAGTTGTTCTAGCTCTGCTTTGCATAGGACACAGTCATCTGACACATGCTTTTCTGCTGAGGGCTGATGACTCTTATGTGTTGGCACTGTGATACCATTTTAACTGTGAAACATGCCTTTACTGAGTGTCGTAGATTTTTAAATGAATGCCGTTTATGTTTTAGTGCTTTTAATAATCTGACTGAGCCTATACACTCAGTCAGATTTTAGCTGACAAAGACGATGTCTGCAATTTTTTAATTTTTAAAAATTAGAAACCTTTATAATCACAAATGTTTTTAGTATGCATCGTATACATCTCCTTTTTACCTGAATTTATTATCTAAATTTACTTGTCTTTTAATCATTTGTATATACTGATATATCATTTTTAAGTTACTTGTGTCCTGTTCTTTTTGAATACTGGACTTGGTGCATCATGGCTTTAGTTGCCCTTACTCCATAAAAATAAAATGAAATCACATCTGAGCAGTGCAGATAGGTTGGCAGGACAGCTCATGGAGTTTTGTCAATGATATACACAGACTTTGGTAGCAAGGATAAGGAGGTGATTATCCCATTGTAAAAGGCAATGGTTAGGTTGCATCTTGAAAGGCAATGGTTAGGTTGCATCTTGAAAGGCAATGGTTAGGTTGCATCCAGACCTCATTTTTAGGAATGATGTAAATCTGCTGGAGTGGGTACGGAGAAGGGCAACAAGATTGGTGAAGGGAACGAAAGGGTGGTCTTACCAAGAAAGGCTTTAGTTCTACGAATTGCAGCATTGGAGACTAGGCACCTTTGAGGGGATCTGATTGAGGTGTTTAAAGCTTTGAATGGATTGAGCAGACTTAATGCCATTGGCATTCTTCCTCTTACTCAGACTATGAGGGGGACATAGATTGAGGAAGGATGGGTACAGAATATAGATGTGTGGAGGTGTTCCTTTAGCCACTGGTGGTTGATTGTTGTAACAAATTTTCATCTGTTATGGAAATGTGTAGTTAGAACAAATTTAAGGAAGAAATAGGTAATTATTGGAGGGGATGGTCAGTTGATGCAGGAGGTTTTTTTTTTTGACTTGTGCTTTTATAAGCTTGCTTTCTTGCATCATATGCCACTGCTACTACTTCCACTAATAATAATAATAATAATAATAATAATATATTCTGTTCTTGGTATCCTTCGCCTCTCTATGTGTAATTTATATTTTTAATTTTTTTTAAAGGTATAAAACACTGGATCGGTTAGACCAAGAAAGAATGCTTATGCTTCTTCGGCACTTAGGTTTTGTTCATGGACCTATTCGAGAACATTGCCCAGCTTATCCTAAATGTATGGATACTCTAATAGAAAAAGTTATAGCACAAAAAGCACACAGGTATGAATCTTCATTTTTATTTCTGTTTTTAAAGTGAATATTGTATTCTTAATACATGTTTTTAAAATCATGTATGATTATTAGTTAATTTATGTGAAATGCAGCTGAGATTTTTGTCAGTTTTTCTGTCAGAAATCTTGCTGCATCTGCATTACACAATTGTATGGTTAATGCCATGTGGGGGAAAAAAATATTTTTGAAGCTTATAAACAAACAGTATTATCAGAAAATTAGGCCAGTCTTGATTTATCAGAAAACTAGGTCAGTTTTATATGCTTTCTGTGATTTATCCGTTTTGCTAAAAGTAATATGCCAGATTAGTGGCATCTGTTCTTTTAGCTATAGGTTAATTATGCTATAAATAAAGATGAAAGAATTGTAGTCATTTGCTAGATTTCTAATCAAAGGTAAATATTAATCATGGGATATAATAAGTCATTAGAGAACATCTATTGATCTTAGCTTGAGTGTAATTACAACATTCAGATGCTACACAAACAGTTAGTCACTTGTGATATTTAGGGCATATAACAGATTGAACATGTTTTTTCTACACTTGTTTGCTTACAGCACTAAAATTAGAGTATAACACCTGTTTTCTATTTACAGGTATACCAGCTGTGATTGAAGAAGCAAGAGTTCCCATCATGAAAGATGGGTTGCAGGAAAGATGTTAGTGAGTGGTAAAAAGGAGTGGTAGCATTTGGCAGATCTAAAGGGCATCTTGTTGAAGGAATATCTGAATTTTCTGGTGTCTCAAAGAACAGTAATAAGAGTTTTTAAGGGATTAAGTTTAAATCAACTAAAAATCAGTAGATCATGGAGATGAATTATGTCATATTTGTGTTTGAAAGTTTGTGTCAAGTGATTTTGACTGGCAACAGATATAGTGTCTAGTAAACAAAAAAAAAAAAAAAAAAAAAACACAATTTCAAACAAGACAAGAGCTGCTGCAAACAGTCAATCACAGACCTCACAACCAATTTTTGAGAGATTACTGCAAAAGGAATTGTACAAAATGGATATCTGGAGTAGTCTCTTGAAAAAGGCCATTGTGCATTAAAAAGCCATTGAATAGCTTAAAAAGCCTGGCTAATATGAGTTGAAAGGTATAAAAACTGGACTGATGATTGGAAAGCAGTGATGCCATCTGACAAATCCAGATTTTGCCTATTCTCTTAATTCTCAGCACTGAGTTCACAAGAAAAGCAGTGAGGTATTTCATCTAGACTGTGTGCAGAGTATTATACAAGGTGGTGGGTCCTCTACTTAAAATATCTGATAATACCACCCAGGATGACTCAGGCTGGCTGTACAAATATTCTAGATGATCAGGTTGTACCTTTTTCTTTAAATTTGAGAGACATGATTTTGATACTCCTGTATTGCAGGATGACAACTCCAGTACACACGGCCTCTCCCTTTTTGCACTTACATAAGGAACACAAGAAAATAGTAGGGCATATAAATTGGCCAGCCAAGTTACCAGATTTAAATCCTATAGAGAAGGTATGGGACCTCCTTGAGCTGAAAGTGAAAACACAGCGGCATTCACAACAAATGAATTATGGGTTCAGTTGTTTTCATAATACTGATATAAACTAATACTGATGTAAACTATTTAAGAGATCTGATTGAACCCCTACTAGTGTAAATTCATTAAGTGATTCATGCTAAAAAGAAGTTATTAATTGAAAAATTACACAGGTGACTAATTTTTTGTATGGTGTTTGTATATCAGTATTGGTACTGTATTACACAGTTTACATATTGTGAAGTCAAGTTGCACAGCATATGTTAGTATAAGTTTAAACTACTCAAATTTATATAAATTTAAGATTAATGACTTTCAATTTATAACTATCTTATTTTTGTTAAACTGATAATTTAAAAACTGCATAATTTAACATTCTCAAAATCAGTCTCTCTTTAAAGTCATTTGCTGTAGTCAGTTTTAATCTGCATTGTATATGTGACTACAGTGATAGACAAAATTGAGGTAACAGTTCTTAATCAATATTTTAATATAATGGTAAATGAAAAGGTGAAAGTAAGCCCATTTAAATTTTGCAAATTTTTTCCAAGTGTCAGACTTGTTCTACATGCATTGCTGTATATAAATTACTGAAGTTCTTTAAAAGGCAGTTGCTGCATCCCTGTTTTATTTCAAGACTGCTACCCTTGTAAGTATGCTAATCCCACTGTTTCTTAATGCAGGCCACTTGCTTAGAACAGTGGTATTCAACTGTTGATATGAATTTCCCTGGGGTTAAGCAAGGTCCTTTCATGAGAAGAAAATCAGCATTGCTGAAAAACACTACAAATTTTTTATAGTAAAAGCCGGCTCCCTGGCATATTCATCCAGAAAGTTCTTGCAATCAACACATTTTAAAAATAATATATTACAAAAAAAAAAAAAAAAAAAAAATGTTACACCAACTAACCACCCGGCAACAAAGAATTAAATAATTAAACATTACAAAAGTGTGTTAAATAAATTTAATAGTGTTTAAAAAAAAAAAAAAAAAAAAAAAAAAAGGAATTCATATTAAAGAGGACCTGGGGAAAAAAAATTCAGAAAGTTGGAAAGTACCAGATATATTGTTTATGTCAAATCAAAATTAACCCACAAAGACAATGAAGTCTCTCCTTTGCCTTTTTGCCATTGTTAAAATTACTTAAGCAAGTGTATTTACATTTTCATATCTGTAACCTATCCATTTATTATAGTCTTCAAAAGATCAGAAAGTTGATGAAAACATAAATGTATTGTGTTAATCTTAAAACAGAAATAAGCAAAGATCTTGCTCTTTAAGAGTTTGATATAAAAGCACGATAAGAATGGGTAAGTTTTCAGTGGTAAGAAGTGCCATTTTAAAATTAAACCAAAGGTAATAAAGTATAGCGTATATATTAGCATGACTAAGAAGTTTAACTTCACATTATGGAATTTCATTGTTTTGTGTGGGCTCTAAGAGTAATTGTAAGATGCCAGAGCTCGTGCAATTTGGGTATCATCTTTCTTGGTATCATCCATCACCATAGTTAACCCAGATCCCCATAAATGCTGGAAAGTTTGGCCATATATATATATATTGTATTTGGTAAATTTATTTGTACAGTAGACTGTTGAAATAATCACACCCCAAATGATGGAACATTTGAGCTAATGGCACATTGAGATCGGATGTTTACAAACAGCGCAGATACTTGCAGTTCCGAAAAAATAAAACGGAAAGTCATGTGATTATTATATTTATTTACTTTTGCCATTTTGAAAGTGAATTCTGTATTGATATCACAGATTATGCCGCGGTTTTACATTTATTTTAAATTAAAAACATCTAACTATGGCTCCTAAAGTTAAAACCTCATGCAGAGAAGAAAAGAAGAATAACATTAAAGCTTAGTGACAAACTTGATATAACCCAAACTATTGCATTAGGGTCACTGGGAAAGTTAATTCATATAACCATGTGCATTGTGTCTGTAAATTGCGTATGTTCTCTGGTCGGTTTGCCTGTTTTACTGGATGAAAAACCCCAGTTTCTGTGGTGGGGGGAACCTTGCTATCTACGTCCGAGATCGATTAACTCAGCCACGGAGTGATAAAAGCCCACAAAAATTCCTCATGTGATTGACGAGATTTGAACCCAGGCCTTTTCCACCTGGTTTGGGGCAGACCGTGACAATACCACTGGGCTATAAAAAAGTAAAGTGTAGCCATTATCAACCCACTGCAGGATGGAAGCGTCCTCAACAATTCATGTTGAGGGAAATGGACCATAATCTGCCACGCTGGTCCAGTGCGGGTTGGCAGATCGACTGTATTCAGCAGTCAGGGCCTTGAACCCCGGTCTACCCAAAGAGCGTGTGCTACTGCACTCCCGCTCCTGCCCACTCGGCTACGGAGGCCGTTCTGGGCTATATGCGTAGACTAAACTTGAAATAATAAAGGAAATAGAATGGGGCATAAACAGGAGTGTATTAATGGTAGAATATAACACTGGATCATCAACATGTTTGTTTTTTTTATGTGCAGTTATTAAAATTGATTCTTTATCTCTCTATTTCTTATTTAGCCTCATATATTTCTTCATTAAATATATTAAAAATAAAGCTATCTAGATAACGGAAAAATCAAAATAACAGCATTGCGAATCCCCAAAGGTACTGTTATTCTGGAGGTCTACTGTATTAATAAATGCATTAATATGTTTGGATTAATTTATCAGTCAGTGTTATAAACGGTTATTTCAAAAATGTATTTAGAAGATAATCTTTGCAGGGGGAAAAAAATATAATGGACTGACTACACTATTCATTGAGAAAATTGTCAGGGTTATTTCAGCAAGAAAAGTTAGAATTGTAAGGAGTTCACTGAACAAAAGGTTGAATTGTAAAGGGATGTGTAAATGAAAATGACTGAATATCACTAGCCTAGAAGATTACTTAACTTACGATTAGTGATGGGCATAATTAAGAGGTCATAAGTGATTATTTTGATTATAGCAAATCATTCAGTTATTTAATTTATACTCATATCATTCAAATGATCAATTCGATTATTGAAAATCATTCAGTTATATAATTTGAATGATATTAAATTAATTATTTGATTATTTCAGTCAGTCATCTCATTCAATTATACCATTCAAATGATTACTAGTTAATAACTACAATTCATTTGATTATTTTGATTATTGATATTATAAAGGAATTATTCAATTATGGAAATCACTGGATTATGCCCCTCACTACTTGTGATAGAAAGTGGTAGGAAGAATTAAAGCAGGACAGTTTTAAAGAAATTACACTTTTCCAAGTGATAAGTTTGAAATTAGATTTATTGATAAGTCAGGATAAAAATTTTAACAAATTTTTGACACAGTCTGTCCCAGCATATAAATTTTACTGCCTGTGGACCAGCATTAATGTTTATGAATTTCTTATTGAATTCCGTTTTCAATCCATGGCTAAGTTCTTCAAGGATATAAAGTAAAAAAAAAATTGAATTATTTTTAAGAAGTTACATAGAATGTAAGTAGAATAAATTTAAAAAGGTACATACTGTAAGTAGACTTAATTATAAAAAGTTACATGCTGTAATTACAAAATAATTCATACATTGCCAGCTTTAGTTGGTAGATATGATTTACTTTGTAAAGGTTGTATTCACTTAAACAGCAGTGGTGCGAGAGTTTTTGCTAATGCCATCGAGGATGCATTAACATTGGTTGGCAGAAACTGCTAGTTTGGGAGCGGGGGTCATTAGTAGAGGGCATATGATCAAGAAAGCAAGCTTATACAGCATCAGCCAAAAAAAAAAAACTTCTAAGTTGGCATGAGATTGACTGAGATTAGTGGTGAGGGACAAAATTACATTTGCATTCTCTCTGAGGACACTAGGGTCATACCAAAAATAACCTTAAATATTTAAAGGGGTGGTGTAATAGAAGCAAAATTTGTCAGCATTCAAAGACCATAAAGAAAAACACCTAAGTAACTATAAAGGGTACCTTAGGGTTGTCAAAAGCAAAAAAGTAAAACTTAATATGTCTATACAGAAATCCTAAGAGTATTGTAAACAAAATAAATGAATTTGAGATTTTGATCAGATCAACTAATGCTGATGTTGCTGGGCTTATTGAGACCTGGTACCACTCAGAGATACAAGATGAATTTCATTTTGGTGAATACCATGTGTTCAGAAAAGATAGAGTAAGGCAGAGGGGTGGGTGTCTGATGTTTTTGATCAAAACTGCCTGAAGGCTACAAGAATCTTCCCTGAGTTAGATCACTGTAATGGAGACATTGTCAGTGTGGTATCAAGTGACTTGCAGTAAAGGAAAGATGTGAGTAGGGGTATTTTATCGGACAAATGACTGAGAGTATAACAAAAATATCTTTAGGGCAGTTTGAATGGGCTAGCAAGTACTGTCTCATTTTGGACTATTACCTCTACCTCTTATAGAGTGGAATATGTGGACCAGTATATTCAAGGGAGTACAGGGGAATCTAATAGCCTGGATCTAGCTCTCACTAAGAAGTTTAACTATCAAAAATTTTAGAATGGGGAACCAGAGCAGACAGTGACCCAAATATCATAAAATGGATTGTACCTAAAGAAGCCTACATAGCCTGAGGTGAAGGTGAGAGATTCAATTTCAAGAGATGGGACTATAATCGAATAAGATATTTCTTGAGCTCAGTTAATTGGAGTGACTACCATATGGAGTCAGATACAAATATGCTATGGGCAGCATCCAAGGGATTCATTGTCAAAGCCATGAATGTATTCATACCAGTAATCAAATTCCATAAATGTGAGATTCAGAAATGGATGACAGGTTGTTAAGAGTTGGATTGAGCAAAAGATACAAGCATTGGGCAGTTATAGACAGTTATGTTTCTCTAGTTTGTATAAGCATTTAGAGAATATTTAACAAAGCCACTGATGGGATAAGATAGGTAAAAACTGATCATGCAGAGGCACTAACAAAGAGAGCTAAGAACAGTTCTCATATGTGAATACAAGAAAGAAGAGAGTAAATTCAGTCAGACCCTTAATTGGTTGCATTGGAAGGTCTGTAGAAATCCCAGCAGAAATATATTAGGCTGCTATGAAATAAGTGATATAAAAATCTTAGAGAAGCATTAGTTAGAAAGATACCAAGATTAGAGGAATGCCCTGGAGGAAAGATGGTATATATTCAGTTGAAAATTAAAAAAAAAAACTGTGTGTGGGTGTATCAAACCATTGGAAATGTTATTGAAAATGGCATTGGGCTCCAGGAAGATTCTCTTGAACTGGAGAAGTGCTAATGTCAATCTATAAAGTGCCAATCAATAAAGGTTTTGCTAAAGAGGAAGTAGGTAATTATAGGCGAGTAAAGTTTGACTTCTGTGGTAGGGAAGATCATGAGGACTAGTTAAGGATGTGATGTGATTCAGGACCATCTCAACAAGAATACTTTCTTGAATAGTTCCAGCATCAGTTCATTAAGGGAGGTCACGCCTGAACAATCTAGTAGATTCCTATTGTTACTTACATCCACCTGCTTAATGGTGTAGTTATTAAGCTTTTGATAATGTTTTTCGTGGAAGACTGCTATATAAACTGGAAGGAATTGGAGCTACTGGTCAGATCTTATGTAGGATGGCAGACTGGCTAAAAGATAGGAGACAGAGGGTTGTCATAAATGGTCAGTTCGGGGTGGACCAGCATAACAAGTGGGATGCTCAGGAATTGGTTTTGAATTTCCTCCTATTCATAATTTTCATAAATGAAATTGACGAGAGTATCTGAGGTAAGCCCTAAATGTTTGCTGATGATTTGAAGGTGTGAAGGAGTTTTAACAACCTGAGCTAAGCCACATTCCTTCTAAAGGACTTGGATTGGTTGTATATATGGTCTGAAAAATGGTAACTAAAGTTTAATTCTTCTAAATATCTGGTTATAATTGGGGAACAGAAATCCTCGAGTCAATTATAAGCTAGGGAGATCAGCTAAAAGTGGTTCAAGACAAAAAAAAAAAAAAAAAAAACATAGGTGTAATGATAACATGGAAAATTTTTAAACAGGTAGCTAGAAAGGCACATGGTGTCCTATGATTTATAAGTTTACAACAGAACTGAATGACCTTGTAGGAATGGTATGAATATTCTGTTTTATTTGAATGTTTATTATTATTGTATTTATTTATTTTTGACTGACCAGAAAAAGTTTGCTTCTTTGCACTATTTAGCCTTACTGATAGTGATTTTGATCTATATAAGAAATGTTTATAAATCTTTAGAGTGGTTACATGCAATCTAATTAAATCTAAGGCATTGTATCCAGTCAACATGGATGACCAGTGCTATGTTGAGTCAGTTTTGTGTGACATAATTACTGGAAAAACAAAATTGAGAGTGGGACTGTGTTGTTATAGGCCTGATTACTATGATGAGTATATCAAACATTTATACAGAAAAATAGAGTGGGCCAGTAAATCAGAATGTCTTATAATGAGGGATTTTACTTTCAAAATATTGATTGTAATTTGTGGGTTGATCACTCGTACACTAGAAAGACTTGTCGATTTATTGAATGACTGTTTTCTACAGAAGCATGTTAGAGAGGCAGAAAGAAGAAGTAATATTCTTGATCTGGTTATCAGCAGTGATTCTTTATGCATTAAGAATCTGCAGGTAAAGGACACACTAGGTGGCAGTGATCACAGTATACTACTAATGTGGAATTTAATTAAAGACATGCTACCATCACGGGTAAAGGGAAAGGCTTTGGCTTTCATATGATTGACTACAGTGTTCTCAAACAGTTTTTAAATTCTGTGCAGTGGGACCATCTGATGATGTTAAGAATCTGCAGGTAAAGGACACACTACGTGGCAGTGATCACTGTATACTTACTAATGTGGAATTTAATTAAAGACATACTACCATCAAAGGGAAATATGAAAGCTTTGGCTTTCATATGATTGACTACACTGGTCTCGAACAGTTTTTAAATTCTGTGCAGTGGGACCATCTGATGATGTTACCAACAGCAAATCCTAAATGGGAAGCATTCAGGGAAGTAATCATAGAAGTTACTAGGCTTTTCATACCACAAAGAAATACTGTTCAAGATTTAGACCTAAATGGATGGCAGAGAAGAAGAAAAAAAAATGCATGGGATGCATAAAAGTTAAGTGATACAGAAGCCTAAGTATATATAAATTATTATTATTAGCTACATGGTGCAAGGAAGCCTGAGGCATATGCTGCACCAGCCAAAAAAAAAAAAAAATTCCCCAAAGTTATCCTGAGAGAGAGAGAGAGTCAAAAGTAGAAGGGAATCACCAAGAAAGAGAACAGTTAGTCTGTAATCAATTTACATAGGAAGTTTAGGCAGATTATGAGAAGTATGGCAAAGAACAGCTGGAAAAACTTTATGCCAATATTAGCAGTAGAAGGAAGAAGCTGAATCATGTTGGTCCACTTGATGTTGATGGTTTAACTGTTAGTTGCTGAAAAATTGAATAGGTATTTTGCCTATACATTCACACATGAGGAATTCTTTAGGGAAGGGGATGCCAGAAGTTTATCAAACTCTAACAGGCAGCTAAATGATCTTGTGATAAGTGAAAGGAAAGTGAAAGCTAACCATAAAAAAGGTGCCTGGGGTGGATTGAATCTATCCAGTTATATTAAGGGAGGCAGCGAAAGAGCTAAGCAAACTCTTAGCCATAATTATGAGAGCAGCTATTGGATTCAAGGAGGTGCCTGTGGACTGGAGATGTGGGAATGTATCCCCAATTCACAAAGGGGGGGGATCAAAGGGTGACTCGTAATTACAGACCTGTTAGCTTGACTTCTGTTCCAGGGATCATAATGGAGTCACTGGTTAAAGAATTAATGCAGGATCATTTAGACAGGAATGCAGTTATACTGCAGTCACAGCAGGGTTTGTTAAGGCATGGTCTTGTCTAACCAGTCTGATTGAATATTATGAGATAGTGACCCATGAACTGGATGCAAATAATAATCTTGATATCATACTTGGATTTCAGGAAGGCTTTTGATACTGTTGCAAATAAAAGTCAGCTGTACAAACTGGAGCAATGTGGCATTTAAAGGGAAAGTTACTGTTATGGATAAATGGATGGTTTAGTGGATGAAGGCAGAGAATCTGTGGGCACTGCTCTTCCGTGGACCAGTGTTATTATTGGAGTCGCACAGGGTTCAGTGTTTGTGAAGCCTTCATACCACTGGAGCAAGAGTAAGTACTTTTACAGGATTGGAATACAGCATCTGACATGGAGATGGCAGAAGTGCATAAAAAATTATGGTGACTGTGTGGAAAAATAAGTGTGTTTATTAATGATTGAGGATTATTTGATGTAAAAGGCATAGTTGTAGTAATTAAACTTCCTGAGAAAAAAACAGGAGTTACTACTCTTGTACCACTCCTCTTACACTCAAGTTAGTGGAAAATAAAATATACTTGGGGTTAATTTGCAGTCAGATATGAAATTCTTTGAACAGTTCACACAGGCTGCCAAGACAGATCATAGTGTTTTGTGAATGATATACAGAAACTTGGGTAGCAAGGATAAGAAGGTGATTATTGCTTTTTTGGGCCTATTGTTGTTTTGTGTGTTTATTAATGATTTTGAAGTTATATTACGCTTAATGTCTAGTTTGTAGATGATATAAAGTTGGCCGGGTACTTATTGACAGTAATCAGGGTTGGCTACTGCAATTCAGTCTAAGGAAATGAGGTCACTGGGCTGAGAATCGGCAGTTGAAGTTTAACATTGACAAATGCAAGGTACTGCATGTGGGTAGCAGTAATACAGAATAACTTGTCAACTGTGTGGTGCTACGAGGGCCGATACAAAAGCAATTCCTCCTAATTTTTTGCTTTCAAATGTGATGCCGAAGATAATTTCGTGTGTCACTAAGTGGTTACTACAGGTCTCTAGTTTCATCTTACTCAGTGGCACTATGATTGTTTTCGTGAGTGCAGCAAATGGATAGTTCAGAATCGCGGATGTTACAGATATGCGTATCAAGCAAAGGGTGGTGATTGAATTTTTTACCAAGGAAGAAGTGGCACCTATAGAAATCCATACGTGTCAAAAATGTTTATAGTGAAAATACTGTAGATGTGAGTACAATTAGACATTGGGTAAGGCACTTTAAAAGTGGGGAAAGTGACATTGTTGACAAGCCCCGAAGCGGCTGTCAGTGACAACTGACAACAAGAGCCAGGTCAACACATTGACCAAAAAGTATCACAACACAAATTGTGCGACAGTAGGTAACTGTGATAACGATCATAAAGGAACTAGGCCACAACAAGCTTTCCACCTGGTGGATCCCAAAAATGCTGACACATGAGCACAATGGAGCCCGGAAAGTCGCCTGTACTGAACTTCTTCGGCACTACAAAAGTAAAGGAGAGGTTTTTCTTTCACACATAGTCACAGGTGATGAAACCTGGTTCACTATTATTAGCATTAGTTGAGGCATATGATGCAAGAAAGCAAGCTTATACAGCATCAACCTTCCTATTTCACCCATCCAGTCACTTCAAATGTTTGTCTATTTCAGCCTTAAACTTATTTAAGCTATCAACTTCCACAACAACAAATCGAAGTCTGTTCCTGAAATCAATTACCTGCTAGCTGAAGGCAAACTTCCGCATATCTATTGTACAACTGTCTTTACTCAATTTGAATCTGTGCCCCCTCAGGTTTGTAATCTGAGCAAGTGGAAGAATCCCATCAGCATTGGGCCTGCTCAAACCATTCAAGGCTTTATACACCTCAATCAGATCACCTTGCTGGTGCCTAGTCTCCAGACACTGCAACTTGCAGAACTTAAGCCTTTCTTGGTAAAAAAAATGGTAAGATCACCCCTTTGTTCCTCTTGCCAATCTTGTTACCCTAATTTGTACTCATTCTAGCAACTCTACATCCTTCCTAAAATGAGGCCTCCAGACCTGTACGCATTACTCAAGTTGTGACCTGACCATTGCCTTATACAAAGGGATAATCACCTCCTTGTCTCTGCTAGCAAAATTCCTATACAGGATGTTTCAAAAATGATGGTCAATAATTTAAAGGTGAAAAGTACAAACTAAAATAAGCAAAAAATTCTCAGTGAACATCGGGCCGCAAATGAACCGTTTTCGAGACAATGCACATTTTCTGTTAAAATCTGCCACTGACTATGGGAGCACTAGTTTAGCAAAAAGCTGTGAATCCTTTGCTAAGGGTGGTTTTATTAAACATAAGATAATACATTTTTTTATTTTTGGTTTCAACACCATAGGACTTTATAGATGTTACATGTTACAAAAGATGTTCAAAATCCTCTCAGGCATTACCAGGTTTCTGATTTGCTGAAAGGCTCCTTCAACTCGACACTACAATTCCTATGTTAATGTCAGAAGTGTACACCAAGCTTTTTACATGACCACAGATACAAAAATTCATAGAATTTAAGTCTAGTGATCTGAGAGGCCACATTACAGGCCCACCTCTACCTATCCACCATTCACCATACCTTCTAGTTAGATGCCGCGTCACAACTTGAGCAAATATGCCAGTGCACCATCATGCATAAGCCATTCTGGCGTTGCTGAAGTGGAACATTATCATCATCAAGGAGGTCTGGAAGAACATTCTGCAGAAACTGAAGGTACAACTCTCCTGTTAGCCTGTTTGGCAGAAAGTGTTGTCCAATTAGGCGGTCTTCTAGTAGTCCTGCACAGACATTCAACGAGAAACGTTGCTGATGTTGTGACTCGTGAATTGCATTAGGATTTTCGTCGGACCAGACGACACAGTTATGCAAACTAAAAATACCATTACGAATAAACCCAGCTTCGTCAGGGAACAAAAAGTTGTTTAAAAATTGGAGTTTCAGGACACACAGTTGTTGCATCCATTGGCAGCAGTTTGCTCTGGGAGGGTAGTCTGTATTGCTGAGACCTTGTACATGCTGGATATGGTAGGGGTACAGTAATTGGCGATGTAAAATTTTCCACACACTGTTATTACTCAGTACACACCCTTGCAGAGCAACCCTCCTTGTCGAAATTCCTGGATTTTGTTCTATTCTTTCTAGCACCCTTTCCTCAACATCAGGTGTTATGCTTCTGGGCCTACCTGCTTTTACTCCATGTGTGAAGCACCCATTTTCTCTAAGGCATTGATATACCCTGATGAATATGCCGCTGTTGGGCTGCCTTCGGTGGGGAAATGCTTCTTGGTACAAACGTACAGCCTCGAGTGCACTGCATTTGGCTTTACCATACAGGAAGTGCATGTCCGCATACTCTTCGTTGTTGTAACCTCTTTCCATGCAGACTATTCTTTGACAAGTACGATTCACTTAAGGACCCATGTTTACTAGGCTTTTTTTTTGCATATTGTAGTCTACAGTTCACCTTTAAATTATTGATTATAACTTTTGAAACACCCTGTATATCATTGACAAGACTCCATGACCTGCTGTAGCAGCCCATCTACACTGCTCAGAAAACTTTATATCTGACTGCACAATTACCACCAAGTCTTTTTCATTTCCACTTCCTTGAGTGTAGTACCACACAGTTGGTAAAGTTCTCTTGGGTTACTGCTACCAATATGCAGCACTTTGCATTTGTCAATATTAAACTTCAGTTTCCACTTCTCAGCCAATCTGCCTACCTTTTCTAGATCTTGTTGCAGTAGCACACTGTCTTTACCGTCATTAACAACCCTGCCAATCTTTGTATCATCTACAAACTTAGACATTATGCCATTATGCCTGATATACCTTCATCAATATCATTGATAAATACACAAAACAACAATAGGCCCAGCACTGAACCCTTTGTGACTGCACTAATAACATTAGACCACAAAGAGCAGTGTTCATTGATTAACACTCTCTGTCATCTCCCACTCAACCATCCCTTTATCCATTGTAGCAACTTGTCCTTAATGCCATACTGTTCCAATTTGTACAGCAGTCTTCCATGTGCAAAGTATCAGAAGCTTTCCCGAAATCCAAATGTATGATATCAAAATTAATTTTTGCATCTAGTTCCTTTGTGTTCACATTAAGTATCGAATCAGATTGGTCAGGCAAGAATAGAATTCCCCTTAACAAACCCATTCTATGTCTGAACTATTACTGCAATCTTGTCTATATGATCCTGAAATGCTTCTTTAACAAGTGACTCCATTATTTCCCCCGGAAAAGATGTGAATAAGGCCCTGAAATGAAGCGACTGTCGATGGACTGGTACCATCAAAATTCACCTCGCAAGAAGTTCAAAAGACAGCCTTCTGTCTGTAAAGTAATGGCAACAGTGTTTTGGGACGTGATGGGGCCTTGCTTGTGGACTTCTTGAAGAGTGGCACCACAATCAACTTAGATCGATATGTGGAAAAGAAAAAGTTGAAAGCAGACATCAGTAGAGTTCAACTAGACAAAAACATTAACGAGGTTCTTCTTCATGACATTGCATGACCCCACACCAGTTTGTTCATGGTGCAGGCCATTGCAAAACTTGGATGCACATTCTTCCTCACCCCTCTCATAGCCCGGATTTGCACCTTCCGACTATCACCTCTTCGGACTGCTGAAGGATTCATTCCATGGAACCCATTTTGCAGATGAAGATTAACTGAAACACAGTGTTTGTGGAGCCTTCCGGAGCAAGAGTAAGTACTTTTACAGGATTGGAATACAGCATCTGACATGGAGATGGCAGAAGTGCATAAAAAATTATGGCGACTGTGTGGAAAAATAACTGTTTATTAATGATTGAGGATTAATTGATGTAAAAGGCATAGTTGTAGGAATTAAATTTTCTGAGAAAAAAAACAGGAGTTACTATTCCCGTACTGTTCCTCTTACACTCAAGTTAGTGGAAAATGAAAAAGACTTGGGGGTTAATTGTGCAGTCAGATATGAAATTCTTTGAGCAGTTCACACAGGCTGCCAAGACAGATCATGGTGTTTTGTGAATGATATACAAAAACTTGGGTAGCAGGGATAAGAAGGTGATTATCACTTTGTACAAGGCCATGGTTAGTCTGCATCTTGAGTACCATGTACTACTGGTCTGGAGGCCTAATTTTAGGAAGGATGCAATACTGCTGGAACAGAGGAAGCATTCAGATTGGTGTGGGAACAAAAGGGTGCTCTTACCAAGAAAGGCTTCAGTTCTGCAAATTGCAGCATATGGAGACTAGACACCTGCGGGGTGATCTGATTGAAGTGTTTAAGGCCATGAATAGATTGAGTAAACTGGTATTCTTTCTCTTGCTGAGGGGTCATAAATTCAAGCTGAGAAAGGATGGATGCAGGATAGATGTGCACAGTTGGCCTGAAGCCAGCAGGTGGTTGATTGTTGGAACAGGCTTCCATCTGTTGTTGTGGAGGTGGTTGGTTTGATTGAATTCAAGGAAGAACTAGATAAATTCTTGGATAGTCTAGATGGGTGAAGTGTGCAGGTTTGTTTTTTTGTCTGTTGCTATATAAGCTTGCTTTCTGGCATTGTTTGCCACTACTACAACTACCGCTATAATAAGGTATTTACTAGTTTTAAATATTGTATTCAGGTTTGCAAACTTGAATACAATATTCCAAAAAAAAAAAAAAGTCTTAGCTTCTGGACAGGGTTCAGAGAAAAGCAGCTAGATTGGTGATGAGTGTGAAGCGGTGCACGTATGAAGATGGCAATGAAAAGAAATTTAAATGAGTCACGTAAAGCTCTGAAAGAATTGAATAAAATGAATGAGGAAGTTCTCTTCTCCCTTGTGGGTAAAATACAAAGCGGGGAGCACAAATATAAAATCTAAGAGAATAACAGAAGATTTGATATCACGAAGTTCACCTATTGTCAAACAGTGGAATAAGTAGCTCACAAGGTGGAAGCAATGGTTTTGTCTGAGTTGAGTTTATAGCAGAACTGAATTACCCCGTAGGAATGTTGTGGGTATTCTCTTTTATTTGAATGTATATTTTTATTTTATTGATATATTTATTTTTGACTGACCAGAAAAAGTTTGCTTCCTTGCACTTTGTCCTTAATGCTATTCTGTTCTTGTTTGATCTACATAAGAACTGTTTATAAAGCTTTAGAGCTGTGACATGCAATCTGTAGTATGCAAGAAGGTAAACCCTCTGTTCATAGCATCATAATAATTCCGAGAGGTAAGTTATTTCCTCTGTAAATTCTGGAAGCTGAAATATAAGTGATTATGTATTGACCAGCTTAGTAAAAATTGCATTATTAAATTAAATTACTTTTTTTCTCCATTTATGCATTATATTTAAATTTACTGTTTTTCTTAATTTCTTGTCGATATTTATTAACAAATATTATTTGTTAATAAATATTATTTGTTAATAGTATTTGTTAATAAACAAATGTTTATTAACAAATACTAGTTAGTCTTGTATTTTCTTCCATTTCTTTTCACGAGTAACTCTCACTATTGATTTAGAATGTTTACCCTGTGGCTGTTTTGCTGTTACTAGTGCTGTATGTGTGGATGTAGGTTTGTGAATTTCTTCTAGTAGGAAGAAGAATGTATATATACACGTTCCAGTAGTTCGATTTTCTTAAATACTGGTATTTTTTACATATAGGTATTATTGTTAATACAATACTGGTCTTTAAGATAGCCTTATCTCGGTTATCTTAATTTCCCATGGCCTATACATTTAGGATTTAGAAGCTTATTGCGTATTGCTAAAGAAATTTTTATGATAATTATTGATGAAAAATTTTTTTTTTTATATATCTGTAGCAATAGGCAATTATCAATACTGTTTTATAACTATATAAGATGGATTAAACCACAATAGAATGATAATACAAAAGAATAATATATATATGTATACAAAAGAAATAAAATCTCTAATTTCTAAATGATATAAATGACCGAAAATTATGCAATAATTACATTATGATACTTTTGATTTGTTATTTTGTTAATATTTGATTTAGTATGACTTTGCTAATTATAGTGACTATTAGGGGCCTGGTAGGTTATGGTTACACACACACACACACACACACACACACACACACACACACACCTAGGCTATATTGTTAAAAATAAAAAAAACTTAGTTCTTATATATACCATATTTATTCTAACTTGATCCTTATTTTTACTTTAATAAATTACACTGCGTTTATAGAAATGCATTTCCTGATACATGGTCAGGTGTAGTCCCCTGATATAATACCTGATCATGTATAAATATTTGTTGTAGCTGACATCAGATCAGGCACTTTTGCCATACCTATATTCGACCATTGCCTAAATATGTCCCCCCATATCTGATGACAGCTGTACCATTTTTATTTTTTATCTTTATTTTTGTTTTATTGGTATTTTGCCATACTAATTTTTCTGTACAGTTCCCCAATCTTCTATTGGCTTAGTAATTTAGCCCATAAATTTCTTAATTCATCATAACTTTTAGGATATTAACATTCTTTCACCTTTCACATATCTACTACACTTCTTTTTTAACTATCCTCATCCTTCTTGTTACTGGCACTTTGTGTAACTTTCACATCCAAGAGTAAGGGAAATTGTAAAATTTGATTATTCTTTGGCTGAGTGCAAAATATAAAACTAACAAATGAACAAAGTAAAGTCATATCTAAAGAAGTGATTAATTTATTAATGCTTTTGAAACTACTGTCTAAAAGAATAAAGATTTTATTGCTTATAAAGTTTTGAGTGGAAATTATTTATAATTTTAGATGAAATTTGTTTCTGAGTATTACTGTAGTTTTAATGAGCATTCTGAAGCCAAATTGTGGATGTGTCATCATCAGCCATTTTCAATCCACTGCAGGAAAGGCCTCTCCAGCAACTTTCCAGTTCCTTCTGTTTTGTGCAATGGCCATCCATTTACTACCCACAAACTCGTGAATTTCATCTATCCATCTCTGCCGTTGTCTTCCAGGTTTTCTTCTAGTTCCTCTTGGGTACCATTCTGTTATTTTCTTAGTCCATCTGTCATCATGTCTTTGAGCTATGTGTCCTGCCCAAGACCATTTTAGTTCTTTAGTTTTGATAAGAATGTCCTTTACTTGAGTTTTCTGCCTAATCCACTTGTTTCTCTTCTTATCTAACAGTCTGATTCCCAATATAATTTGTTCCATTCTTCACTGTGTAGTTCTCACCTTCTCTTCCATTCTTGTGAGTGCCCAAGTTTCACTTCCATAAGTCATGGTGGGGAGTATACATTGGTTCATTATTTTACATTTCGGACAAATTGGGGTATTACTCCTCAGTATGTGACCATAGTTCCTTCAATCATCATATCCCTTTCTATGGCATACTTGTTCATCATTACTTTTGTTTTAGCCATGTTCATCTTTAGTCCAAAATCCTTACTAACTGTGCATAACTGATTAAGATTTTCCTGTAATTCTTTGGGATTGTGGCTTATGGCCACAGTGTCATCTGCAAATCGTAAATGGTTTAGGTACTCTCCATTCACGTTTGACTCCTTTCTGCAACCAGTCTTATTTTCAGAAAGCTTCTTCAAGGGCAGCAGTAAACAACTTCGGAGATATTGTGTCTCCTTGTCGAACTCCTTTCTCAATTTTAAATTTGCTACTGTCTTTGTCTAGTCTAATAAAGGAGGTAGCGTTCTCATATATTTTCTTCAAAATCGTAATATATGGGGTATCTATGCCTTGTCTTTCCAGTGCCCGAAACATTGCCTTAAGCTGTATGGAATCAAATGCCTTTTCATAATCCACAAATTCCAGGCATAATGCTGTTTTATATTCATTTGCTTTCTCCAATAGTTGTGATATTATGTGAAGGTGATCCACAGTTCAGAATCCTGTCCTTAAGCCAGCTTGCTCTTTTGGTTGATTTTCATAAAGTATTCTTTCTAATCTGTTAGTAATGACCCTTGTGAACAACTTGTAGATGTGGTATAACAAGCTAATTGGTCTATAATTTCCAATTTCTGATTTATTTCCTTTCTTATGCAGCAAAACTATGATTGCATTGCTCCACTCCTTAGGCGTCACACCTTTTATAATGCATTTTGTGAAGTCTTGCCAATTTTTGTGTCATGTCTCTTCCTCCCAATTTTAACAACTCTACAGTAACTTCATCTTCCCCCGGGGCTTTCTGATTCTTCATTTTCTTCAATGCATGTTCTACCTCATCAGGAAGAATATCTGGTATGTTGTATGTGTTACTAATTTGCGATCCATCTTCCCCACTTCTGGCATCATTCCCTCGCTCCTTGTATAATTCTTTAGTAGTCTTCTGCTATTTGAATTATGCTTTTTCTGCTATTTCTAAGTACACCATTGCTATTCTTCAGTTTCAGTATCATTTGTCTTTCTGTATTACTGCTCATGGCTGCTGATTTAAGTCCTCTGTTTTCCCTTAATGCTTGTTCAATTCCTACTATTAGTTCACACTCTCCCTATATATATTTATATATCTTGTTCGAATTTTCAGTCGTTAATAAAATACTTTTTATTCATCCACTCAAGTTCAAATACATTTTTTTAAACTTGTAGTGGATGACACTTGATGTTAATACAGTTTTTTCAAATATTAATTCATTAATTAAATTTAATTAATTAATTTTAGCTTTATATGGGAGAAAAAAATTTCTCTTATATAAGATATTTAGCAGGATATAAATTTAGGAATAAATACCGTCAGTGGCGAAGCGTGTAGATCGCTGGAAAAAAATTTCTTTTTCAGATTCTTTTTTCATTCTGGGTGCTAGTCTGAGTCAAGGAGGGAACAAAATGGAAAATGAAACATGTGAATAAAAATAATAGTCCAACACCATATATAGAAAGGAAAATGGAAAATAAGGAAATTCGTTTTCTATTTTGCCACTTAATATTGTGATTCTGTCATATGTATATACATATTTATATTAATTGTAATTATTTAATAAAAAGTAACTAAAATAAAAATTTTCTTTGTTGACCTAAGTAGGAATTGAATTTAAAATTTTTTTTTTATATTACTTGTTCTACTTTTCTTGTGTTAAATCTTCTTATGTCCTATCTGAGTCTCTTTCTAATGGCTTTGCATAACTCAGTATACTCAATTTTTTCTTTGTCAGTGTTTATCTTGCTCTTCATTTGTTGCCTTCTGTTCATCATGACAAGTGTTTCTCGACTAATTTTTTCTTCTTTGGATTTCTTTTTTACGTATAGGTTTCTTAGGCTTTATCACTTTCAGAAAGTTGAAATATTCCTCATTGATATCTTGGTCTTGAGCAGTCTGCAAAAGCTCAAACTTGTTCTTAAGTTCCAGTACACACTTCATTTTCTCCTCTTCTGTTATCTCAAAGACCTTCATATTATTTACTCGAGTCAGTTTTTTCCTTTCTTTTCTTACATCTATATCAAGTGTGCATCTTACCATTCTGTGATCACTTCCAACATTTACCTTATTCAGGACAGTAACGTCATTCACAATTTCATTAGTTGTTAATCCATTTGGACTCTTCCATGTCCACTTTCTGTTCACCCTTTACTTGAAAAAAAGTGTTCATTACTGACAATCCTTGAGATTCTGCAAATTCCACAAGTCTTTCACCTCTTTCATTTCTTTCACCAGTTCCAAAATTTCCTACAGTTCCCCTTTCTGCGCTGTTTTGTCTTTTTCCAACCTTAGCATTGAAGTCCCCCATAATGATAGTGTAGTGGGTTTTCTGCTCATCTAGAAGACTCAGTTTCGGTGTACACTTCTTCAACCTCTTCATCATCAAGGCTCGATGTTGGTGCATAAATCATTATAATCTTTAGTTTGTACCTTGTAGTAGTCTTTGACACCCTTGATGTTGATTTTTATATCTTTATGGACCACAAAAGCCAACTCCACCTTTGCTCCTTTCACTGTTTCCATTGGTGTACAGCAGATTTCCACTTGATAAACTTATAAGTGATTCATTTCTTCTTCTTGTTTCAGCCAAACCGATTATATTCCAATTCACATTTTCTAATTCCTTTTCCAGCTCTAATATCCTGTCTTCACCAATGAGCGATCTCACGTTATAACAGGCCAAGTTCAGTTTCTGTGCATGGCAGCCTGGTTGTACCCAGAGATTCTTAGTACCCTCTGCTTCCACTCTGATCCTCTCACTGCCATAAAAGGGGGAGTGAAAGCTGCTGGGGACTGAGGGCCATTTTTTTCGTCGTGCTGTCATGTGCTGGAAGGTTTGGTCTTTTCCTCTTCACGCTGACCAGGCATCTTGAAGAGAACCACTGTACACCTTCGTTGCTACCTAAGTGACGTAACAGGGCTTACCATCGAGAAGGTGTGCATGAGTGGATATTAGGGAGGCAGGCTCACCGGACTTCTTCTAAATCTTCTGTAATAGAAAGATATTGGATCCATCAGTGTTTTAGACTGAGTGTCTGATAACACACAGAATACCTTTTCCCTCTAAGACACATGTGGATGTGTTACTGTGTAACACACCCACATGTGGATGTGTAACTTTAACCAAAAAGCAAACTTGAAAATGCTGCAAGTTTTATTTATTTTTATTTTGTTTTAAAATAAAGTTTTGTAAGGCAAGTATTTTTTGAATTAATTTTAGCAACAAGTATTGGAAACATGATGCAACATGATACAGCATCAGACAAAAAAAAAATCAATCCCATTCCTTCTAATAATTTGTCCAAACCTTCCTTGAATTTATTCAAGCTTACTCACTCTACAACATTGGATGGAAGTGTACAACAACCCTTCATTCTCCACCACCCAGTGAGGTACCACCAAATTGGTACCGCATATGGGATCATTGCTATCCCTTTGCATTACCTTGCATTTATCAATTATACCTCATTTGCCATTTTCCAACCATCTGTTGAGTTTATCCAGATTCTCTTAAAATACCATACCCCAATTACTGTCATTAAATACAGTCTGTCCTCGTATAGCACCATAGTTGTGTTCCTAGAAACCCTCGTGCAATGCAAAATCGTGCAATATAAACAACAGGCCCTATGGGAAAAGTGGGGTTAGGTGCCGACCACCCAAGATTGAACACACATTTGGAACCAAACACAATAAATAATCGGGTAATTTTAATCATTATAGTAGTAGTAGTAGTGGCACATGATGCAAGAAAGAAAGTGTAGGAGCTTATGCAGCATCAGCCAAAAAAAAAAAAATCACACCATTCCCTCCAAATGCCTGTCCAGTTCCTCCTTAAATTTATTTAACCTATCAACTTCTACAACGACAGATGGAAGTTTGTTCCAGCAATTAACCACCCGCTGGCTAAAGGCAAATTTCCGCACATCTATTCTACATCTGTCCTTTCTTAATTTGAACTTATGTCCCCGTAGGTTGGTAATCTGAACAAGTGGAAGGATCCCATCAGAATTCAGCGTGCTCAACCCATTCAAGGCCTTATAGACCTCAATCAGATCACCGCGCAGGTGCCTAGTCTCCAGCCACTGCAATTTGCAGAACTTAAGCCTCTCTTGGTAAGAGAATCCCTTCATTCCCCTCACCAATCGTGTTGCTCTTCTCTGTACACGCTCAAGCAACTCTACATCCTTCCTAAAATGAGGCCTCCAGACCTGTACGCAGTACTCAAGGCGTGGCCTGACCATTGCCTTATACAGAGGGACAATCACCTCCTTTTCCCTGCTAGCAAAATTCCTATATATCATTGACAAAACCCCATGACCCGCCCTAGCAGCCTGTCTGCACTGCTCAGAAAACTTCATATCTGACTGCACAATTACTCCCAGGTCTTTTTCATTTTCTACCACCTTAAGTGTAGTACCACACAGTTGGTACGTTTCTCTGGGGTTACTTCTACCCATATGCAGTACTTTGCATTTGTCAAGGTTGAACTTCAGTTGCCACTTCTTAGTCCATCTGCCCAAATTATCTAGATCCTGTTGTCATTAACAACCCTGCCAACCTTTGTGTCATCTGCAAACTTCGACATTAAGCCTGATATACCTTCATCAATATCATTGATAAATTCACAAAACAACAGAGGACCCAACACCGAACCCTGTGGGACTCCACTAATAACATTAGTCCACGAAGAGCAGCACCCATTGATTACCATCCTCTGTCTTCTCCCACTTAACCATCCTTTTATCCATTGTAGCAACTTACCCTTAATACCATTCTGCTCCAATTTGTACAGTAGTCTTCCATGCGCAACAGTGTCAAAAGCTTTCCTGAAATCCAAGTATATGATATCAAAATTATTTTTTGCATCCAGTTGCTTTGTGACCACATCATAATAACCAATCAAATTTGTCAGACAAGACTTTCCCTTAACAAACCCATGCTGTGTTTGAATTATTGCTGCAGTCTTGTCTAGATGATCCTGCAATGCATCTTTAACCAGTGACTCCATTATTTTACCCGGAACAGAAGTTAAACTAACTGGTCTGTAATTACTCGTGTCACCCTTCGATCCACCTTTGTGAATTGGGGACACATTTGCACATCTCCAGTCCGTGGGAACCTCCCCTGAGTCCAAGGATGCTCTCATAATTATGGCTAAGGGTTTGCTTAGTTGCTTTGCCGCCTCCTTTAAAATAACTGGATAGATCCCATCCACCCCAGGTGCCTTTCTTATGTTTAACTTCAACAATTTCTCCTCCACTTTGCTCTCAGTTATTACAAAATCATTAAGCACACTGCTACAATTTGATAACCTTCTTCCATTTTCAAATTGTAATAATTCCTCACGTGTGAATGAACGTGTTATAAAATACTTACGTATTTTTATTACATATTTTAATCGTTATAAAATACTTACGTATTTTATAACGATTAAAATACGTAATAAAAAATAATAGTATATATTTTTTTATTATAATATAATAAATAATAAAAAATTTATTTATTATATTATAATAAAAAGTATTTTTAGTATTTTTTAATACTAAAAAAGTATGTTTTACGAATAAAATACGTATTTTATTCGTAAAAAATTTATTATATTAAATAAAATAGTCGTAATAAAATACGTAAGTATTTTATTACGACTATTTTATTTAATATAATAAATATAATAAATTTATAACAGTCGTAATAAAATACGTAAGTATTTTATTACGACTGTTACGTAATAAAATATTGCTAATGTTTTTGCTTCTATTGTAAGCAAACTTGTTTTTTGTTTGATTTTCTATCGAAACAGATAGAAAATCTAAAAACAGATAGAAAAGACAGCCGTTCCATCTCTTCCAGTTCTTTGTGTCTTAATCTAATGGATTTTAATTACACTCTGAGTTGTTCCCTCTATGAAAGTTGTTTTTATTTTCTCTGCATTCTTTGTAATTCTCAGCGTTGCCTCATTTAGGTCTGTAGCACGTGCAATATCACATGTTCTTTCATTTCGCTCAAAGCGTTTCACAATTTCATATTTTTTCTCTATCGACAGAGGCGGACTGGCCATAAGCCTTATCCGGGAAATCCCGGTGGCCGGTGTGATTTTGGCCATAAACCGTAGTATGAGGCCACTATAAATTTTCCCGGGTAAGAATTTTTGACCCAGTCCACCTCTGTTTATCAATATTGCTTTTTTTTTTTCTCTCTGAATCTGCAGTGTCTTCGCCAAGACACTTCCTTATCACACCTTTTAAGTATTTTACTCATTTTTAAAGCACAATTAAAAAACGAGGGGGCACGCTTAATACACATAAACAAAGCTGCGCGCGTGTAGCAACTGAATAAACAACACCGTAAAGGCCGAGATACACTATTAACCCCTCACATTTTACTAAAGCACATTTCTGGGGGTTACTACCATAAAACAATTTCCAGTTGCGTTTCTGCTAGTGGAATCTGTTATAAACTGGTCGTAAACTCGATCTAATTGCAATTGCAAATTATCGATAGCTGGAATTGTGTGGGTTTTTACGTTATTATGGTGAAATGTGTTTCCCCTTCACTGATATAAAACACATAAATACATTTTCAGAATCTTCTTCATTCCTATCGTGTTGCGTTCCGTTGGGGTGATTCCGCGTTCGACTGCCATTTCTTGTAAACACAAAGGCGAATCGTGCATAAGCGAATTCGGTTCGTGTTATATAAGATAACGTTCCCCTATTTATAAATCGTGTATGATCGAATTCATGTAATGTAAACACGTGTTATACGAGGACCGACTGTACTATGCCTGGCTTTGTATAATCAGCGAACATAAGACATCAAACTTGAAGCTACATCACTATCATTAATAAATATTAAAAATGGTAAGGGGGGCCCCCAAAACAAACCCCTATGGAACCACTCTCTCATCACATTAGCCCACGAAGAAACCACACTCATGATATTGGCCCATGAAGAGCAGTGACCAGTTATAACCACCCTTTTGTCTCCTACCATTTATGTATAGATATGGTTAAATTAACCGCAATGCTACATTGCTCTGGTTTATGAATTGGTCGTACATGCGATACAATATCAAATGCTTTGCTGAAGCAAAAGTTCTCTTCTCAAGAATAGATGGTAAGTGACCTTGTTTATTGTTAACTGTTTCACCAGTTGCAAGGTTTGAAGTTGTTTAAGACCCAAGCTACTGTCACTGACCTTGATTGAAGAAGGAACTTAAAAAATCTGATAGCCAAAAATTTTTAACTGCATAACAATGTTCTCTTTGATATGTTGACCTTTGCAAGTTTGATTTTAATTTGCAAAAGAAGAATACAGTAGAAACAGTGAATACAGTAACTAAATGAATTTTAATATAGTAAAGAAGCTTTTGGGGTAACGAACCACTTCCTCATCAAATACAATACACACAGAAATGTAAACATAACATAAAACATTAGGAATGCAATAAACAAAAATAAGCAGTGTGTGCTCAGATTGCTGGGAGAGCACACACACACACGAACCTGAGAGAGTTCAGTCACTTACTATGTCAGGTCAGGTGATTGTTGCTGGTACCCAACGCATATATGGGACGACTGCCAGCATTTGTTGTGCTTTAACACTACAGACTCCAAAATTGGGTGTAGACTTGTAAGTTCTCTGCTGCAATTTAAAACTTTGTGACAGCTAGATATGTTTAGGGACTTTAACCATAGGCCATTAGTTGTGCCGACCTTGCTGTCACATCTGGGATTTAGGTCATGTTGAGTTGACCAGAAATGCTTTGCAATTGCAGAGTGCGCAGAGTCACCTAGACCAGCTTTTCCCAACCAGGGTCCATAGAAGCTTTGAGGGGGTCCACAAGAAAAGAAATATATATTTTTGGGGGGGGGGGGTGGCATAATATGGGCAAAGGGGGTTCGTGATAAAATATTATAAATAAAATAATTTGTTAAATAAAAGTAAATAATAATAATAAAATAAACTAATGTCACAGAAAAGTCCAGAAATTCGCAGTTAGAAGATACTCGTATTTTCTGGAACCTTCTTTAGTTGCCGCAAAAAAAAAAAAAAAAAAAAAAATTCTTTCCATAGAAAATTCTCGAAGAAGAAAACATTATTTAAGCACCGACTAATTTAGAAAGAGTCAGTCAGTCAGAGGCAGTCATTTCATTCTATAGTGAGCAATCGGCATCATCGTAGTGAAATCTATTGTTTATGTTATTGAACGTTATTGTTCTAGTGAACTATATTTCCATTAGTACCTACAAGCATTTCCAACATTAAATATCTGAGGTTAATAATATTATTATTGTTTTCAGATTACCCATGGCTCATGCAAAGAAGAAAACAAGACAATATTTGACTGAATATCTGTCGTATGGTTTTATTGAATCACCAGAGAATTTCACAAAACCATTGTGCCTTATATGTATGGCTGTGCTGTCTAATGATAGCATGAAGCCAAGTAAGCTTTGTCACCATTTGGAGACAAGGCACAGCGAAAAGAAAAATAAATCGGTGGAGTATTTCCGAAAACTACGAGACAATTTTCAAGGAAGAAACAAATTGGATCAGATTTTTAGTAAACAAGCAAGCAATAAAGATAATAGTTTTTTAGTATCATATGAAATCAGCAAAATAATAGCAAAATCTGGAAAGCCACATAGCATTGGAGAAACGGTCATCTTTCCTTCGATATCAGTTGTAACTTCAACAATATTAAACAAAAATGCACGTGAAGTTACCGATAACCTTCCTTTGAGCAATAACACAATATCCAGATGCATTGATGAAATGTCTGAAGATGTAGAAAATCAACTTATTGCTCAATTACGAGTGAAACAGTTTGCAATGCAACTCGATGAATCAACTTTGATGGGCAATGAAGCACTTTTATTGGCATATATAAGATGTATGGATGATAATCAACTCAGAGAGGAAATGCTTTTTGCAAGATTCCTCAAAACAGATACTAAAGGAGAAACAATATTTAAGGAAGTCCAGTCTTATTTTAGAGAAAAAAATATTCCACTCGAAAATTTAATGGCTTGTGCTACTGATGGCGCTCCTTCCATGGTCGGTAGGTACAGAGTGTTTATCACTCATTTAAAAGATGCATTGCCAAAAGTATTTTGCATACATTGCGTGATTCACCGCCAACATCTGGTGGCGAAGAGATCGAGTTGATGTCTTCATGAAGCCTTAACTCTTGTAATAAAAGCTGTCAACCTCATGAAGGCTAATGCTCTTTAAGATCGTGTCTTTTGCAAATTTTGTGATAAAAATGAAGAAGGATTTGACCGTCTTGTACTGCATACAGAGGTGCGATGGTTGTCTAAAGGCAATTGTCTTCGTCGTCCTTTGGGACAGTATTGTATCATTTCTAAATGAAAAGGAGATTGGGAAACAGTTGGTTTCCATGAAAACAGACATACCTACCTCTCAGATGTGTTTGAAAAACTGAATTTTCTTAATAAGCTGCAGCAAATACATAATTGTGATTTAATATCTAGCAAAGAAGCCATTAATATATTCCTAGGAAAACTCAAATTGTACAGTCTTAATATCTCACGCCATGCGTTTGACCAGTTTCCAAACCTTGCTTCAGTTAGCAGTGATTTAAAAGATGATGATTGTGTTGTGTATGTTGATCATTTAAAAAAAAAATTATGAAGACATGCAAGTTCGGTTCAAGGGCCTACTAGAACTGAACATCCCAGATTGGGTGCTGATTCCATTTGAGGTAAATGTTGCTGATGTTGAAATTGATTTACAAGAGGAACTTGTTGAATTGCGGTCTGATGAGACAGTCCGAAGTCTATTCAAAAAAGGAAAGCATGATGTATGGAAGAATAGTGACATTGCATGTAAATATCTGCTTTTATGGGAGAAAGCTAAAATGTATGTCATTGTTTTCCCATCATCTTATCTTGTGGAATCTGGCTTTAGTCGTGTAACACAGTTGTTAACAAAAAATCATAATCGACTTGATATAGTAAAAAGAGGTGATCTTCGTCTGACTCTCACAAAATTGGAACCAGATATTAAAATGCTAATATCAAAACATCAGCCACAAGGATCTCATTAGTAGGGCCTATTTAATGGGATCCCATTTAATAGCCTTAGGAATAAATTTATATATGTTGTTTGAAATAGTATTTTTTAAAAATTTTTTTTACTAATTCTGTCATTACAAGTAAAAATATGTTTCAGTTTTATCAATTAAAATTTTCAAAATTTGTAATTTATATTTTTTATATTATATTGGAAATATTTAATTATTAGCTTTTACTAACCTATAAATAAATATTTCATTTAGGAATATTACATATGCGTATATGGGGATCCACATACATAAAGTTAGGACTCGGGGTCCACAAGCAAAAAAAGGTTGGGAACCCCTGACCTAGACAGATGGACCTATCATGTCCCGCAAGGTGGTCCTGGAGTTGTCTGGAGCTTTTCCCCACATAGTAGCTGCCACAATCGTGGCAAGTGATCCGGTATACAATACAGCTACGTTAGAGAGGGGCGATGGGTGTTTTTAGTCTCGAGACCAGAGATTGCAAACTTCTACCAGGAAGTCATAAGCACTTCACGCGGCACTCGCGTAAGATCCTAGAAATCTGGTGTGAAACACCCAGGTAATATGGGATATAAGAAATAGATGCCGTTTCACTGTCATGAGGGGGAGAGAGAGCCTTGGACGAGTTGCACGTTCTTGTTCTTGTAGTGAGCACTTGTCCAACGCACTGCCTAGGTAGCCATAGTTGATTAGGTCAGCCTTTACCCTAGAAACCTTTGTGTGCCTGGCTTTTTCTAAGCTGGAATGACTCCAAACTTGAGAGAGTAGAGCGTGTGCAGTGCTGTTCAGGTGACAAGGGGAATGTGCTGACCTGTAGTTCGTGAATTGCCAGCAGCACATCATTTTCCAGATGAGGACCACCTATCTCACTAAGACATTCAGGAAAGAAAGGGTCTTTTTTGCTTCCAATCCTAAATGAACTGGATGAAGGGGGATAGGGAGTTGAGGTATTTCGATAGCGGTGTATCCGAACCACAGGGGATGATGGTGAAAATATCATCTACATACCTGCATCACATGGTGATTGTAACTGGCCTGATCTGGAATATGTGTTCCTCTCTGCATTTAGCGTACATACTTGTATGGTTGCACTGGAATACAATTACATACAACTCCTCCATTGCGACATTGGCAATAATGGAGCTGATAGGGGCACCATAGCCATACCGTGTATTTGTTTGTAGAGAGCGTCGCCAAATGAGAAGACACTGCCCTTAAACAAAGGTTAGGGGTGGC
The DNA here is from genome assembly GCF_048544385.1 of Mastigoproctus giganteus. Classification (NCBI taxonomy): domain Eukaryota; kingdom Metazoa; phylum Arthropoda; class Arachnida; order Uropygi; family Thelyphonidae; genus Mastigoproctus; species Mastigoproctus giganteus. Next base: position 220,596,594 of record NC_143579.1, on the reverse strand, counting down.
ACAGATATCTTCTGTAGATAGAGATGTTCTGTCTGATAGGCTGAGGTCATTCTCTAAAAGCTGTCTGGCCCATATGACAGCCTGTTAACTGGTATGGAGGTAAATAGGGAGACGACATCGAAGGATGCCATGATCTTTTCTTCAGGAACTGTAAGGTGTTTGACAAGGCGAAGAAACTCCTCACTGTGAGAGACGGTGTGGTCTGTATTTCCCACCACTGGTGTTAGGGACAGGCGATGTGTTTTGACAGCTCATATGTTGGTGAAATGCAGCAGGAGACAATGGGCCTAAGAGGGATGCCTGGTTTATGCACCTTTGGTAGGCTATAGAATTGCAGGAGCTGGCAGCCCATAGCATGTAACTGCCAACATGTGGACTTGGAAATCTTCTCCGATTTGAACCACTCATAAGCCAACTTGTTCAGTTTTGACTCTAGTCATCCCAAGACCCTGATGGGAGTGTCCTGTACAGGTTTGTAGACATTAGAATTGAGCAGAAGGGCCAGAGCCTTGTCCGGATACTCTGAACAATCCAATACAGCCATGCGCCCTCCCTTGTCGGCTGGAAGGACGCCAATGGAGTTGTCTTTCCTGATGGAGTTAAGAGCGCGTTGGCAATGGTTGAGCAGAACACACACACACATGTTGAAGAATATAAACTCTCCTGAAGCGGATGTCATTAGCAGTCTCTTCAGTGAGGTGAGCTAAGGATGCCTCCATCCCCCATGGCAATTTGTGTGTGATGGGCAGTCTCAACAGTAGAATGGCAAACTTTATGCCAAAGGCGAGAAGATCGATCTAGTCAGTGGACAATTGTTTGCCGCTAAGATTTAGAACAAAATTAGCGTTGTCTATAGGATGCATATGCGTTCTTGAAGAATGAGTCTCCCTGACTAGACTAAGGAACTTACATTGCTGGTGAGAGTGGTATATGTCAGATATATGGTTGGCCTGGCATCAGAGCGTGTGAATCAGGTTTGAAAATGCTAACGGAGAGATCAAACCTCTTAGTTCCTGCACGAGTCCGGATTTATTGATGTTAATGAGGTATAAGTAACGTCAATACTTTCAAGGTTTGGAGTCCGAAGTTGAAGCAGGCCCATTTCATACAAGATGGTTGAATGGAGCTTTATAACAGAAGCCTTTAGGAATGACGTATTGTGACTTGAATCTGTGTGCAAAGCATAAATGCTGCTTGTTCTGGGCTAATGAGATGGACTTCTGTAGTTCAACACTAATCCTGTATGTATGTAGCATAGTTTGAAAAATAAAAGAGAATGGGCCTGTGGTACTAGTTTCCATAGTTCTGCCCTTCTGCTTGATCCTAATGTTTACAAACCTGTACAGGACCCTTCCATCAGGGTCTTGGGACGACTGGAGTCAAAAGTGAACCAGGCATTTCTCTCTCCTAGGCCCATTTTCTCCTGTTGCAATTCATCAACTTACGAGCTGTCAAAACACGTCACCCGTCTCCTAACATCACTGGTGAAGACATACAGTCCACACTGTCTCCAACAGTGAGGAGTTCCTTCACCTTGTCAAATACAAAGGGTACTAGGAAAGTTTTGCAATACAGCTTTGTTTATTTAATTTTTTCAAAGTAATTTCCTCTACATTCAATACACCTCTCCATCCTCCGAAACCAATCTTTAAACCAGTTCTGCCAAGTTTCACTAGGGAGTAAAGCACACTCGTTGTCCCAAGCCAGTAGAAGGTCCTCATCACTGGAAAACCGCCTCCCTTTTAGCTTCATTTTCACATGCGGGAACAGTGCAAAGTCGCAGGGAGCAAGTTCTGGACTGTAGGGAGGGCGCTTGAGAAGTTTCAGTCCTGTCGTGGTCAAATATTCGGTGCAGGCTTTGGCGCGGTGAGCTGCAGCATTATCGTGATGGAGGTACCAGGTGTCCATTCTTGACTTTGGCCGCAGGTTCTTCATAGATCCAATGACTTTAGGCAGGCATTGTTCAGTATACCACTTAGCTGTGACTGTCTTCTGCTTGTCCAAAACGACACGTTCCACAATTCCTTTCGATTTGAAAAATACAGCTATCATTTTCTTCTTTACAGATCGGGATTTTCTGACAATTATGGGTGTGTCGTCATCATCAAAGACCCAAACTTTGTTTTGAGCCTTGGTCGGCAGATCGTAATAGTACAGCCAAGTCTCGTCACCTGTCACGATGTTGTTCACATACCGAGATTGTCCCTTATCAAACTTTTTTAACATCTCCCGGCACCAAGTCACACGTCGTGTCATCTGCTCTTCAGTCAGTTGATGCGGCATCCAGAGAGAACAGTTTCTTCACGTGCAAATGATCTTGCAGAATCGAACAAATTGCTGGTGCATTTAGGCCCAAAATATCCTCTATCTGTTGGTAGGTCACTCGCCTGTTTTCGTCAAGCATTTTCCTCACAGCAGTAACGTTTTCCTCCGTAACTGACGTTCGTGGCCTTCCCGGCCTCTCAGAATCCTCCAGAGTGAAATTTCCCCTTTGGAATTCTCTATACCACCTGAATATCGTTGTACGATGTGGACAATCATCATCTAGTGCAAGAGTCATTTCTTCTAAGCACTGGTCTACGGTTAAACCACGCACAAAATTATACCGCAAAACTGTCGTTATCTCATTTCGTGACCACGATGCCATCGCAAGCATTTACACTCTCACTACTAATGAATAACTGAGCCCATCGACTTGTCGCGGCGGCTACTATGCACGTACGAACATGTCTCAACATGCAGCAACAAGCAGCTTCCTGTGATTCATTGTTGCGTCATATTGCAAAACTTTCCTAGTACCCTTTGTATCTTATAATTCCTGAAGACAAGATCATGGCATCCTTTGATGTCATCTCCCTATTTACCATTGTACCAGTCCAAGAGGCCATCGTATGTGCCAGACAGCTTTTAGAGAATGACCCCAGCCTATCAGGTAGAACCTGTGTTTATTAGGCAGTGTCATCACATTTGGCGACACTCTAAAAACAAATACATGGTACGGCTATGGGTGCCCCTGTCAGCTCTGTTGTCACCAACACTGCAATGGAGGTGTTAGAGGAATGCATATTCCAGAACCGACCGGTACCAATCACCACGTGGTGTAGGTATGTAGATGATATTTTCACCATCATCCCCCATGGTTCGGACACACTGCTATTAGAATACTTCAAATCCCTTTTTACCTTCATCCAGTTCACTTTAGAATTGGAAGCGAACAAGGTCCTTTCTTTCTTGGATGTCTTAGTGAGATAGGTGGACCCTTGTCTGGAAACCTCGGTATACCGGAAACCGATGTGCTGTGGGCAATTCATGAACTACAGGTCAGTGCATGCGCCTTGTCACCTGAACAGCGCTGCTCTACTCTTTCGAGTTTGAAGTCATTCCAGCTTAGAAGAAGCCAGGCACACCGAGGTTTCTAGGGCAAATGCTGACCTAATCAACTTAGGCTACCCAGGTCGTATGTTGGACAAGTGCTCACTACAAGCACAAGAACTTGCAATTCGCCCGAGGCTCTCCTCCCCTCACGACAGTGAAACGGTATCTATTGCTTATATCCCATATTACTTGGGCACCTCAGACCAGATTTCCAGGATCATACTCGAGTATCGCGTGAAGTGCTTACAACTTCCTGTTAGAAGTTTGTGATCTGTGGTCTTGAGAGTAAAAACACTCATTGCCCCTCTCTTGTGCAGCAGTATTGTATACCGGATCACTTGCCACGACTGTGGCTGCTGCTCTGTAAGGGGAAAGCTCCAGGACCGCCTTTCAGAACACAACAGATCCATCCGTCTAGGTGACTCTGTGCATTCTGCAGTCTTAGAGCATTTTTGGTCAACTCAACATGACCTCAATCCCAGCTGTGACAGTCAGGTGATCGACCAATCTCAGCACTACTATCACCACCTATGGTTAGAGTCCCTAAACATATCTAGCTGTCACAAAGTTTTAAATCGCAGAAGAGGTACAAGACTACACCTGGATACCAGCAACTCACCGGATACCAGCAGCAATCACCTGATCTGGCATAGTAAGTGTTTGAACACTCTCAGGTTATGTGCGTGCTCTCCCAGCAATCTGGAGCATGCACTGCTTATTCCATTTCTAACATTTTTATGTAATGTTTACATTTCTGTGTGTATGTACAAAGGGTACTAGGAAAGTTTTGCAATATGACGCAACAATGAATCACAGGAAGCTGCTTGTTGCTGCATGTTGAGACATGTTCGTACGTGCATAGTAGCTGCCGCGCCAAGTCGATGGGCTCAGTTATTCATTAGTAGTGAGAGTGTAAAGTGCTTGCGATGGCATCGTGGTCACGAAATGAGATAACGACAGTTTTGCGGTATAATTTCGTGCGTGGTTTAACCATAGACCAGTGCTTAGAAGAAATGACTCTTGCACTAGATGATGATTGTCCACATCGTACAACAATATTCAGGTGGTATAGAGAATTCCAAAGGGTAAATTTCACTCTGGAGGATTCTGAGAGGCCGGGGAAGGCCACGAACATCAGTTACGGAGGAAAACGTTACTGCTGTGAGCAAAATGCTTGACGAAAACAGGCGAGTGACCTACCAACAGATAGAGGATACTTTGGGCCTAAATGCATCAGCAATTCGTTCGATTCTGCAAGATCATTTGCACGTGAAGAAACTTTGTTCTCTCTGGGTGCCGCATCAACTGACTGAAGAGCAGATGACACGACGTGTGACTTGGTGCCAGGAGATGTTAAAAAAGTTTGATAAGGGACAATCTCGGTATGTGAACAACATCGTGACAGGTGACGAGACTTGGCTGTACTATTACGATCTGCCGACCAAGGCTCAAAACAAAGTTTGGGTCTTTGATGATGACGACACACCCGTAATTGTCAGAAAATCCCGATCTGTAAAGAAGAAAATGATAGCTGTATTTTTCAAATCGAGTGGAATTGTGGAACGTGTCGTTTTGGACACGCAGAAGACAGTCACAGCTAAGTGGTATACTGAACAATGCCTGCCTAAAGTCATTGGATCTATGAAGAACCTGCGGCCAAAGTCAAGAATGGACACCTGGTACCTCCATCACGATAATGCTCCAGCTTATCGCGCCAAAGCCTGCACCAAATATTTGACCACGACAGGACTGAAACTTCTCGAGCACCCTCCCTACAGTCCAGACCTTGCTCCCTGCAACTTTGCACTGTTCCCGCATGTGAAAATGAAGCTAAAAGGGAGGTGGTTTTCCAGTGATGAGGACCTTCTACGGGCTTGGGACAACGAGTGTGCTTTACTCCCTAGTGAAACTTGGCAGAACTGGTTTAAAGATTGGTTTCGGAGGATGGAGAGGTGTATTGAATGTAGAGGAAATTACTTTGAAAAAATTAAATAAACAAAGCTGTATTGCAAAACTGTCCTAGTACCGTTTGTATGTACTTGCTGAGGAAGGGTTTCATTACCCCAAAAGCTTCTTTACCATATTAAAATTCATTTAGTTACCGTATTCACTGGTTCTACTGTATTCTTCTTTTGCAAACTATGGAAACCAGTGCCACAGGCACATTCTCTTTTAATTTTAATGTTTTTGTTTAGTGGAGAAATGATTTCAGCAGCCAAGGTTGTTGCTAATTTAGTGTCTTGTATAGATTGTTTCTTGTTATTACTTGCAAACTAGTATTAACTGTTGTAGTTGCCATTTAGTTAAGGAAAAATGTTTATAAATCAAAACTGGTGTGAGAAATGTTTCAGGTTTCATGTCTTTACTTGTGAAACTTTGAAACATTTTTACAGTAAATTGTAACCAATAGACAATGAGTTTTCAAAACCAGTGTTTTAAAAACGGGAACCAGAGAGTTTACTACATAACAGGTTCCCCCCCTTACAGTTATAAACACTCATGTTTATCTTTTAATTTCCATGTGTTTTGTAGGCACAGAGCAAACTTAAAAATGAAAAAAAAAAAAAAAAAAATCAGGTACCAAAAATAGTCAAAGATTTTAGTATGTTTCCAAAATATATCAACTTAACAAACTTTAAAATATTTTTTTAATATTTTGCAAAAATAGACATTTGAAAAACAGTCTGTAATTATATGCCTAATAGTAATTATATGCCTAATCGCGGCAATCATTGCTGTCACCATTTTGGTTCACTTGTTTATGCGTTTACTTTCAAATCCCACACCCACTAAAGATATAGATATGATTGTTATCCGTGTACTTTTTTAAAATATTTATTTAATAAATTATGAACAAAGCCTCTGAGGCACAGTGTGGCAGTGAGCATCATATTTTGCACGATTATTTAAGGGTTAATTTAGGGATAGGAGGGACAATCAGTTGCAAAACATTTGTGTGAAAACTTGGGCTTCTAAACTCTTCTGTAAAGGTTTATTGTTGATCCTCTTAATTTATTTGCTAATCTTAATTTCTTAATCTGTGTACTTTGTTTCAGGAAGAGGAATTGACTTTTATGCCAGAAAGGATATCTCTCCCTTTGAACTGTCAGATTTTTAATGTATCATGTGAGCTTTGTTTTGACATGTAGTAAGCAGAAACTGATGAGTAAGCATGGTTGATACTACATTGTAAACCCTTCTGTATCCAATGCAGAAGGTGTTACAGTTAATCTTGTTTTGAATTCATTTTAGCAGTTCATTAATGCTATTCATATGATTTCAGTTATTTTGGATATAGTAATTTTTTCATTTTGCAGTTGGTTTGGTTTTTTTGGATTTTTTTTTTAGGAGCATCAGCAACTAAGGCCATATTGCTCCGGGATATGCGGTGGTCATTCCCCGACCTTTCCGCATCCTCCGTATTTGGTGGTGACGGGCTTGAACCCCAGTCTAATCAAGAAGCGTGTGCTACGCACTGCTACTCCTTCCTACCTGGCTAGGGAGGTGCCCTTTGCAGTTGGTTTTCCATTGGGTCAACATTAATCTTTATGCATAGCATAGCAGTTAACATTAACCCGGAAGTTCCATGCTGAGTTGCAATTACGAGGAGCAGTACTAAAGTAATGCCTTCTATTTTTTTAGTCAGAAAATTTAATTCCTAGAACTATGCCTTCTACATCAATCAATCAATCCTCAATCATTAATAAACACACTGTTATTTTTCCACAAAGTCACCATCATTTTCTATACATCCGCCATCTCCAAGTCAGACACTGTATTCCAATCCTGTAAAAGCCCTAATCTTTATCTGGAGGGCTTCATGAACACTGTGCTAAGGCTGGTTGTTGTTTGCAAAATGGGTTCTACAGAGATCCTTCAGTGAGCCAAAGAGAAGATAGTCAGAACGTGCAAATCCAGGCTATGAGATGGGTGAGGAAGAACAGTGCACCCCAATTTTGCAGTGGCCTTCATTGTGCACAGACTGGTCCTTGTGTTGTCATGGAGAAGAAGAGCCTCTGTAAGCTTTTTATCTGATCGAACTCTACGGATGCACTTTCAACTTTTTCATTTCCACATATCGATTTGAGTTGATTGTCGTCCCACTCTCCAAGAAGTTCACAAGCAAGACCCCATCTTTGTCCCAAAACACTGTCGCCATGATTTTACCGCCAGTAGGCTGTCTTTTGAACTTCTTTTTGCATGGTGAATTTTAATGGTGCCACTCCATTGACTGTCTCTTCATTTCAGGGTCATAATGGTGGACCCAGGTTTTGCCACCTGTGACTTTGCGTGAAAGAAAAACCTCTCCTTCACTCTCGTATCACTGGAGAAGTTCTGTACAGATGACTTTCCAGCCTTCTTTGTGCTCATATGTCAGAATTTTCAGGACCCCACCAGACACAAACCTTGTAGTCTAGTTCCTTTATGATGGTTATCGCAGAAGGTTTTCCTATGTTTATTGCATAGCAAAATTTGCTTGTTGTGATGCAGCCGGTCCACTTTGATCAGCGTGTCGATCCGGCTCTTGTTGTCTGTTGTCACTGATGTTGCTAGCCAGCTATTTCGGGGCTTGTCAGCAATGTTACTTTCCCAAGTGTCTTACTCAATCAAAATTTTAGGTGGTAGATGACTTTCATCAACCGGTGAAATACCACCACTTTGCTTATTGGAGGCTTGAAGTGGTGAAACCCATGTTTAGTCTCTAGAGCAAAGTTTCCGGCATCCCCCTCCCCCCATACTTCTCCTTCAACCCATGCACGGTACTAAGTACTATAGGTTTTGATACCTTTCGTTTTTGGGGTTTTCATTAAAAAAAAAAAAAAAAACTTCTTAACTGTACTCACACCTACAGTATTGTCACCATATACGTTTTTGAGTTGTGTGTGGATTTCGATAGGCATCACTTCTTCCTTGGTAAGAAATTCAATCATCACTCTTTGCTTATATCTGTAACATCCATTCACTATGGAATTTCCATGTGCTGCAGTCATGAGACCAATCACAGCGCCACTCAGATTGTTGAAACTAGAGGCCTCTAGTGACCACTCAGCCACATTTGAAATGATATATGGTGCCACATTGGAAGGAAAAAAATTAGGAGGCATTACTTTTGTACCGGTCCTTGTATTCATGCTGTAAGCTTTTGGAAACTTTATTTACTTATTATTGTGGAACCTGATGACTAATGTTTTTACAGTTAATCTTTGATGACTCTATCTTGACAAAGCTATTGGTGGTATACAATATTTTGTGTTATGTAGAATAATATTATATTTCTAGTCTATTACTATTAATATATTACTACATGTTTTTGATGAACTCCACATTTTCATTTAGTTGTATTTTTTTTCCCTGGCTTCTTGTAATCTTTATTTTTTATGTATGATATTTTTTGGGATCCTTGAAATCCTTTAAAGTCCAGATCTTTTTCCTGGGTGATAGCAGAGATTGTCATTCAGGTGAGGCAGCAAAAGAGCAGCACTTACAAATAGTGATTGGTCTAGCAGCCATGGATGCTTTGTGATGGTATTGTGTTATTGATGATTGTATATGTGGGATCACTATTCCTATTTGCTGTAATAACCTGTTAGGGTAATTCTCTTACCCTAACAATTGTTAGGGTAAGAGAATTATTTTCATCCATAATATGTGTCTATTTTCTTGGAGGGGGGGGGAGTACGTAAACAGAGATACAAGATCATAAATTATTAATTGAATAAAATTTTAATTTTTATACAGGATGATTGATTAGTATGTTACCACTGTAATGGTGAAAAATATAAATACAAAACACCATAAACTGTAATTCATTATTTTATTTATTTATACTCATTTTTACATAATTGCACAAAAACTATTAAATAAGAAAAGTTTCACCACTCCAAGTGTGGACCATTGGCATTCATGCATCTTTGAAATCACTGGACTGTGGTGTTTAATGCAGCTGCACACATTTCTTTGGGAAATTTGTGAATAACAGCTGAAATTATGTCCTGTAAATCATTGGTAACGCAAGGTTTTATTGCGTATGTCCTATCCTTGACCATACCTCACAGCCAAAATCACATGGAGTAAGATCAGGTGACTGTGGTAGGCCAATTTGGAAGTGTAGTATGGCCAATACAAAAGTGATGGTAGGCATGCTGCAATATCTGAGTGAAATCTGGGGGAAGCCATCCTGTTGAAAGTATATCTGCATTAGAATATGGGGAATCAGAGGAAAATTCTTTGCCACATGTTGAGATAATTGTCAACCTTAATTGTTTCCTCCTAGAAGAAGTACAGTCCAGTCACTTTCTGGCAAGTAACAGCACACAAAATCTTCACCTTCGACAAGGCTCTCTCATATTCATATACATAATAAAGGGTTTTTCTAGATAGAAAAAAGGTTTTCCAGATAACACTATTGTGTCAGTTCACTTTCCCATAGACATGGAATGTTGCCTCTTCTGAAAAGGCAATATTTTGGGCAGTGTTATCAACCTTGAAATGCACAGTGCATCAACATTGTGCATTTCAAGGAAATCACAGAATCTTACAATTCACTTTATCATCTCATAGTGAATGAAAAATTTATATGTTATATGGCCACAAGTTAGAATTGACTGCTGTTGTGTACGACAAATCTGGTTCCAGACCAGGGCATCACAGTAATTTAGAAAGCATGTTAACATTTAATCTCAGACTTTGTAAATGTTTCAGTCAGTGATAGACATCTTTGGACAACCACTGCATGGAGCATTAGCAACAACACCAGTGGACATGCTGTTTTTTTTGCCAATTTTCTGAATAGTAATTTGGCTTATGGCCATCTTCTCAAAGTTAACTACAAAAATCCTCTGCACTTGTGTGGAGGATAAGCACACTTTCATCCATGCATCCACTTTCTAATATTCCTATAATGTAAGTCTGTCAGCTTTTTTTTTCCCTGACTCAAATCAACAATCTGAAATTAACTCCCATAAGAGTGGTAACATGATTATGAATCATCTGTATAATGTATGTGTGTGTATATATATATATGTTTATATATCCTATCTATATATATATATATATATATATCCTATCTATATATATATATATATATATATCTATATATATATATAATGTGTGTGGGAAAGGCAAAAACTCTTCCACATGTGCATTATATATGTTCGTATATCCAAACTCCAGTTATCTGACAGGAATTTCAAAATATAGCAATTCTCGCCAGTTGGACCGTATCGCCGTCATCTTGACATCATCACGAACAAGGTACATTTTATCTTTATATAGCTCCTAAGTAACTGTCATTCAGTCTTTGTTATCCACTAATGCACCCGTTATATATATATTTTTTTTTTGTTTGTTTTACATATGAGATATTTTACAACTTGTACTTTTCAAATTATATTTTTCATTGTTAGGAAATTCACCTTTTTGTAATGCATTTGCTATCTATTTTACTTACCACACACATTTATTGTTAGTTTACAAGAATAATGTATTTAAATTATTTTTCACAGTGACCCCACCAAAGTAATTTTTTGATCTTCCATTCATTAAAAAAAAATCAGTGGTCAAAGTCTACTATTTAAAATTTTTTAAAACTGTTTTGCCATAAAAAATATATATTAAAATCTGTAGTACTTTTTAGTTCATATGAAATATGTTTTAGTTCATATAAATTTTTTTTTTTTTGGATTTTTAACCCTGTCATCATGATTAAGGTGGATCCACACATGATCTGCTTTGTGTTAATTTGATTTAATCTATTTTGATCCTAGACTGAGCTGCATAGTAAATTTTTCTAAGACATTATTGCTAATGTAATTGTTGTTGTTATTTGTTTGATTGGTGCAAGGGCTACTAAGACCATAATGCACCTATTACAGTATTATTTAGTACAGGCTCGATAAACAAGTGGATTTAGATTATATGGTATTTTTTTTATTGTTCTCAGGAAGGTAAAGAGAATTTTCTGTAAAATAAGTTGATGAGAACATAGATGTGAAGAGAAAGCTATTTGTTGTTCTCTCAAGTATAATGGGCAATCAATGATAAGATGTTTTACTGTGAGTTGAGTTTGGCAGTTGCTGCATAGTGGAGGATCATTCCTTGTGAGTAGGTAACTGTGAGTTAGATGGGTATGCCCAATCTGCAATGTAGAAAGTACAACTTCATCCTTCCTATTCCCTCTGAGGTTTGATGACCATTGCTTGTGATCATTTTAAATCTGGAACAGTTTATTGGTTTTGTTCTCCTGCCCATTTTTTACTTCTGGCACTTTGTATATGAAATGTTTGTAATTGGTCTAAAGTATCTAGATCTCTTATGAGACTTGCATTCTTGGTGGAAAAATCTGCTTTTTCCAGAAAAATCTGTGATTCCAGAATGCCCAGGTATTCAAGGGAAGATTATTTTTTGCCTGTTTATATAAAGCTGCACTAAATTTATTTGAATTTGTGGTAAATAGGGGTGATTTGAAAGTTTACACTGAAGAGCAGATACAGCAATTAAGGAATCTGTGTAGATTATGGTTTCAGGGTATGAAGACTGCTTTTACATTTTTTTAATGCCACCAGGATGCGTATGGTTCTGTGGTGTAAATGCTGAACTCCAAAGCAAGCTGACGAGATATTGTTAAATTTGGTAGTACTTCAGCTGCACCAACTTTGGTGTCTGTCTTGGAGCCATCAGTGTAAATTTGAGTGTAACAAGATAATTAAAAGGAGTTAGCTGCATGGATCTGCTTAATATTGTAATTTTGAAGGATATACTTTTCATATTGTTGGAAATGTTTATCAATATTTGCCATGGCGGCGTAGCCATGCTTTCACCTATAAGTATGTTATTCATATTTAGACCCCAAGATGTGTTTAAATTCTCTAACCTAATGCCGCACAGTTTATTTTGCAAAGGTTTATTTTTTATACAAATTATCCCATTTTGGTGTGAAAAGATATTGCCATATAGGATGATGTGGGAAACTACTTCTGATCTTAGCTACATAGCATAAGAGCAGAGCATGCCAACGAAGGAATAGGGATGGTTTGTGTGCTTCTGTATAGAGATTGAACTGGTGATGTACGAAAAGCTCCTAGGGCAATTCAGAGAGCATTGTGATGTACAGGCCAATTTAATACGGTCTGTCTGGCTGAGGCATATACAGGAGACCCATAATCTAGTCTCGATCTAATTAGTGAATGGTATAGGTGTATCAGCATGTACCAATCTGCACCCCATGACATAGCAGAAATTGTCCTAAGTAAATTCGGCTTCATTAGACAGGTTTTACAGATATGTTTAATATGCTTTAAAAAACTTAATTTTTTATCCAGAGTTACTCCAAGAAATTTAATACTCTGTTGGTAAGTAATTGGATAAGAATTGAGTTGTAATTCTGGATCAGGATGTAATTTCTGTTTATGGTAAAAGTGTATTGCTGTTGTTTTTTTTGCTTTGAGAGTCGATAACCATTATTTTTTGCCCACTGAACAAGCTTGTTAATTATGCCTTGAAACTGTCTTTCAATTACATGCATATTTTGAGAGTGACATGAGATTGCTAGATCGTCAGCGTACAGGTATGTTTCCACTGTGTCAGGAATATATGTGATAATTGAATTAATCCTGATGGAGAAGAGCATGGCACTAAGTGCAGAACCCTGAGAGACCCCCTTCTTGTTCAAATGTTTGTGAGTGAGCAGAGTGAATGCGTTCTTGAAAGAATCCATTGCTCAAAAAGTTCCAGATAAATTTCAGAACATGACCTCGAAGACTGGAATCAAAGAGATCGCGAAGAAACCATATCACCAGGTTGTGTCAAACATTTTCAATGTCAAGACATATCACTAGTTGTTCATTTCTGAGAAATTAAGATAAATAAACAGAGCTATAATGCTCAATGAGTTCTACATTTATATTAATATACAGAAATAAAGAGGAATTTACCTCAATGCTTTTTTGTAGATGCTTCACTACAATACCCTCCTAAATTCAGTCAGACGTAAAATTATTACTCAGTGGCTTCCTTCCCTCTTTAGATATATAAATGGTCCAACGTATCCGTGATCGATAGTCGAGATCTCCCAACCTAACCACCACTACATAACTCTGAGAGTCAGAAGAAATCTTGTCTAATATTAAAATCATTAAAACCACTAAAATGATTGTGACGTATAAAAGTTAAAACTTTTATAACTTTAATCAATAACAGTAATCCCAAGAAACACTTTATTTCCGTTCTGTACATCGAGCATTGACACAAACAAATAAACAGACTTTTCAGGGATATGGAGTTTAAAATTGTCTAGACCCATTCGGAAACTACAGACTGAACTAAACAATCGAACAATACATTTGTCATTTTCGACACAAATTACCAACATAGACAACATTTCATGTAGAGAATATAATTCATCATATCAAGGGTTCACAAGGTGTACAATAAATACGAGAACGAGACATTTAGTTTCAGTGTGTGTGGCTAGAGCAGGTGCATCAGAATTAGCATTCCATGCCATCAATGAGAATCACACCTTTTTATTTGACGAATCAAAAATACTTAGTATACAGAAGAATTTCACTAACTTAATTAATCACGAAATGCTGGAAATCAAATTACATGAGAATTCCATTTGTGTACGTTGGCCATTTCTCATATCATATTTGTGGTTATTTGCTCACATGTGCCAAGATATTAAATAATCTCGAAGGATTAAGAAATTCCCATTATGTTACTTCTATCCTGTCACCATGAGAGTCCCCCAATCTGAAGAAGTGAAGTTATTCAAAATTGGGTTGAATTATTTTAGCTAATTTAAATTTTAACTTTTATATGCTGCAATCATTTTAGTGGTTTTAATGATTTTAATATTAGACAAGATGTCTTCTGACTCTTAGCATTATGTCGGTGGTCGGGTTGGGAGATGTTGACTATCGATCACGGATACATTGGACCATTCATATTTCACATGTCTATGAGGGAAGGAAGCTCTTGAGTAATAATTTTACCTCTGATTGAATATAGGAGGGTATTCTAGTGAAGCATGCTACAAAAAAGCATTGAGGTAAATTCCTCTTTATTTCTGTATATTCCTGAGAAATGTATTTTGAATGTTTCCTTCGACTTACACCATGAGGTCAAGTGTTGATCTACTTTTTCGAAAGCCATGTTGATTTTGACTTAGGATATATTCCGTCTCTAGGAACCATGTCAACCTGGCATTAATCATTTTTTCTAATGTCTTTTTTTAAACAGCTTGTAAAAGCAATAGGTCGGTAATTTGTTGGATCAGAATTGTCCTTTCCCGGTTTAGGGTAAGCTAGTACATGCTGATGTAATTGCAGTTTTCTATTTGGGGGGGGGGGGTGATCATCACGAACATAATTTTTTGATTATAATCTGATTTGCCTGCACTACATTAATTTTGATTATCCTCTGCATATTAGAACAACAAGTACAAAACACGAAATAGCGTCATTATGATTTCATCTGCTACACATTTGTAGTTAAATTTGCATTTCCGTTTATTTGATTTTAATAAAATTTGAAACAGCTCGACATTTTTTTAACAGCCTCATTTAAAAATTGGAAATTGATTATTGTGCCAACAGACAAACAATCTATGATAAAACTATAAAACAGTAGCATATTGCGAATGTGTTTAAAACATATTTTTTGAAGGTGACCACTATTTTACTTTTTCTATGAAAATTCAGCCATATTGAAATTGCAAACTAAATAATCTTGTATTCCTTTAAAGTATTTTGGGGACTCTATAAACATATACAGTAGATAAATATTTGAACATGAAACCCTTAAAGAAATTTTAAATAAAATCTGATGGAGTTGGGGGAGTCTAAGACATGGGTTTCTAATATATTAAAAGACATGTCAGGTTGTACTAAATGACATGAAATTAGATTCGGCTAAACACCACATAAAACTTGCCAAACAAACTTTTTCTTTCAAAATTGGACAGGAAAAGAGTTTACACTCTTTTCCTATCCTGTTCTGTTTAAAAAACAATCCACATAATCACAAAAATAAGCATTTGCGATAATGTTTTGTGAGATCTGTTCAGCCTTTGTCAAATGGGAGAAACTGGAAGATTTTTGGAATTACTGAAGGCTACAAACAAACTGATTCCAAATTGTAGTGTATTTTGATAGTGCTCTTTGTTTAGGCAGCCTATGGCTTGCTCAGATTACTTATTGAGGATTAGGTTTCGTATCCCCTGAAGTGGTGCTGCTATCATTAATGAAAGTAGTAATGGAAATTGTCTTATTAGGAATAGCATTGTCTCTCGTGCTGACTTATTAAGATGCTGTTATGATTCTGATGATTATCCCTTAAAATTTAACATAAACTTGTTGATGGAACTGAAAGGTCTGTTGAAGTGTTCTAGATGTTTCAGTATTTGAGTTAGAAAGTGAAACTAATTGCTTATACAGTACCTGATATCCTATTAACAAAGCCATGCTGTGAATCCTTTAATGCTGGTTTTTTTTTTTTTTTTTTTAAATGTGTATTGGCCTTGGAGAGTGACTTTTCTACTAGTGGGCATTTCTGTGGAGTGAATTTCTTCATGAAACATACAAAAATGCCTTTAAATATAATTGTGGTTATTTTTGTTTGCTCAACATTACAGTGAAATTACTATACCCCCCTCCCTCCCCCCATTAAAACTCACTGTTACTTGTTTTTTTTTTTTAGTTGAAACTTTATAAATGCTTCAAAATATTAATTTGTTTTTATTTTGACTTTCTTGTTCAAAATAATTTAGAAGAATGTATAAATGATATCTTCTTCTTAGTTATTTTTTTGATGCAGTAGTATAATCTACATCTGTTTATATATAACTTGATTCAGTTTCTCTGGACCTGAAATCCAGAGACATTCTTAAATTAAGGCTTGTGTAAGTCAAATTATACACCTGATTTGAACTAGGTGACATCAGGTGTATAATTTGTCTGATTTTCAAAGCTGTTTTCATAATGTCCACAATCAGTGAGAAACATAGGTAAAAGATAGTCATGTACTATACAAATTTCAAGACAGTATATACATTAATAACCACATGGCTGAGGCTCAGTGGGTGCATATGTAAATCTCCATGCATACTCCCAAGGGCTGACACATGAAAACATCTACAAATATACTTCTTAAAGGATTAAATTATGTGAAATTATGCTTAAATAATATTGGGCCTGTTTTTAACCCTGGATATAACTCCCATGTGCAGGTTCTAAAGTACGGCACCTAGAATACTGGAGGAGACCACCCTTCTCCAGTATACCAGATGTGAACCAATGTAACAGGGTTCTTTATTATTCCTCTGTGTGGTGTAGCTGCCACACAGAAGAATGCCACCCTTTTGTGATACCAGGCAGTAACACCTTTGCTTGTTGGAAGCTGGAAGTGGTGAAACCCATGTTTAGACTCCAAAGGAAAGTTCAGTAACACCCATCTTTTCAATCATGCAGTATGTCTTTTTGGTGATACGGACATCATGTTGAGATCCAGTATTCCGTGCATCTTGAAAACGGTGTTCACAGGCTGGCTGCTAAGTAGTCCACTCGATCGAACCTGTTGGTAACACTTTAGGAGGCATCTGGATCAGCTAGTGTCTTGCTGGCTCTATTTTGAAAAATAGTGAGTGGAGGAAGTCTGAGTAGTGTATATGTTTTGACAGAATTAATGCCATCTATAGTTACAAAATTAAACTAGATAATATAATATAAAAGTTTATTCCCAATACTCTACAGCTAATTAACTAACTACTCTGAAGTCTGCAATAACACCACTGTATGTATGTATATACTTGCTTTGGCACTGTGTCAACTGGTCGATCTTCCCAGTAGCATGAATTGAAAAACCCCTTCACTTTTTCAATTGTCAAGTTTTTTTTTTTATGTGAATAACGTCTGTGCTGGGGTATCGTACAGTGCTTAGGATGTCATGAAAAGTGAAACATCTAACCGCTGTTATATCTCCGAAACTAATAGACAATAGTATAAACAATTTATACTTAATTTGTCGGGTATATAATGCTGTCAAAGAATATGTGAGAAAAAATTAGAAATTTTGATATTTATTATCATTTTTTTCGGAAAAACTAAAGAGGTCACATTTTGGTAATTTGCCATTACGCCCTGGTTGCTTTCACTCCCAATAACTTCTAAATTATGGTAAATAGACATAAACAGTAAGCAACAAAATTGTTCAGTAGGAAATGTAGTTTTTACATCTATAAATAGTTTTGATGTAGCTCTTATGGTTCCCGAGTAATAGCAATGCAAACTTGAGAGAGAGTGGAAAAATTCGAGCATTTTCAAGTTTGTTTTCGCAATATCATGAAAACTAAATATTAGACAAAAACAGTAGGCAACAAAATTGTTGCCCTTTGGGACCTCTACAAAGATATATAACTAGATTTCAAATCAGGTTTTTAGTTTTCGAGAGTTGAACAACTCATTAAAGTAACTACTTCGTTCAGTTACTTTGCATTTGAATGTTCATAACTGAACATTCAATCTTAAACTCACATCAGATCCTACAAAATCTACTACGCGTGGTCAATCGTTGATGTATCGATTTGGTCTTCAATCGCAATGTTAATAGTTTGAATTGTTTCAACTATGTATCCTACTTTAGTTACCACAAATCTTTATTGTTGATTGTAAATGAAAATACTGAATAAAATAAAACTCATTTTAAATATTAAGCTTAAATTGTATTTTTTCATTTCATATGATGTTACTCACGGCTCCACCTTCATCTCCATGGAGCCAACATCGATTTTTGTTTTTTTAATCAATCCTCACAAACATTTTATTATTTTTTCATCATCATTCCACAAACTTTGTATCCTCCAGGCTAGCCATTTTCTGACCTACGAGACTCTGCCTTGATAGCATCAGCATGGGTTAGAATTTTTTCCATGCTGAGAAAAATTCTGTCCCATGAGCCTTGCTTAGTCTCTCCAGGGCTGAATTGATTGACAAGGCTCTTGTTGTGCACTCCCTCCTGTTGTGTCTGAGCAGAATTGCAGACATATTGTTTCAACTTGACATTTTCTCAATGTTGCTCTGTACTTGATAATTAAATCCTCAGATCTCCTGCTCTTAATATTATTAGTTCCAATGTGTACAACATATCACTTTTTGTGCCCTTAAAAGATGATAGCATCTCAACAACATCATCAACTTTTGTCCCTGGAAGACAGTACCTGGTCTTAATCCACCTATCCTTTTTTGTGCAATATTTCCCATTGTCCTGACAATTGAGTCACCAACTATAGCTGCTTCCTGCGGGACCAAGGATCTCTGATGCAGAGAATATTGTTGTGTTGTCTGATGCTGGAGCATGGGTTCAGGTATTGGGCTGGGTACCTCAAGTTCTTGAATTTAGTAGCGTTTTTCATGGATATCAAGAAAGCTTTTGATACCACCTGGTGCTTCATTATCCTTTAGGAGCTCTTTTCATTTGGATTAGATTACTTGGTAATTTTTCATGTGTATTTCAAAATTTCTTACAAAACAAGGGTTTTCAATTGAAATGTCCCCACTCAGAATTTTGTTCAAGAGGAAGGAGTTTCCCAGGGATCTGTGCTTAGGGCAATTAGTATTGGTATTGGCAACATGATACAAGGAAGCAATGCTTATACAGCAGCAGCAGCCAAAATAAAACTTCGCACTTCATTTGCCAGTGCTAGCCAATAATTTTCCAAACCTTTTTATTCAGACTAACACTGTCACAATACCAGATGGAAGTTTATTCCAACATTCAATTACCTTTGACTGAATGCAAATTTCTGCACATCTATTCTGCAACCATCCTTTTCTAATTTAAATTTATACCCATCGGGGAGTTTCATCTGGGAAAGGCTAAACATGCTGTCAGCATTTAGTTAATCCTTTTCAAGTCTTAGACACTTCAATTTGATCACCACACAGTTGCTTACTTTCTAGAGATTGCAATTTACAGTCCCAGTCTTTCTTGGTAAAAATATCCCTTTGTGTCTCTAACTAATCTTGTTGATCTTCAATGCATCCTTTCCAGCAGATGTTTCCTTCCCAAAATGAGATTTCCACATGTGACCTCTTTGTGGTCAAAGAGGTCACATGTGGTCAATGATTCTAGAACAAGGGCAAGTGGCCATAATTTCAATTTACAGGGGAGATGTTTTAGACTGGATTGCAGGAAGTTTTATTATAGCCAGTGAGTTATAAATTACCGGAATAAGTTACCTACATGGGTGGTAGAGCCTGACAGTTTGGGGAAATTCAAAGGTCAGCTATGTGTTTCCCTCCACCAGTAGGTGGAGGGAAACACATAGGTTGTCCATTTCCTTTTCTGTTATTAATTATTATTATTATTTTTTGTTATTTTATTTTTTTTAATAATTTTATTTATTTTTATTTTATTTATTTTTTGTTATTTTTTTATTTTATTTATTTTTTTGTTATTTTATTTTATTTTCCTATTTTATTTTTTTATTATTAATATTATTTATTATTATTATTATTATTATTATTTATTTATTTATTTTTGGCTGGTACAGCATAAGTCATTGGTTTCCTTGTGCCATGTGGCCATTGCTTAATACTAGTAATAGTAATTTCCAATTTTCAAAATGGACATCGAGATTGAATCTGAACCCAGGTATATTTGTTGAATGAACGAGAAACTGTTTGGGAGGTTTAGATCACAGATAAGTTTGTTATACAGTTGATTCCGGTTAATTCGGACACATCGGGACTAGTGCATTTTGGCCCGATTAAGCGGCTGCCCCAATTATCCGAAGTTTCACGTAATAATTAAAAATACAATGTACCCCCTTTTACAATTGGTTCACTGTACACTCAAATCACGTTACGATGGAGTCACCATAGTAAAGTACCGTTCACTATACGATGTGTAGTAAGCGGCGGCCATTGTGATGACGTTTGTGAATTGAATTTTAATTCTATTAAACAGCGATTCTAAATAGAGAAAATAGGAGGAATATTATCCACAGGCTATAAAAGTAAAGATATATTAAGCACAAATTTGCCCTTTATTACCAATTAAAAAATTAAATGATACTCTAAAATTGGAAGAATATATGTGATAATCGGAATAATTAATGCATACTGTAATATGTACATAACTAACTAGTTGACATTTCTGTTCACTGACATTTGTGGGGGGGGGTGGAGTTAAAATTTAAAGCAGTAACAAGATAAGCAATCAATAACAAAGAACACGGCACACACAGATTGCAAGTAACACGATACGCGCAAGTCAGAACAGAGTAACGAGTTACAAAGCTTTAAAAAGGAATGAAGAAAAAATCTGAAAATTAATTTTTCTATATGATTGAAGATTACATGGAAGTGTAAACACATTTTACCACAATAACCCACAGAATTCCAGCTGTCGGTATTATCAAAAATTCAGTAGGACTGAGTTTACTATCCGTTTATGATAGATTGCACAAACAGAAAAGCCCAATAAACAGGTGACTGCTAATTGTTTTATGGTTGTGACCTCCAGAAATCCGACTGAACCACGTGGTTCGGTCGGAGACAATCGTAGGGTGATATCCAGTACTGCGGTCTCCTGCCCCGATTAAACAGCATGTTGCCCCAATTAAGCGAAGTAAACCCTGGCTATTTTCTCGATTGGATTCTGTTTTTTAAGATTTTCCCCAAATAAACAGCTGTCCCGATTAACCGGTGGCCCAAATAACCGGAATCCACTGTATTAGCTTGACAATTCAAAATGTATTGAATAGTAAGAAAAGGTGGGGAGGCAATGCTGTATTAAGTAATGAAATTTTTGAATATGACATATATATGGCAAGAATATACCTAGCTCCTTGACATAATGTGGCTTTAACAATGCTCCTCTGCATAGAAACTACTTTGATTCCCTCTGTCACTGTTTGGCAGAGTAGACGCAGCAGCCTCCTGCCCCAATTAAGTGGCATGTTGTCCCAATTAAGTGAAGAAAAACCCTGTCTTTCTTGATTAGGTTGTGTTCTTTAAGATTTGCCCCAATTAACTGGTGGCCCAAATAACCAAAATCCACTGTATTTCATCAGAAATGTCTTCAGAAGACATAGACATGGAATGGACATAGACATTTTCATACAACAAGAACCAGTTGCCTTTCTCTCGAAATTGCAGCTTCTCCCAGGAAATGCTCTTCAGTAGTCTTAGAAGCACCTGTAGAATGTAGCATTGACTCCCCCCCTAGTTACGAATTCCTCATGAATCACACCCTGTTTGCCAAAAATCAGAATGTTTGTCGAGAATCACAAACAGCATCATCTTGATCCTCTACTTCTGTAAATGAAACTTTTTGGGCCTTGGTGATTATTTTGAAGTTTATTATATGCTCTGATGCTTCATCTCTGAGTCATACTAAAACACCCAACACTCATCAACAGTGACAATACAGCCAAGGAAATTAGGATTGTCCTGACAAGTCTGGATGAAATCTTTGTATGATGACACACTTTGTTGCTTCTGCTCATCCATGAGGCTGTGCGACACAAATTTTGCACATACGTTCCTTTTCCCTAATATCTTCATGCCGAATTCGATGGGCCATCTTATTCATATACCTTAACTCATTAGCCATCACTCTGAGGGTTAAACGATGATCTCTTGCACAATTTCCCAAACTTTTGTAATTCTGTCCAAATTTTAAGAAGTTGAGGAATGCTCACTTCTTGTGGCATCACAAACATTCTCACATCCATCTTTGAACCACTTATACCATTCATACACACTGGTATGATTTAACTTTTCATCACCATAAACGGTTTTTAACATTTTATATGTTTCTGTTACAGATTTTCTCAATTAAAAGCAAATTTGATATTCATTTGTTGCTACGTTGCAAAATTGTGAAATGGAACATAACACTACTAACAAAACTGGTTACTTGCAACCTGTCAGCCTGCTGGACAATCTTTATACCATCATTTGTTGGAGCTTGTCTGAACTACAACATACCACTTCTGTTTATTTTCAAATTCATTGAACATGAACATACATCACCAGTCCAGGAACTTTATTGTCATATTTTGTATATATGTTCATACTTTCAAAAAGATTAATGTAGGAATCTGAGCTGCCTCTCATTAAACTTGCTCAAATTTAGTATAATTCATGAAATTCGAAAATCTGGCTGAAGTTTTTCCTTTTTGATGAACAGAAAAGAGAAATGCATTAATTTTTTTTTAAATTTGTTATGATGAAATAATAATGATATATAATGCAGATTGCTTTTTCTTTCTGTAAAACAAGGAAACACATGTGATGATTTGTCAGAATTTATTTTTTATTAATTTTGAATTATGCAGTAACTTTTTCCTTTTTTTTTTTTTCTCAGAGGATTGTATAGAACTATTATTGGGCCTTTAGGCCCAATAATAGTTCTATTACAATCTTCATTCAATTCTGGCAAAATACAGAACTATTGTTCTGTATTTTGTCAGAATTGAGTAAAGTTGACAGGCTGTAAAACTTGGCTATAGAACTGTTAGAAAGATTTGGTATTGAAGTGTACAAATGCAGTTAAGAACAGTTCAGACCGAAAAGTTTTTATTAAAATGATTCGGTCTGATTTCGGTTTGAATTAAAAGGGCAAGCATGAAATTGAAATGAAAATATCATTTTTGAACTTGGGTGCCTTTTGTAATTTGTACTTGCTTTTATTTCATCTAAATATAGAACCTCTTTTTGAAGGTTTGAGAAGTGCTGCTCATAAATTGAACAAATATTTCAACTTATAATGCTAATATTTTTTATGTTTGAAATTCAGCATCTGACTTTTTTACCTTCAGTTCGAATTACAACAAACCCTTGATAAAAGCCAGCATGCATTATGGATGGGGTAAATTGAAGTCACCTAGTGGGTTGAGATGGACATATCTGGACTTTTTAAGATTATCTGACTCTACCCTACTTGTCTTTCTCCCCATTGGAGTTGGGAGAAGTTATGTGAAGTCAAAAATGCTCCTCATTGGTGAAGAACATTATAGATCCCTGGACATATATCACAGTGGCAATAGCTGCCATTGTATCTGTTGTATTAGATAATGTTTGGAGAAAAAAATGAGTATTTCTGTCACATAGACTATGCTATGAATGTGGAGTATGCACTTTAACTTTTCCCAGGTGCCAGATGTAACTTAATGATTTTCTAGGAATTGTGTGTAGATTTTTCTGTTCACATTATTCATTAACAATATATATGAGACTTCAAAGTTACATTTCAGTGTGGGCACTACATATTTTTCTCTCTGTGGCCAGTTCACAACTTTAGTATTTACTTAAGTTTATTAATCATTGTTTTTGTTTTTTACTATTAAATTTCTTTTTCAACCTTTTTAGTACCACATAAGTATACAAATAAAATGAATTTTGTTCAGTTGTCATTTAAAAATATATGTAAACTTCTTTGTGATTTGTTTAAACTGAGGTTTATCAGAAGTCTGATATTTTCCAAAAATGAAAAATAAGAACAGTTGTTTGTCTTTGGAAAAATTTTTTTTTTTTTTTTATATTTTGTATTAATATACACATGATTGGAACATTTCCAGCTATTAACAAAAACAGAAGTTTTACATTTTTATGAAATACTTTTTATTTACTATACCCAAACTTTAATATGAATAATTTTATACTCTTAATTCCTGATCTCACATGCTGCTCAGTGTTCGTGACAATTGCTCAGAGCTGAGAAAAAGGTATGGAAACTGGATACCAATTGGAATAATAATTGTTAAGTGATTGGTAGAAGTAGTTCAAATTTTCAATATGTTGGCTTATTAACTGTTACATAGAAAATTAAATAACATTCAGTTGCTAAGTATTGTAATAGGTATAGCCTCAGTATATCTCATTTCATTAGGCCTTCATCCTGGACCAGGAATAGTCAGTGGTTATTAGAAACAGAAAACAATCAGTTAAATCTTGTATTACTCGGCTCAGGTGGTTTAGCTGATGAATTGGCTAATATAATCAAGGTAAGCATGAATATAATCAACTAGCCAAATCCAGTTAGAACAAACTGAAATGTTTGAATTCATTCATAGTAATAAGAATGTGGCCTATCATAACACAGATTAACATTTCTTATTGCATGAGTTCATTAATTTTTTTAGCAAGTATTTTTTATAGGTTGTCCAATAATAGTATATTATTGGGCAACCTATGAAGACAACCTACTTTAACCTTTCTGCCAGTGTGCTTTAAAAGTTACTAAAATAGCTATATGAAATGCCCATCTCATCCTATGTTTTTTCATAACAACAAATAAAAAGAAAAGTCTGTAAAAATAACCTTTTATTAGTGATTTATATTTGCCTTATTCGATTCTTTCTAAAGTGTTGATATATATGTTAGCTTTCAGATATATTCTTTTATCACATCTCAAAAAATTTATACTTTTTTAAATGTTTTCCTTTTTTTTTTCTGCAAGCCAGTTTTTCAAGCAGCATTATGTGTAATAAATATGTCTTGTCTTTAAATTCTATTTCTTAATTTCCACATGTGATTGCAATACTTAGTGGGATTTGGGGGGTTTCGTAATGTACATTATACTTTTTATTTTATTCATATCAACGGGTTATTAAAACATGGCACATCATACCATAGTTGATCAAGCACATTTTTGGTGCAATGCTTTCAGTTGCTCTAGTGAAGGCTTCTTTTAACTGAACTATATCACCAATATTTTTGCTGTAGATTTTGTTCATGTGACCCAATAAGAAGTTGAAAACTGTGAGATCCAGGATTCATTGGGAGCCTTTTAATTGCTCCATTTATTCTGATTCATTAGGCTGCAAATCTAGCTTTGGTCAGAGATCTTATAAACTTTTGCTGAAATGTAGTATTGTTCCATCCTCTTGAAAAAGAATGTAGAATTACTTCTTCTCCATGTTGTTCTGCAAAGAAAATTGGCTCAGTGAAGCAATTCCACATCAAGCTATAACAAACATTATTTTGTGTGTGTGTGTGTGTGTGTGTGTGTGTGTGTGTGTGTGTGTCAAACCTGCTCTTAAACAATGTAAATTTTTTGATACCCATATCTGGCAGTTGCCTGTTAATATAGGTTGCCTTGTCTGTTAACAAAATGCTGCTCAGGAACTCCACTTTGTCATCCAGTTTTTGGGGTAGTAGAGGGTGTTTAGTGTCAAATGGCACCAGGGGGTTCCCCCATCTCCGTGTAGTATACATTGTGGGTGTGAAACAGAACACTGTCAATGCGAGGTTTAACGGTGTGTGGATTTTGTGTATGTGTAGTGTCGTGTACTGTTGTTCCTCTGGTCATTTAGGTGCTGGGCCCCCAATGGGACCCAACATTGCCAACACTGCCCCATGGAGGCAGACCAGGTACACCAGTATTATAGTTTTACCCTGGCAGGTCCTGCCACCTAATTTCCTGAGATTTCAGTGACTAGGACCTTAAAAAAAAACAAAAAAAAACACTACGCTATAGATGGTGGTCAGCCAAAAGGAGTACCAGTTATGCGATTTGATGTTAAGTTTTTGGGTGTAGGGCTCAAGCAATTTAGAGTTGATTCGGACGCTAATTGTAAGTTAGAGGGGGGGAACGAAAGGCTGGGGGGAAAAGACAGATATGGGGCCCACAGAGGAGATGATCCCCAAGTCAGTGGAGCAGGCCCATGCCGCACCAGACGGAAAAGAGGGCCGGAGGAGACTAGGGGTCACCTCCTCCCGTCTGGGGAGTGGGGGCAAAGGACCACGCAAGGGAGCATGGCTAAGAAGACCTAATGGCAGCAGCTGAGCTGTGCTGGTGGTGTGTAACACGGGACAAAGGTCCCGTCCTGGCCACTGTCAGCATCCAGCATGGATGACCTTGGGGTCCATGAGGTTCCCATGGCCATCTGTCTATCTGGTGGGAGGCTGGAATACAACATGCAATTTATATCATTCGTTCAGACACCATTCCCTCCCCTCCCTTTTAAAAATATTTTATAGTTTTTTTACCGTACATTTCAAGGCAACATTTTACAAGTTTTTTATACTTTTTTTTTTGTTCCATCATTCTCATTCACACCAGGGGTGTATGCTGTCAATTTAAAACAAAGCAATAATTAAATTTAGGAGAATATTTATCTGCATATCTAATTGAACATTGAAACAAACACACATACATTTACATTCTGCCTTTAAGTATAATATAGCACCCCCCCCCCCTTTTTTTTTTTTTTTTTTTTTTTTTTTTGCAATTTCAAGGTGCAGTGGTAGGGTACTAGCCAAAACTTGCAGGGCCAGGACACAGCATGCTCTAGTTATTGTTAATAAGATTGTTCTTTGAATGCTATTTAATTTTGTTCTGTTTCTAACTACGGCTGTGTGATGGAGCCAGATACCAGCACCATAGGAGATTACTGGTAAAAACACTGCTTGGTAAATGAGTGCCAGAGTTCTGTGCTTGAGACCCCAATCAGCTCAGCTGATTCTGGCAATCATTCCAGCATAGTTTTGTACTTTTTTTAGCTAAGTATATCAAGTGTGGATAGATTGTTAATTTGGAGTCTAGAATCATGCCTAAGTATTTCAATTCTTGGACTACGTCAATTGAGGTATCACCTATTTTTATCACTGGTGATTGTCTTATATTTAGGTTTCCTTTCAGTATGATACATTTAGTTTTTTCTGCCAAAATTTTGAGCATGTGGGTTAGTGCCAATTCCTGCAGTTGTTTGTGTGCCGTGTTTGCTGTTTCTTCCACCACCCTTCTGGTGTTACCTTTTACCAATAAGACAAGGCCGTAAGCAAAGGTGATCCTGCTTGTAGGGCCTAAATATTTTGTCAAGAATTCATCAAGCACTAAGGTCCAAAAGAATGTACCCAGTACTGGACCCTATGAGCAACCTTTTGTAACTGGGTGTTTTATTAATTGGAACTGTGTACATGCTGCTACATATCTGTTACAAAGATAGGTGTTTATACATTGATCTTGTGGTAAATTTTTTTAGTGCACCAGCGAAGTCAATAGATATTGCCAGCATGTATTTTTGATCACTATTATTTACTGTTATGAGGATATAGTGTATGGCATTCTCATTTGAGGACCCTTTCTTGAAACCAGATTGCTGTTCAGAATTTAAGTTGGCTTCAGTATAATATAAATTAAGTCTATAGAGGAGTAGATGTTGCATTATTTTTACTAGAACAGGCAATAAAGCTATAGGTCTGTATGATTTAGGTTTTCAGTAGGATTTTTTCCCAGATTCTTTAAGATTAATCTAATTATAGCTAGTTTCCATGCTTGTGGGAATAAACCCTCAGCTAAGCAGTGATTAAATAGGTTCAATAGCGTATCAGGTAAAATTTCTGCTTAATTTTTAATGGTTTCTGTTTCAATTAAGTCAGGTCCAGGGCACTTATTGTTTTTGGTTTTTAAGAGTGCTGCTTGAAGTTCTTCCATGGCGAAGGATGGTTCTTTTTGACATATTGCTATAATTTAAATTGCTGGTCATTATGTCACCCTGAGCATGGGTTAACCCCTTGTTCTCAGACTGGAATAAATGATCTAATATGTTATTTACAGAGTCAAGTGTGAGTTGTGGTTCCACTTGATTGTGGAGGTCACCACATCACCTCTTGGCCACACCCCACAGGTCAGTGTTACTGGATGTCCTCACCAAGACCCGCCAACATTCCTTCTTTTTTGTCCTTATTAGAGCAGTATATGAGTTTCTGCGAGCCCTGTAGGAATTTTTCAGAGCATCAACCTCATTCTGGGGCCAAGTTGCCCTAGCTCTCTGGAAGTGTTTTCTGGCCTGTTTACCAGAGTATATCAAGTTCAGGGCACCACCAGGGAACAGCATTTTCCTTTGGTTTTCCTTTGGGTATTGCTAGATTGAATGCTTTTTTAAGCATAGTTGTGACATTTAAGTTGTGTTCATCCGGGCTATAGTTGTTGTTATGGGTCTGAGTCTGCTGCTGTTCTATTTGGTTTTGGATTTCGTGAAGGTCTGCCAGTTTGCTTTCTTTACGTTGTATCTGTTTATATCTTAGGGTGGCTGTATCTGGCTGTCTATGATCTGAGGTGGTCCAAGCTTCTTGGACCATCTAATCTGTAATTTTGGTGGATATGGAAGTAGTGGCCAAAGTTAGATAACTTTGGCCAATTTTTGGGGTATGTAACTGACACAAGCAACTCTCTATAGTTCATCGTTTGATTTTATTTCATATAGCAGTTGGATTTTGTGTTCATGGAGTTACAGCCTTGAATCACTTTCTGAACAGTTGATGAAAAATGCATTTAACTTTGATTATGGTGAGAAATTAATTTTCTAGGTCTTCTAATGTAAGATTGCCTAATAGCCTTTGTTGATTTTTTTTGTTACTCTAACTGTTCCTATTGTTTCTTTTTGGGACAGTACCTATTTCTTTTAATTGCTTGAATATCATCATTTGTTGCTTTCTTTTCAAAATTGCCATGGAACCAAAGTCCCTGACTTCAGCCTATCTCAGCATGACCCTGCAAAAATAATACTGCTAAGAAAACTTAATAAGTATTTAAATAAGCAAAAGTATAATGCAAAAAACCAAATTTTTGAGTTGGAAAATCAAATTAACAAAAATGTTGAGTAAGAACCTGCCCCCCCCAATCTGCCTACGAAACCCCACCATTTGTAACTGAATTTTGATTAAAAAAATATTTTTTAACTATGTACTTTTGTAACTTGTTTCCTGTTCACTAGGCACCTCCATAGCCAGGTGGGAAGGAGCAGTAGTGCGTATCACATGCTTCTTGATTAGACCGGGGTTCGAGCCCGTCACCACCAAATACGGAAGATGCGGAAAGGTCATCATCATATGTCAGGCTTTTCCTAACTGGCCACCTAGGCAATCTGCCCATATGCCAATATTTCATAACTGTTTTATTTGTTACATATCCATGGTCAAATAACTTTAACAAAACAACAATTACAAAGTCTAACTTGACTTATGACTATAAATTAAAAAGAAAGCACAACCTTTAGCCTCGCGGCAGAGACGGCGTCTCCGCCCCCACCACGAGTTTCCATCCCCACCATGAGGAGGTAGGTTGCCCTATCTAGTAAAACATTGTCTGACACCTCTCAGACTAAATAATAATACAAATTGATCATACATTGATCATACAAACTTGATCATACAAAAAATTGATCATACAAACTTGATCATACAAAAAATTGATCATAAATTCAATACATACTCACACCGGTCCGGTCCCTGCAAACCCCAACACAGACGCTACTGTGACTGACGACCCCCAGCCACTGCCGGGAGAAGTCTTTTAACAACTACTGGAAGAGGAGATACCCTCACATGATACCCACTAATCCTGTTCTGTGCGTCTCTTTAAGGTATCAACAGCCTTGAGATATTCTGGACACATTCGATTATTAGCATCATGATCAGAAGGCACCTTCCTCCGCCAGCAATTTACACATTTTGGAGCCTCTGCTCTTTGTGTACAAGACTTGAATGTATGTCCACTCCCAGCACAGTGACTGCAGAACTCGCCCGCGTCACAGTACCGGGCCACATGGCCATACGCCATACATTTATAACATTGTGTTGGGGTCCACAACTCCCGAACACGGTGCGAACTCCAATTTAAAAATACTCTAGAATATTTCAACAAGTATCTTCGTATGCGTGGGGAAACCTCCACCACTACATTATATCCTGAGGAATTCCTTGCTTTATTCTTAGCTAGTATTCTTATTTCAGAGAGAACTTGGTCCTTATTAACAAATCCGTCCACCAAGTTCCTTTCCCATAATTCATTATTAAAGGACTCATGATCCACATCTGAACTAACGTCAAAAATGACTAATCTTGGTAGTCGTCGAAGGGGCCTTTCTACCTCCATTCCAAGCTTTTGCACCTCCGTGCACTCTTCAATCTTTTTAACATCAAGTTCAGAAGCAGTTTCGATCATAACCCTTTTATTTCGTATCGGTCGAACTGATACTACCTTGACATTAGTTTAAACCGGTGCAACTCGTGCCATTAACTCGGTCTTTACTTGGTCACTAGTACTAAACTTGTCGGCCTTAGTCTTCACAATAACCGTTTTATTCTTGGATTTAATCTCACTTGCACTAGCCGCCTCTGCATATGATCTTCGATCAGGGACTTGTTCTGCTTTTTCTTTTTGCTCCATCAAAGTACTCAACTTGGTCTCGAGGAGTACATTTTGTACAGTCAAAGACTGCACACACTTAGCCATCTTGTCCCAATATCCCATTACAATATTCAGATCATGTCCACTTGGCTTATTTAAAGCTGACACGAAAAGCCTTAACTTGGTTCTATAAAAATCCAATTCCTTTAAGGTAGTAGGTTCTAAGTTACACTGTATCTGTTTCGAAGACTTCTTCTTCATAACTATACGTGTCTTCTCCTTTGAACTTTTCCCCTTTGGAATCCTTTTTTCCTCAGGTGGTCTACTCGAGACCTCTCCTGATTCTTCTTCACTCGAAGACTCAGAGTCTCCCTCTGAAAACTTTACTGAAGACTCTGCCGAAGATTCTTCTCCTGAATCCTCCACCGGAGGAACAGGGATCTTCCTTCTAGTTTTTGGCATATCGCACAAAATTTTGATCACATGAAATTTCAAAAAGAATCAATCCAAAATAGGCTCTATCTGCCAGCTGAGGGAACAATCACCTCAGCTGCCCAGCCCAGACCACTAGGAGGAAGAGCCTCTTCAAAATAATTTATTGCACAGGGATCAAACAAAATAGCCGCACTATCAGTTGACAAATCAAGTCGCAATGATAAAGTTCTGACCAACTATTCAATAAATCATTTGGCACCTGGGCCATGCGGAAAGGTCAGGGAATGATCACCGCATATCCCGGAGCAATATGGCCTTAGTTGCTAATGCTCCTAAAAAAAAAAAAAACCTGTTCACTATCAAGCCATCGCTATCTTCTACATTAATCTTTCTATCTTTAATAGGCTTTAATTATATCCTCTGAGCTGCCTATGAGGTGTGACTTAGAGGATTTAATAATATGTGCCAATTTTCTTCTCTCAATGCATCTTCCATTTTCAACTTATTCTTCTGAATTTATATCTCCTCACCCCTTTTATGAAACTAACTAGGTGGGGTACCTGTTGTTGCCTGAGAAAAATTAAAATTTCACACATGATAAGTTGTAACTGTTTTTGATAAGTTACTAATCTTGCAAATCTCTATCATTTTTTTGATTTATAAATCTCTGATAAATGACTTTCTTAAACTTATTGCAATAATTTCTGAATTTTTTTTACGATAAGGTTTAAGAAAGAATTTGAACAATTTATAAATTATTTTTTGAATGATATTTGATATATATTTGAAAGAAGAGGCAAGAACTATAGCAATTTAACTGGATGCGATAATACTGCTAAGTCAAGTGACATTAATTTTGACTGACTCATATACATATTGTGATGGGGAAATTCATCCTTCATATTACCACAGGAATACCAGAATGGAAAAAATATATGCTAATGGTACAAGACAACAAAAAGCAAATATGTAGGGATGATCAATCATCAGAGGGTGGAGTTGTGGAAATATGCAATTTCTACGCTTCTTTATTAATGGGATGATTTTTTTAATAATAATTTATCCTTCTTCCTAGTTGTTAGTGATTCATCTAGCTGAAATATTGGTATAATTTAAAACATTTATTTGATTTATTCAGAGAGAGAGAGAGAGAGAGAGAGAGAGAGAGAGAGATGTTAAAATTGATTACATTTACCGTAACACTTGAAACATTGTAGTCCTGCTAAGTATTGTACTTGAGATTCTGATTGTTGTAATGCTTTAAATGTTACAATTATGATATATGTTGCTGTATTTATCCAGGTGAATATGGAATTAAGTTTTTATTTTCCTCTGTGGAAAATAAAAAAAGATATCTCTGAAATGTTTTAAATCTTTCAGTAAAGCTGTCTTGAAACTGCTTTTTACTGAAAATTTTGTTACTTATGCTTAAGCCGATAGGATTAACTTCTTTAACAGTAGTATATGAGGTGGGTTTGAAAAGTTTATGGTCCAAGTATGAAAGGGTAGTGGCACAGTGTTAAAATTTTGCTGTACTTGATGTGTAACACTTCAAATAGTAAATTACCAAGCTTCATGCAGTTTCAATAATGTCTTTTTTTGTTTTTTTTTAAATTACAGGTCTTGAGGACAAAGTTGTGGGAATGGGGAGAGATGGACAAAACCAATCACTGTCCAGTCATTCAGTATTTGTGGGAAAAAAATGGACTACCACCAAAGGTGTGGGGGATATGGTTGCAACATTGGAGTGGATTCCTCTTTCTGTTCCATTGTTAAGAAGTGGGCAACAGAATTTAAACAGAGGAGGGAGAGTTTTGAAAATGATCCGTGTTGTGGAAGACCTGCAACATTCACCACTCCAGAAGTTGACAGTGTGCACAATCTGGTGATGAATGATTGACAGGTGACAGCTTGTTACATTGCCAGCATCTTAGGCATCTCATCTGAACATGTGTACCACATAACAAAGGTTCTTGGTATGAAAAAGGGTATCAGCACAATGTGTCCCAAAGTTTATGACAGCAGATCAAAAATGTACAGGGGTTGTCAAGTCAAGCAAACATTTCCATCATTTTTAAGCAAATACAGCAAATTTCCTTGCAAGGTTTGTGGCCATGAATGAGATTTAGGTTCATAACTCTCAACCAGAGACAAAGGAGCAGTCCAGAGAGTGAAAACACAACTCTTTTTCTCCTAAAAAGAACCCCAAGTCAGTTCCTTCTGCTGGAAAGGTGATGGCATTAATTTTTTAAGATACTGATGGTGGCCTACAGAAAGCCAGATAATCACCAGAGGAGTCTTGTTCCACCAGGACAGTGCACAAGTCTGTCATTACCGTGCCTGCACTGCACAACTGTGGCTTTGAAATCTTGGACCTTTCCCCATATTCATTAGATCTAGCACCATTGGACTTTCACCTATTTTCTAATTTGAAAAAATACCTGGCTGGCATCTTATTTTCTCGCTGGCAGTGACGCCGTTGCTGCAGTGAATGAATTCCTCGAGTCCCAGGAGAATGTTTTCTTCACAGCTCAAATCAATGCATTGCAGCATTAGTAGAAAAATGCATTAAACTCCAAAGGGGGACTATGTTGAAAAGTAATATTCTACCAGACACCTGAAATAAATCCTTCATACTCAGGCCACGAGCATTTTAAACACCCTTTATATTTCAGTTTTGCTAGTTTGGGAGTCCTCCCTTAACACTTCATTAATTGTTAGGTAAAAATAGAAGTTTTTTAGCTGTTACTAAAAAACTTATATTCATGACATCAATTCTGAAACAGTATAGATACGTTACATTTTGATTTTTAAAATTAAAATCATTTTCTTGTTTTTTAAGACATCCATTCTTGTTATTTCTGAACAAGGAGGTATGCCTCAATTTTTAGGTTTAGATTTATTTTTCACTATTTTACTAGTAATTTCTTTTCACACAGGGATATTCACCTTCCCTACAGCTGGATAACATTTAATGTAAATTTTAAACTTTACTTTCCTTTCGGAGAAAAACAAGTGGGGCAGCTGAACCACATTTTGCATTTATAGGGTGATACATTTTTATTTCCTTTGTACCTGCACTAGACATAGAAACAGCTTAGACAAATAAAAGGAGAGAAAGGGAAGTCAGTGCTTGTGCAGTAAAATTACTTAAAAAGAGAAATGCACATTGGCCAAGAGAATGCTACTTTACTCAACAATTTGCCAGATAATTTTATGTCAAGCCCACTATTTTACAACATGGGTTATGGCAGTTAATAATTTTACTGTAACTACTCATGCATATTATTAGAATGCTTAATCAATTGAATATGTATATTTAATATACATATACATTTGAATATTTTATCAACATGTTTTGTAAATGTGTCAACATCCTTAACAATTATTGTTGTTTGTGGAGATACACCTAGTGCCACCTGTGAAACAAAGGCACAGCAGTTGACTTTGAACCTTTCCCTAGTTGTCTGCCAAGTCATATGAAAAGCACCTGACGTGAATGGAATCTATCCAGTTATATTAAAGGAGACAGCAAAGTAAGCAAGCAAACCCTTAGCCATAATTATGAGAGCATCCTTGGACTCAGAGAATTTTAAAAATCAAATGGGGACTTCTGTTCTGGGGAAAATTATGAAGTCACTCGTGAAAGATGCATTGCAGCATCATCTAGACAAGGCTGCAGTAATAATTCAGACACAGCATGGGTTTGTTAATGGTCTTGTCTGACCAATTTCATTGGATACTATGATGTGGTCACAAAGGACCTGGATGCAAAAAAATTTTGATATCATATACTTGGATTTCAGGAAAGCTTTTGATACAGTTGCACATGGAGGACTACTGTACAAATTGGAGCAGTATGGCAATAACGAAAAATTGCTGCAGTGGATAAAAGTATGGTTGAGTGGGAGAAGATAGAGAGTGGACACTGCTCTTTTTACAATAATGTTATTAGTGGTGTTCCCCAGGGTTCGATATCAGTCCCATTGTTGTTTTGTATCTTTATCAACGATATTGATGAAGGTTTATCAAGCTTAATGTCGAAGTTTGCAGATGATACAAAGGTTGGAAGAGTTTTTAATGACAGTATGCTACTGCAACATGATTTAGAAAAGTTCAGCAGATGGGCTGAGAAGTGGCAACTGAAGTTTAACATTGACACATGCAAAATACTGCATATGGGTAGCATAAACCTCAGAGAAACATAGCAACTATGCAGTACTAAACTGAGGATTATAGAGAAAGAAAAAGACCTTGGTTAATTGTGCAATCAGATATGAAGTTTTTTGAGCAGAGCAGCAGACAAGCTGCCAGAGCAGGTAATGGGTCTTGTCAATGATATACAGGAATTTTGCTAGTAGGAAAAAGGAGGTGATTATTCCTTTGTATAAGGCAATGATCAGGCCATGTCTTGAGTACTGCATACAGGTCCAAGGAATGGGCTGATCACTGCCCTCATTTTAGGATGTAGGATTGCTAGAACAAGTACAGAGAAGGGCAACAAGATTGGTGAAGGGAACAAAGGGTTCCTCTTACCAAGAAAGGCTTAAGTTCTGAAAATTTCAATGTCAGGCACATGCGAGGTGATCTGATTAAGTTATTAAGAGCTTAAATTGGATTCTTGCTCAGGTTACGAACCTGAGGGGGGGGGGCATAAATTCAAATTGAGGATAGACAGTTGTAGAGTAGATATGCAGAAATTGCCTTTAGCTAGCAGGTAGTTGATCGCTGGAACAAACTTCCTTCTGTCGTTGTGGAAGTTGATAGCTTAAATAGCTCTAAAGTTTTGGAGCAAATGGATGGGTTTAATTGGAAGTTTTTTTTTTTTTTTTTTTTTTTTTGTGCTGATGCTGTATAAGTTTGCTTTCTTGCATCATATGCCTCAACTAATGCTAAGTCATGTTCCAATATTAACTGAAAATTTAGAAGTGAGAAAGTGTGTGACAAGAAAGTACCAAAAATTTTGAATGAACTTGAAAGAATGAAGAGGCTTCAAGCTCGTGAAGATGTTTAAATTGAAGATCCAGACTTTCTGAGTACTATAACTACGAGTGTGAAAGTGGGCTGTTTCAGTACAACCCAGAAACTGAAAGACAGTCAATTCAGTTGAAGACAGAACAGTCTCCCACACACACACACACACACACACACACACACACACACACACACACACACACACACACAAAAAGAATAAACTGTGTGTATACCTGTATGCACTAATGATGTTTTATGCAAAAACATCTTTGACGAAAATCAGAACCATTTTAAAATCGAGCAGCTAGTACCGTAGTTATGATGTGATGTTTTATGCTCACACCTGCTATTTACTCTACTGAATCGATATTAGTGACATTAGTGTCGTTAGAGTCATACTTCAGCCCAAAATATTTAGTATGTGGACATGTGCATATGTAGAGGGCAGCACCTAGAATGTCAGTTCAACTCTGCCTTGTGTCTTTGTGAAGAACAGTATCACTACAAATGGGCCAGATGTGTGTGTGTGTATGCTGTGTGTGTTCTGTTGATATGTTCTGGCCACTTGGCTACCCAGACGCATCAGTCACCTGGACAGATGATTCTGGGTACTCTTCCACACCATGAGAAGGTGGGCCAGTTCCAGTAGAGCACGTAATGTCTCAAAAGAGACTCTGACTCACCTGATGTTGCCAAAAGGTGGGCCAGAGGAAAAGAAAGTGAGAGAAGGAAAAAAATAATAATAAAAATAAACAAAACCCGTGGTGCTCGTTGAAATAAAAAATATATAAAAATATATATATATATATATATATTAGTGAGAAAAAAAAAGACATTTTGTGATAAAAATATAATAACAATAAATAAATAAATAAAAAAAGGAATAATAAACAAATAGTAAAAAGAAAAGAAAAGATTCTGGTGCCGGTAAAAAAAAAAAAAAATAATAATAGACTGGTGGGGGTGGGGTAAAAGTAGACTTCAATAAGTACTCTTGTATCCAGGATAATTTAGATGTGGAACTAGTGACTTTTAGGATCAGTGCAGTGACAATTCTTGCATACATGAACCATAGATAAAAATATATCAAATTTTGATGCAATTATGCTGAATTCATGAGTAGCCCAGCACTGCGCAGAAATTTCTGAGTGTTTCCTGAAGTACACGTTTTGTCATCCAGGATAGCAGAGCACCTGTACGTGGTGAGGGGACCTCCCAGTGACGCTGCCGGACTTCCAGACTAGCATCACTGGGATCCAACGCCCACAGCCCAGGTTCCAGGCTTACATCAATGGAATCCGTCGTGTTTGCCGTGCGCTGCGACCCGTGTAAATTCGAAAAGGGGGATCCTAGTGGTTGAGGGGCCCAGCTTCAATACACCACTTCGGCCCCTGCTTCGACAAGACGGGTGGTCCTGGAAGGCCCAGCTAGGATCAATCGGCTAGTAGGCTCGCCTGCGAGGGTCAACCGTGTCAATGCCACGCCCCTACCCTCATTGTCCAAGGGACAGGATTCAGGCTGGCAGCAGTGCGGTATAGTGTCTGGGTAACCCTGGCATTCCACTCCCGAGCGCATTTATTGCATGCCGGGTAGTGGACGTCCCTTTGGGCTCCGTGGTGGGTGGGGAGCCCGGGCACTAAAAAATTTAAAAAACTCCATGAATCCTGATAAACTCACTTCTTCAGGGGCCCCAACCCGGTCCCTATCTGAAATCAATGAAAGGGAGACAGATAGCATTATTGCTACAAAGAGGCAGCGAACCAAACTACCATCAGGGCCTGTCCCAAGGTTCTTAATTATGCGCTCCACGAATGAAACACCGATTGGTAAAATGTCACCCTTTTTTATACAAAAAGGGTTGGATGGGTTAGCAGGTTCACCCAAGTCAGTTAAGAGGCTCCGTTCTGGGGGCCTCTTGATTGAAACAAAAAATGACAGGCCGTCTGAACATCTACTCCGAGAACATCAATCGGAGGAATCCCTAGAACAGTGACACCACACAGAACACTCAATTCATCGAGAGGTGTCATTTCGGAGTGGGATCTTCTCGACGTAACTGAGGAGGAAATCTGCTCTGAATTAAAACCACAGGGAGTTACTGCCGGCAAGAGAATTACTGCACGAAGGGATGGAAAAATTGTTAAAACCAGGAGCGTTATCCTGACTTTTAACTCTCCTAAACCTCCTGACGAGATTAAAGCTGGATACATCAACTGTTCAGCGCGTCCACACGTTCCGAACCCTTTACGGTGTTTTAAATGCCAGAAGTATGGACATTCTCAAATGGCCTGCCGTGGAGTCCTTGCATGCGCTCGATGCGGTGCAAAGGACCACAAAACAACAGCATGTTCAGCCGCAAAACCCACCTGTATTAACTGTGAAGGCGAACACCCGGCCTACTCACGAGCATGCCAGAGGTGGAAAGAAGAAAAAGAAATTCAACGGCTGAAGGCAGAGCTAAATATATCATACCAGGAGGCAAGGAAATCGGTCAAACCCCTGAATATCAACAAACCTACCTACGCCCAGAAGGTAGCAGGGAGATGTTCCGTCAGAACTCAGACGGACATGACCATTCCCCCAAAGGAGTCTTTCACTCCCATCGCATGTTATCTCTTAAGTTCTCAAAAACCTGCACAGAAGGACCAATCAGCTGCCACTCCTATATCGGTACCTCCTAATGCCCCACAAGTAACAAAGGTAATTATGAAAGAAAAGAATAAGAAAGGGGAAGTCCCCCCTAGTACCCAAGAAAAGATGAATGTCGAGCAAAAGGAGGTACCCGAAGATTCAGTCTTGGAACTCTTTGCGGAGGAAGAAATGGACACGGGACAGCGTCCATTCTTCCCCAAAAAAGATAAATCCAAGACTGATAAAAGTAAGCCCTCAGCACCTCAGAAGCCGCCTGATGGACCCACCAAGCCAAAATAATGGCTAAATTCCTACAGTGGAATTGTCGTGGATTCCAGCGAAATACTGATGACATCAAGGCCCTCCTGCAAAAGCATGAGCCAGTTTGCTTTTGCTTGCAGGAGACTTACCTAAAGGCAAGTGATGATCCCACAATGCATAACACCACAATTTTTCGTAAGGATAGAATTGCGGATGGTCCCGCTCATGGAGGAGTAGCTATCCTTGTGGGCAACCAGACCCCAGTTCAGCCTTTGCTAATTACAACTAGCATAGAAGCTGTTGCAATTCGCCTTGCTGTGGGATTTTTATTAACCGTCTGCTCTATTTATTTGCTACCTGGGACTGACATCTCCCAGGAAGACCTTGATGATCTTCTAACGCAGTTGCCTCCCCCTTTCTTACCTCTCGGGGATTTTAATGGACATACTACCCTGGGGGTAGTGCTAACGTCAACGGAAGGGGACGAGTCATAGAGCGTATGCTCAATGACAATGACCTCTCCCTTCTAAATACCGGAACAAACACCTTCTTCCACATGCCTACCCGTACTTTTTCTGCCATTGATCTCTCTATCTGCTCCCCTTCTCTACTCCCTTCACTCACTTGGGAAGTGGAGGAGAATCCATACGGAAGTGATCACTTCCCTGTGATAACCTCGTTACACAGTGGGAGACCATATCTTCCCTTCAGGTTACCACGGTGGAAGATTGATCAGGCTGACTGGACTGCCTTCCAACATCAGGCAAATTTTGATCTTAGCACAGTCAGTCAAGAGCCTATCAATAATGCAGTTAAGTACATCACAGAAAATATTGTCCAGGCAGCTGCGAATGCTGTTCCAAAAACATCTGCCCGGTTTCCACCATTTCCCAAACCTTGGTGGAATTCACAATGCACAGCAGCAAAAAAGGCTCAAAACAAAGCGTGGGGGATATTCCGCCGATATCCTACCACGACCAACCTTATAGCCTTTAAACGTGCACGAGCCAAAGCACGATATACCGCCGTCAGAGTCAAAAGGAATCGTGGATCCGATTTACATCATCTATTAACCAGTCTACCAACTCTAAGGTAGTCTGGGATAAAATCCGGAAAATGAAGGGAAAATATACATCCCACCCTTCTTCAATCCTAGATTGTAATGGATGCGCTATTGCAGATCCAACTGCAATAGCCAATTCTCTTGGGGAAACATTCTCTAACATCTCTGCAACATCTTCGTATTCCCCAGAGTTCCTGGTCCTGAAATATAAAATCGAAAAACAGGCACTTAACTATAAATCTAAGAGCATTTATCCCTACAACGGGGATTTCACTATTCAGGAACTGAAAAGAGGCCTCGCTCTTTCCAAAGCAAGTGCCGTTGGACCAGATGGCATCCATTATGAAATGATTAAACATCTTTCACCAAAATCTATGGATTGTCTGCTCCTTCTGTATAACAGAATCTTTACTGAAGGGCAGTTTCCGGACTCCTGGCGAAAGGCAATCGTTCTTGCCTTTCCTAAGCCAGGAAAGGATCCAAAAATCACCACCAATTATCGTCCTATTGCTCTGACTAGCTGTCTGTGCAAAATCCTGGATAGAATGGTTAATTCTCGTTTAATATGGTATCTCGAATCAAAGGACCTCTCCAACATCCAGTGCGGCTTCCGAAGGAACCGGTCCACTTTGGACCATTTTATTAGATTGGAAGCATCCATCCGGGATGCTTTCCTAAAACGCGAACACTTGGTGTCGGTGTTCTTTGACATGGAAAAAGCGTATGACACAACTTGGAGATTTGGCATGTTAAAAGATTTACATAGCCTAGGCCTTAGAGGACATCTCCCCTTTTTTATTCAAAACTTTTTAGCCAATCGATTGTTCCAAGTTCGTGTGGGATCCTCACTCTCTCTCGCTCCTTTAGCTAAGAGGAGTGAGTACCACAAGGATCAGTATTAAGTGTCACGCTTTTTGCCATCAAAATAAATTCCATCACAGAACAACTTCCTCCAACTGTAAACAGTGCCCTCTATGTTGATGACTTTAGCATTTTTTGTCAGTCGTGCAACATGAGGGTTATTGAAAGACAACTGCAGAAAGCCATTGATAGTCTGAATTCCTGGGCACTTGCTAATGGCTTCAGGTTCTTGCCGGAGAAGACCGTTTGCATACACTTTTGTCGCAAGCGTAATCTTCATCCTGAACCTGAATTAAGGCTCGGACAAAATGCTATTCCAGTAGCAGCGAACACAAAATTCTTGGGACTCATATTCGATAAAAAAACTGACCTTTTTGGATCATATCCGTCAACTCCGCACAAAGTGCACAAGAGGCCTTAATATGTTCCGCTCGCTTTCCTCTTTATCGTGAGGTGCAGACCGATGCACCCTACTACGGCTTTACCGTGCACTTGTGCGATCCAAATTAGATTATGGCTCCCAAGTATATTCCTCAGCCAAGTATATTCCTCAGCCTTCGATGGCTGGACCCTGTCCATCATCAGGCTCTCCGTATCGCTTCTGGAGCATTTCGAACATCTCCTGTCCAGAGTTTATATGTCGAAGCAAACGAACCACCGTTATCGCTTCGACGTAAGCAGTTGTCTTTAAAGTATGCTTTAAAACTGAAATCCCTGCCAGACCATCCTTCGTGGCCCTTCGTTTTTGAACCATGATGGGAAAATTTATATAATACCCGTAAGACTGCCAATCGTCCTTTTGGTATTCGTCTCCAAGAGCTACTCAAAGAACTTAATATCAAGGTAGACAAGGTTGCCCAAACACCAAAGCAACCCTGTCCACCCTGGCATGCTCATGTCCCGGCATGTGACTTGTCCCTTAGAAATTGGGGAAAGTCGGACACTCCATCATCGGTCTACCTGCAGCTTTATTCAGCACACCGAGCTGAACGTTCCGACTTCGCGCCAGTCTACACAGACGGTTCGAAGTTGGACTTATATGTGGGATCTGCTGCTGTCTTTACAGACAGCACTATTTCGGAGCAGATTCCCTCTGAATGCAGTATATTTACTGCAGAGCTGCATGCTATAGAGTTAGCCTTGGATGACTCTGTAACACACTGAGATGACTCTCAGTGTGTTACAGGCTTTAATATCTGTGAGGTATAATCATCATCCAGTTCTGTCTAGTATTCAGCAGAAGATTCACTTCCTCTTTGGACGTGAATATGATATCCGCTTCTGCTGGATTCCCAGCCACATTGGGATTAGGGGAAATGATTTAGCTGACGCCGCAGCCAAATCAGCAATCCCCAATAATAAC
The DNA here is from genome assembly GCF_048544385.1 of Mastigoproctus giganteus. Taxonomy (NCBI): domain Eukaryota; kingdom Metazoa; phylum Arthropoda; class Arachnida; order Uropygi; family Thelyphonidae; genus Mastigoproctus; species Mastigoproctus giganteus. The sequence goes on along the minus strand of NC_143579.1, from coordinate 220,554,490 downwards.
CGCTGCCTGTCAGTCCCCTATACAGACTACAGGCAAATAATACACCAAAACATACACTCCCAATGGCAGGACTCGTGGAATAGACAGACTGGAAATAAACTATATTGTATAAAGCCTGTAATTGAACCGTGGCAGTCTAGTCTGCGCAGGAATCGTAAGGAGGAAGTTGTTCTTGCCCGGACCCGCATAGGACACAGTCATTTAACTCATTCGTTTTTGCTGAGGGCTGATGACCCTCCTATGTGTGTGTCCTGTGGCACAATTTTAACTATTAGACACATTTTAATTGATTGTCCAGATTTTAGTAATATCTGTCTTACTGCTTTTAATCATCTGACTGAACCTTATACACTCAGTCAGATTTTATCTGACAATGACAATGTGTCTGCTATTTTTAGATTTTTAAAATCAATAAATATTTTTGCACGTTTATAAAACTTACATTTTTCTTATACTTCTTGACATAGTGACCTAACTAATTAGGTCACTGAAAGTTTAAATTTTTTTATAAATGACATGGTCTTGGCGCATTATAGCCTTAGTAGCTAATGCGCCAATAAAACCAAAACAAACAAACAAGCAAACCAGGATAGCAGAGAAGCAAACTATTGTCCCGCTTACACAGGTGTATTTGGTGGATTGTTTTGGTTCACTACTCTGGCGTTGATTCTCTTTCTGCAAGCAAACACCTCGAAGTCAAAGTTCTGAAGAGCTGAGAGATGGTTCTAACTCTGCAGAAGCAATTCCTCTTGCCCTGGAGAGAGATCTGGAACGCCAGTTCGGAGCTTGACCCTAAGATTGTCGTAGATTGCACAGTTAAAGAGCAAGTGACTCCAATCTTCTGTATTCCTGCAGTTCCAGAGATCGGTGTGATGCAAGCGAAGTTTTTGATTGAGAGAGCCATGTCCTGTTATCAGAAAGGAAGTTTCCATAGTTAAGGAGCACCAGATTTTAACCGATTTGGAGAGTAAGAAGGTCACACCAGGCAGGAATTTTCTTGTCGCTGCTCCAAGTGCAGTGGTGTCCCATCTGGTCTGCCAGATGCTAATTAGCTCATTAAAGCCTCTGGATTTCTCCTTTTTAGGATCTTCATTTAAATTTAGCTGGATACCAAGTAATTCTGAAGGTATTTGTTTCTTGTGTCGAAAGCAGAGACCACGATAGACAACAAATAGATCCAATGGAAGGGACCCCACAATAACTTGCACTGCAGCAGTGGAAACTGTTCTACAGACTCTGAGAATAGAGTGGAGCATGCTCCACTGGATGGAATTCAGTTTTAACTTCATTTTGGAATTGGTGGCCCGATGAAACCAATCTCCTGCTGCATAGGTGACTATGGGCAGAAAAACAGCATTATAGTAGAGAAAGAGTGACTTCCTAGAGAGACTCCACTCTCCTCTGGAAAATTCTAATAATTGACCCTGTGAATTTTTTGATTTTAGTATCCTCATCTGATTTACTTATGTGAATCAGATGAGGATAGAAGGAAAGCTGATGGTCAATAATGACCCCAAGGAGTTTTGCCTCAGTGACTATAGGGAGCCACCTGAGATCCAACTTGGATTTAAAAAGCATCATTTTTGTTTTCACTGGATTAATTTTAAGTTTGTTAGCCAATGACCAGGTGGAAAGGTCAGTTAAAATCCAGTTTGCATTCACCTCCAACACCGCACGAGAACTGCCTGAGACCACAATTGTCAGGTCGCCGGCAAAAGCAAAAATTTTGCAATTCTGGAGAGAGTGGCCCAGCCAGTCTTGAAGCACAGTGTTCCAGATAAGGGACCCCAGGACTGAACCTTGGGGGGGGACACCCTCAAAAAACCTTACTAGAGACTTGGAGGAATTTTGACTTGACAATTATTGAGCAGTCAGAGAAATAGCTTTGAAATAATTTGTACATATGAAAGGAGCATCTGGCAGACCGGAGACGTTCAACGGTGCTGTCCCACCAGACAGTGTCGAAGGCAACCTCGAAGTCGACCATAATAGCTAGTTCAAATTTGGATTTAGAATTTACAATGTGCCAAACAGAGTCAGACAGGGCCTCCTCGCAAGAATGACCTGATGTGAAGCCATATTGACAGGCAGAAAAGAGATTTTGTTGTTGAAACAGAGCCGTTAGTCGAAGAGCCATAAGCCACTCTAAGGTCTTCCCTAGATTAGAAAGCAGTGCAATTGGTCTATAGGCACGTGGATTTGAGGCAGGCTTATCTGGCTTTTTGATAAGATGGAGCAAAGAAGCCTTCTAAACAGAGGGAAAGATGCCTTCCATGAGGCATTTATTGAAGAGCAATAGCAAGTAGAGAGATCTTAATTTTAACAGCTGGAGAATGAACACATTTAATCATATCCATTCCTGGAACTTCTTCATGTCGATCTTCTTGACCACCGAGGTAAGTTCCTCCAAAATAAATGGCTAGGTACGTTCATCAATGGTGTACTTGTTATTTGCCTCCCGAATTGCCATATGCTCTGGAGAATCTTCAGAAGGATTATCCATAGGAAATAAGTTGTCAAAAATTTGGTTGATAGAGTCTGTCCAGCCAGAGATTTCATGGTAACAGTGCCGAGGACATCAGAGATAAATGTTCTCTCCCGAGCTATCTTGTAAATGAGGCCCCCCATGGGTTTTGGCTGTTGGATTCTTTTACAGAGATGGGTCCAGGTTTCTCTTTTTCTCATTGCAATTACTTTACTGAAGGCATTCTTTTTGGCAATGTAGTCATTATATAATAGCAAAACGTTATCAGCAGGCCAGTTGCAGTGTCGCTGATATAACTGTCAAGGGCAGTGAACTGATTTGCAAAGAGTAGTAAGGTCCTGGGACCATCAGGAGCGGATGGTCTTCTTCTTTGCTGATTTATAGGAGGCTTTTATAAGAGATTGTTGAATAAGTTTGGCTAGATTTTCTGCAGAAGTTAAGCTGAAGCTGTCTGGAGGGTTTGATGGAGGCATCAAAAGAGTCCTAGTCAACAGTTTTTGTGTAGCACTGGACGAAGTCTGGTGTTCTAGGTGAGTTGCAGTTGTTAGGTGCATCGACAGAGATGTGGAACACAATGGCTCTGTGATTGCTGAGTGTCCAATCTGGGACTAACCCAGTCACTGATGCGTGAATTTAAGTCACTGGTGGTGAGTGTAATTTCAATGTTCGACTCGCCAGTTGAGCTCAATAAGTGGAGAGCTGGCCTGGTCGATTATGGACTGCAAGGTTGTGACTTAAAATAAAATCCTCAAGAAGAAGACCTCGGACGTCAGAAACAGCACTGAACCAGAAATGGGACTTTGCATTAACATCTGAGGTAATCAGGATATTCCTAGAGCCGAGGAAGTTAAGCACGAACTCTAAGAAGTTTAATATTGAGTCATTGAAGTCTGCAGAAGGGGGCACAGTAGATTGACAGAAGATCGAAGGAGAGAGATGAGAAGGTGATTTGCACATGTCGCCAGTTTGTTACAGATACCATGAACATCAGAAATTGGAAATTATAGACCAATTAGCTTGTTATCCCACATCTACAAATTGTTCACAAGAGTCATTACTAATAGATTAGAAAGAATACTTGATGAGAATCAACCGAAAGAGCAAGCTGGCTTTAGGACAGGATTCTCAACTATGGATCACCTTCATGTAATATCACAGCTAATGGAGAAAGCAAATGAATATAAAACACCATTATGCCTGGCATTTGTGGATTATGAAAAGGCATTTGACTCCATACAGCATAAGGCAATGTTTCGGGCACTGGAAAGACAAGGCATAGATACCCCATATATTATGATTTTGAAGAAAATATATGAGAGTGCTACCTCCTTTATTAGACTAGAGAAAGACAGTAGCAAATTTAAAATTGAGAAAGGAGTTCGACAAGGAGACACAATATCTCCGAAGCTGTTTACTGCTGCCCTTGAGGAAGCTTTCAGAAGATTAGACTGGTCGCAGAAAGGAGTCAATGTGAACGGATAGTACCTAAACCATTTACGATTTGCAGATGATATTGTGGTTATAAACCACGATCCCAAAGAATTAGAGGAAAATCTTAATCAGTTATGCACAGTTAGTAAGGATTTTGGACTAAAGATGAATATGGCTAAAACAAAAGTAATGATGAACAAGTATGCCACGAAAAGGGAAATAATGATTGAAGGAGCAGTAATTGAAAAGGTGGAGTCATATACTTATCTGGGACAAGTTATTAGCTGTAATAATGATAAATGGCTGGAAGTCAAGAGAAGAATAAATTTTGGATGGATAGCATTCAGGAAATATAGTCACATACTGAAGAGCAATATCCCAGTTTGTCTGAAACGTAAAATAATGAATCAGTGTATACTCCCCACCATGACTTATGGAAGTGAAACTTGGGCACTCACCAAAAGAATGGAAGAGAAGCTGAGAACTACACAGCGAAGAATGGAACGAATTATATTGGGAATCAGACTGTTAGATAAGAAGAGAAACACATGGATTAGGCAGCAAACTCAAGTAAAGGACATTCTTATCAAAACTAAAGAACTAAAATGGTCTTGGGCAGGACACATAGCTCGAAGACATGATGACAGATGGACTAAGAAAATAACAGAATGGTATCCAAGAGGAGCTAGAAGAAAACCTGGAAGACAAAATCGGAGATGGATAGATGAAATTCATGAGTTTTTGGGTAGTAAATGGATGGCCAGTGTTCAAAACAGAAGGAACTGGAAAGTTGCTGGAGAGGCCTTCATCCTGCAGTGGATTGAAAATGGCTGATGATGATGACCATGAACAACAACAACATCTAAATCTCTGTTTAAAATGATGATGCATGATTTACGGTCTTGGGGCACAGGTTGTACCATTCGAGCGAAAATAGAATAGCCCATAATCTTGGAGATATGCCCAAACTGACCCTTCGAGAAGTAGGGCTCCTGGATAGAGATCATGCCCACAGCGTTTTGCTCTGCAGCCAGCCGAATCTCATTCACGACCTATGCCCATTGATTCAAAGAACTTTAAGATTAAGGTTTTGTGGAGTGTAGGAGAAAGAATAAGAGTGAAAATCATCAGAAGACGTTTTATTCTGATTCACCTGAAATGCAGAGTTGTTCGGGTTACTCTCCATCAGCAGTTCTGAGCTGTATCATTTCCATGGCACGTTGGTATTCAGGGCAGGTTGTATCTCTCACTGAGTGCTATGAAGCCCTCTTGCGCCTCTTACAGTTAATGCAGATAGGCTGTTCCTCTTTATGTGGGCACTCTGCAATGGTGTGCCCACTCCGGGCACAGTGACTACAGGTTGGAGAGCTGTGAGTGCAATGTTATGTGGTGTGCTCGCAGCCAAGGCAAAGAAGGCATTTGGTTTCTATTATAAATGCTTTAAACTTGTGGGAGCCACAGCCAAGGAACACCCGTTCTCGGAATAGTACTTCTTTATAGATCTTTGGTGTAAATCTGACCACCATATGATTAGTCGAGGATGAGTTTGACTTGGTGTTGAACCGTAATGTAGTGCCCTCCTTTATTTCCTCGTATGAGAACCCTAAATCAATGAGGTTCTTAAAGTAAAGATCCTAAAGGACTAAGAAGTCCTCATTTGCGTAGTTTTTGGGACGCCATAGAATATAATTGCAGGATCTGCTGCTCTTTTTGGAGCAGAAGTGGTGACGCCAGCAGCAGAGTGTGACGCAGAGGAGAAGATAGTATTGAGATCTTGCTTGGATGCAGTTTCCATGATATCTTATCGCTCTGAGCAATTTTGCTTTAACCATCTTGAAGTCGCTTTTGAGCATTTTGGATGCAAATTCCTTCACCTCATGGCTAGTTTCAGTTCGTGGGCTCTCAGGAGAAGGACATTCTGTGGCTGTTGGGTTTGGGGCCAAGTTGAAGGCTGTTTGAGGCCGAGGCTGTGGAAGGTTTGTTGGTTGGTACCAGAAGAAGGTGGGAAGATGTTCCTCAGAGCTTCTGCAAATGATGGAGTGGGATCTGGGATATATGAAGATGTAGGTGGGTTTATAGTGAAAATGTCTAAGACTTTTTTGAGGATGGATCGTTCTGGATCCTAGCTCATCTTTGATGGCACTTAGCTTCTCGTTGTTGATTAGCAGCTCTGTGGCATTTATCTCCAGGGTTGACCACAAGTCATGGATGTAGTTCGCTGCTATTTCTATGAATCCATTTGCATTGCAATTAATAAAAGATATCAGTTCTTAATGTAGCTTAGAGATGATCTGGTGACGCTGGTGAGCATCCTCAAGACTCTTATTTTCTGCATTTCCAGAATCGGAAGGAATCCCCAGCCTGGAGGAAGAAATGAGGCCAGAAGCAAATGCGTGGTCCGAAGCAAGAGGAGCTGGATGGGGGGGATCCTTGGAAACCAACAAAGTTGGTACCAGGAGAGTCAGCATCAGGACATCCAGAAGGACTTTCCATTGACTTTAAAGACTTGAGCTTAACTTGTTCATCTGCAGAAGCAGCAGTCTCACACCGGGACAAAAGGAGCTCAAGTTTCTTCTTGCCCTTATTCTTTTTTTTTTTTTTATTATGTGAAGGATGGGGCGTCCTCCGTGGCACCTTAGGCAGAAGGGTGAGGGAATTATCAGATTCATCCTCACTGAATGAAGAGGAGCTGTCATTAGATGTCATTATTTGCACAATCAATATAAATTAAACTGAATCAATAATAATTCTATGTCTAGTCCTGGGCTGTACCTTGTCTAAAAACGCCAAAAATTTTCCATAATGTCGACTGCCTATTTTCTGAAAACATTCAGTTAGTGGCATACACGAGTTATTTTATTTTGTTTTATTTATTTATTTTCTTTTTTTTTTTACGTCGAGAAAGGCAGTATCCAGTGAAGAAAAGAAGCAAGGAGTAACAGTCTTGAAGCAATTAGTCAGGTTAGCAGCATGATGCTCAGGCCAGTCTTGTAAGCCAGACTGGTGCAAAATATTTAGTATGAACGCTGTAGCATTTTATGCTACAGCGTTCTGCTGCTTACTCTACTGAATCAACGTTTGGAAGAGGTTAGTAAAATCCAAGCCAATAGCCTAATTATCCATTTGTTGAATAGTATGATGTCACAATCATAGTTCCTGCAGGTAACTGCAGGAACTATGATTGTAATGCATTTATGATTATGAGGATTGCAGGAATTATGATTGTGATGCATTTATGATTATGAGGACTGCAGGAACTATGATTGTGACGCAGTTATACACAAATACAAATATGTGTATTGTTGCAATCCACATTTTTGTTACATTCCATTTTTAGGTGCTGATATTATTGTTTTCACAACAATAATTATCTGATTTGTGAAAGGGACTCAATGCCACACTGCAATAGCTGAGTGTTCAACGATGCCGAAATCAAATACAGAGATTGTTGAAAGTATCGAGCAAGCCAACCTAAGAAAATAAAGATCAGGGTAGCAATGAGAGCACGTAAATGACAGACTATATAGATTGTGTAAAAGACTAACAGAAAATGAAGCATTCGATTTAGCAGTGCTGCTGCTATATCTAACAATGATGTACCCGAAGTGACTAATCTCATCTGCCCCGCATTTCTCCAATTTTGGAGCAGATGAGTTTACATGATCAAACTCTGTTTCATTGATTTCTGTTCTGTATGTTACAGTTGTGATACGATTCAAAAACGACACAAAGAAACCAGCTGCTAAAGATAAACCTTGATATGCATGCATTTCGATGTTGATGTCAACGGAATCCTTATGTGTAATAACTGTAGAGAATCACTTAAGAACAAGGATCTTAAGTATTACACAACAGCCAAGTGATGCAACGGTTGTCTATATTTCTCCTAACAGTGATATACAGGATATAATTGACTTCATTCAATTTCTTTTGTTGCCGTACTCGTACTGGCATACTCATGATCATGAGTAGCGATTTCAACTTTAACTTCGGATTGGAAGAAACTAAACCATTAATTACTTTTCTGCAAGAAACGTTCAATCTATCTCTCAACACTAATCCCTCAATTTCAACTACAAGATCGGGTACCTCATTCGATGCTGTTTTCCAGAGACATTTAACTATCATAAATCCATTGTATCTTATCTTCCAGCTGAAATTATAGAAATTTGTGAATGATCAATAAAATATTTACAATACAAAAGCTCTTTTATTCTGTAATCAGTATATGCAAATCAAAATACCTAAGAGAAACGTGAAGATTAGTAACCTTTACGGAGATGACATAATTTCCGTTGCCCATTTTCATCGAAGTTGTGAGACGGAAATGTTACAAGTGACATCATTTAGTAGATGCCGCCAAAGATGTTTTCGAATTCAAAATTGAAAAAATGAAAACCATGCTTTTTGTTTTATTCAGTAGTAAAGGAATTATTATGGTTGATGTCCCACCAAATCAGACTGTCAATCAAAGACTACACCGAAGTTCTGACAAGTCTGCATGAAAGAATTCAGAGGAATGGTTGCTTGTTACATCAAGACAGTAGTCCAGCCCACAACGTTCTCTCTGTTCACCAGTTTCTTGCCAAAAAACAAATTCCTGCATGTGAACATGCACACTGCTTATGGAACTAGCTGATTCAATCACTGCTCATCTCAGTTGTCCTGATTATTTGCTGTGTGATTCCTATTTCTTCAAAGATGGTACTCGTGCATGCATCCACTCTGATATTCCCTGTCAGAGGCTGACTAATTTGCATTTCTTTCAACCTTCTCTGGCTTCAAATCTCAATCTGCTCCATTCTGTCAGTTGTATCTGTTGCCTCTATTGTTCTCCCAATTCCATTAATCACTTGGAACTTTTTGACTTCCTCTCTTTGAAACTTGACTTTCTTCAGTTCAACTTTCCCAATAATAAGGCAATTTTCCTTTGTGATTTTAATGTTTACAACTCCAGCTTGCTTCTGTTTTCTAGTAACACAGTCCCAGCTGGTCTTGATCTTTTTCTCACGAATAACCCTTCCATGTTCAAGGTGACTGGTCCTCTAGGCATCTCAGATTATAACTTGGTGGTGGCCTCTTCTGCAATAGAGCCTTTCTCTTGTGGTCATTCTCAGCCTCGTGTTGTTTGACATTACAAGAATGTAAAATGGGATAATCTATGAGATTTCTATTCTTCTCTTTCTTGGTTGGATTAGTGTTTTAAATCTGATGTCAGCATTTGCTTAGATCATGTCAGTGAAATTATTCTTGTAGGGATGAAATCCTTTATTTCGTACTCCACCTTAAAATTTCATCCTTTATCTAAACCTTGGTTTTCCAATAAAAGTACTAAGGCTGTTCAAGATAAGAATGTTGCATATTGTAATTGGTTTGCATCCAAATTTACAGCTTCATTTTTCTGCCTGCACCAAAGCTCACAACAATTAAAAATTAGTTATTAATTAGTCCAAATTATATTTCCAAACGTAAGTTAAGCATTTTGGTCTCTAACCAAAGCTATTAGCCGCAACTTTTGCCCATCTGTATTCCCACTTCTATTAAAACCTGATGGTTCTATTGCCACCGCATCTAAAGATAAAGCTGACCTGCTAGAATCCTACTCTTCTTCTAACTCGTGTTGATGATCATGGCAAACCTTCTGCCATTACCAGTACACTCCATTCAGTGCCTCTGGTCTTCCTTCAATAAGATCCCAGAAGGATTTTTAACAGTCTTGATGCCAAGAAAACGCCAGGTCCTGATAGTATTTCTCCACTGGTTCTCAAAACATGTGCTCATGCATGTATGTTCTGTGTTGCCTTTTTACACTTTCTTATTCCACTATTCCTCCCATCCAATTATTGTCCCATTGCACTTCTAAACTTGCTAAAGTAATGTCAAAATCCATTATCTGCCAACTCCTAAACTATCTAGAAACTTTCCATGTGGTCAATGATCCCCAATATGGATTCCATCATTGTTGATTCACTGGTGACTGGTTTATGTTACCCATCTATGGACAATTTCTGTAGAAAAGTGTGAAACTCATGCATTTGCTGTTGATATTTCAAAGGCTTTTAATTGCATTCAGCATAAAGGTCTTCTAACTAAGCTTCCATCTTATGGTTTGCAAACTGTTTTTTGTAATTGGATTTTCTCTCTGACCGCTCACTGCATGTGATGATATACACCTCACTCTGTTTTCTAACATCTCCACTAATACTGGTGTTACATAAGGAACACCAGTATTAGTGAGATGTTAGAAAACAGAGTGCAGCGTATATCATTTCTTTCTCTTGTATATTAATGACCTTCTTCCATTGACTGGAAATCTTCTCCATAATTTTGCTAATGAAAGCACATTGCATTCCACCTTCCAGTTTGAGAAACTTTGCCCTACACAAAGGGCTTCAACTTCTCGCATATCCACTACCAATTCCTTAAACACTGATCTGTAGATAAATTTCTTGTGCGGCAAAGATAACTTATTTAATTTCAATCCTTCTAAAACTCAGCTCTGTGTTATATCTCCCAAAAATTATTTTTCTCCTCTTATGCTTATCTTCAACAAACTCAGATTTCTAGACAAGTTTGCATATCACTATTTGGTATTACCCTGATGTCTAATCTCTCTTGGCCTAAGCATATCACAAATACTGCTTTCTTTGCACCTAATAAACTGAGTTTACTCTTTTGCTCTCAACGTTACTTTTCTTCTAAACAGCTATTCACTCTGTAAAAATTTCAAATTTGTCCTGCCATGAAATATTGTTCCCACATTTAGGGCTGTGCCCTATAACCTCTCTGAGGCTTCCAGATTCTATTCAAAAGAGGGCAGTTATATTAATTAATGATCTGTCTCTTACAAAGTCTTTTCACTCTCTCTCTCTCTCTCTTTCTGATAGATATACCATGCTTTGCTGCATGCATTTTCTGTAGATAACTCCATGGGTACTTGTTCTTCTGAATTGGCTTCTTTGATTCTCACTCTCTCTTTCAAACCAGTTTGAATACGTGCCACAATCAGTCACTTCGTTTACTGTCCAACTTGAAACTCACAGAACCAGCTTTTCTTAGTCATTTTCTTCAACTTACATTTTTTGGAAAAACCTACTCGCACATATTTCCTGAAAATTACAGTCTAGAGAAATTTATACAGATGTTTGGGTGTATATGCTGGTTCTCCGATAACATCGTTTTCTTTTGGATTTTATTCAGTCTTTTGACATTCACTGAAATGCTGACATTGTGTCTCTGTGTATTAGTGTCTGTTATATGCAGCTTTAGGTGGGTGGGGGGGAGAAATATCTGGACTCACATATCAGTTAATGTTTACAAGAAAATGGAAAACAAGTTCCTGATTTTAAAACACTGGCAGGGGGGGCATAAGCACCCTAACTATGACTAACCATAGTGGGCTAGGCATGTCATTCGCTGCTATTTGCAACGATCAGTCGGAAGGGGTATCCACTTGTAAACATTAACCCATATATCTTATGTTTTAACAGATCTAGTTACATAAAGTACAAGTTAGTAAAGATATCTCATATTGTCTCATTGTGAGCTCTGTCATAAGTTGGTCTATTCTTGTACCTCAAATAAGTAACACTTGCCTAATAAAAAAAAAAAAGTAAAGTGCAGCCATTATCAACCCACTGCAGGATGGAAGCCTCCTCAACAATTCATGTTGAGGGAAAATGGACCATAATCTGCCACGCTGGTCCAGTGCGGGTTGGCAGATCGACTGTATTCAGCAGTCAGGGGCTTGAACCCCGGTCTACTCAAAGAGCGTGTGCTACTGCACTCCCGCTCCTGCCCACTCGGCTACGGAGGCCTTAGACTTGCCTAATAGAGAATCTATTGTTACTTATTCTCCATTGTTACCACTACCCAGGTGGTGGCGGCGGCAGCGGCAACATTGGAGATTAATTAATTGGATTTTATTAAAAAATGATGGAATTAAACATAATATACAAGCATGTTTTCATATGTCATTTTTGTAATAAAGATTTAACTTTTGATACCTTAAATTCAATGGATGTTTTTTTTTTTAAGTATCATGAATGACTTATGTGGAGTTTAGAGCACTAACATTGTTAGTGGTTATCAGATAGTTTTCTGATATAGTTTTCAACAACAAACACAGTCAACTCTGTGTGTTGACTGTGTTTGTTGTTGAAAAAGGTTAAGTTAATTTTAAAATAACTATTTTTAAAAAGAGAAATTTTTTATGAAAAACGATTAGGTTACTTTGAATTTGTTGAGTGATATGATTGCACTGTAGTAGGTGATTTGTCTAAATTAGCATGGTATGCTAACTATATCTAACTCCAACCAGATTATGGAATATGAAGGTTTTGCATTAGCCAATGCTATGTAATTGAGCAGAACCAATAAATAAATAAATAAAAAATAATAATTAAGAACAATAACAAATAAGTAAAGCAAAAAACTTTAAAATAGAGTTTATTGCCTATCATCATGACATGTAAGTTACTCATTGTACTTGTATTGTTATCGCTGATATGGAAGACTACTGATGGAGTAGCACATATGGTAGCTAATGCTTTTAAATCTCTGCTAAGTTGCCCTCTGTTTTCTAAAATTTATTATATTATCATATCTTTTTGTTTCAAATTTGTCATGAAGTTATTTGCATTTATCTGATTAAGCAGGTGAATTTTTTTCTTAATTGGCTGAGGAATTTGCTTAAAAACAATACTTGAAGGAGCTAATTTTACTGCCAGTGATACGATGTTCTAATATTCGTTTATGTAAATTTATAGGTATATGATTAATATTTTATAAACTATGAATTTTAAAATATAATACGTAAAATAATTTTATAATGTAATTGTATAATTTTAAATATGTATTTGTACTGAGTACTGTTTGTAGACAGTACATGAAATAAAGTTACTTGCACTCATGAATTTTAGTCCTCAGGAAACAAGTACTTACTCACACTCCCATTCAAGCGAACAAAAGAGCATCAGTTTTAATAGATATTTTGACAAAAAGATTTGTGAAATGTATATACCCCAAGAAATTAAGTTTATCCATGAAAGAGCAAGCTAGACTAGAATTAAGTCCTACTATTGATCAGACAACTACAGAAAAAAACATTTGATTTGCTTCATTACTCTGAACAGGGGTTCTCATCTCTTGTATAAATATTTAAAAATGCAGAATACCAGTTAGGGCCAAATACCCATCTATGAATTAGAATCCATATTCAAATATTAGTCATTTTACAGACCACCCAGTTCTCTTCAGAAACCTAACTTTTGTTTATAGTATTTCTTTTATTCTTGTGGTTTTTTGTATCAAGGTTTAACTAGGTGTACCCTTGGAGACTCGATCAACATGTTGCTTCAGTTAATCATGCAGGAACTTCAGAACTCTATTACTTTTAAATTTTTTTCACTTTTGAAAATGTGAAAATAATGGATATATAGCACAACATAACTAAATTATTAATCTCTGAAACCTAAGAAATGAAGTTACACCGAAATTCCATAAACATAAGAGTATTGTATTTACTATCTGACTTAATGATCATAAGAGTATTGTATTTACTATCTGACATGTGTGAAAAGCCTTCCTGATGCCACAAGGGTCATTTAAAGTGTTATTCACTTAGTATCAAGGTTTAGCTTGTCTGTGAACATGACTCACAGAAAGCCATCTGGGTTATGGGTAAGCTATTTTATCATCATTTTAATAGTCTAGTCTTTTGTCATCTCATTTAAAATTGGTTCTACATTTCCATGTTCTCACGTTAATAGTAGATGGGTGGGCTTTCATTGGTTTGAATGGGAGTTTAACTGGTATCTTGTTTCCTAAGTGCTAAAATTTATTGTATGTATTGTCTACAAGCAGTAATTTGGAAAAAACAAAGGTAAGAGGCTTATATTTAACACTATCTACTACACAACTATCAAAACCACTGCTAGAACCTACTCTCAAGCATCAGGCAGCACAACAGAATCACCATTGACAGAAGGCACTGGTCCTACAGGAAGTAGCTAAAACTGGAGAATCTATTGTCTGCCAGAGAAAAAGATCTTTTAAGAGCAAAAGAGGTAAGCAAACTTTTGGCCATAATTATGAAAGCATCCTTGGATTCAGTGGAGGTTTCAGTAGCTTGTTGTTGAATAAATATCTCTCCTTTTCATAAGGGGCAATCAAAAAGGGTGATGTGAGCAATAATAGATAAGTTTGACTTCTATACCTCGAATAAAGAAGTATTGCAGGATAATCTTGACAGGAATGGAATTATATGGAAATCATATGGATTTGTTAAGGAAAAATCGTGCCTGATCAAATTGATCAGTTATGACAGTGTAGTAACAAAGGAACTGATGCAGAAAATAATTTTGACATCTATACTTAGATTTCAAAGGTTTTGATACTGTGTTCCATGTGAAAGGCTGCTATTCAAATTGATGCAAAGTGGCATTAGGAAAATAATTTTGACATCTATACTTAGATTTCAAAGGTTTTGATACTATGTTCCATGTGAAAGGCTGCTATTCAAATTGATGCAAAGTGGCATTAGGAGAAAAGTTACTACTATGGATAATGGAAAGATGGCTGGGCGGCAGAAGACAGAGTGGTTTAAATGGATACTGCTCTTCCCTCAAAGTTCACTGCTGGGCTCCTTACTCGCTATAATATTTATTAACAATATTGATGGAGGCATGCAACTTAAAGTCTAAATTTGCAGTGATACAAAAGTTGGCAGGGCGGTTATAAAAATTAGGTAGTCCGCTGAGAAGTGGCAGTTGCAGTTTAAAATTGGTAAATGCAAGGTTCTCCATAATGGCAGCAGTAATCCCAGAATAACATACCAATTAGGTGGTACCACACTCAAAGTTGTAGAGAAAGAAAGAGACCTAGGGTTAATTATACAGTCTGAAATGAAGTTCTCTGAATAGTGAAGGTGGGCTGCTAGACAACAGCATGTGTGGTCCTCTCAATGATATACAGAAACCTTGGCAGCTGTAACAAGGAGGTGTTTATTCCATTGTTTAAGGCAGTGGTTAGGCCACATCTTGTGTGTTGCATACAAGTCTGGAGATCTCATTTTAAGAAAGATGTAGATATTTTGGAATGGATGCAGAGAAGAGCAACCAGATTAGTGAAGAATACAGAATGGTACTATTACCACAAAATTCTTCACAAGGAAATTGGTCACTGAGGAGACTTTATTGAACTGTATAAGGCTTTATATGGATTGAGTAAACTTGGTAATGATGATATTCTAACTCATTTTTGGATAAAACACACTTAAGGTATTCTAACTCATTTTTGGATAAAACACACTTAAATTGAAAAAGAATAGCTATAGGATAAATATATGAAATTGCTTTCAGCAGAGAGTAACTAAGTGTTAAACAAACTGCCATCTGGTGTTGTGAAATGAGTATTTAGAATAACTTAGGCACAATTAGACATTATGAGAAGGGATGGCCAGATAAGGTTGGGGTAGTATTTTTATTATTATTTATTTATTTTTATTTTTTTTGCTGATGCTGTATAGGTTTGCTTCCTTGCATAATTTCCAGTAACAAAAACAAAGGCAGATTACAAGGAATCTGTGGCAAAGAATGCAAAGAAAAGTAACAAAAACTACTTATGTTAATACTAGGTGGAAAGGGACAAATCAGACTGGTCTGTTAGATATGAATGATTTAACTGTTGATGATCCTAAATAACTAAATACATCTTGTAAATCATATTTTGCATATATGTTCACACATGAGGAATTATTTAGGTATGCCAGAAGTGTATCAAATTCCTAATGGGCTAAATTATTTCACAATGACTTATAGGAAGGTGGAAGAGAATTTGCTGAAGTTGAATGTGAATAAGGTGCTGGTGGGAGATGGAATCTATCCAGTTATATTAAGAGAATCCACCAAAAGAATCTGCAAACCTTTAGCCATAATTATGAGAACATCCATGGATTCAGGGGATGTCCCTATGGACTGAAGATGTGTGAATGTGTCCCCAGTTCACAAAGGTGGATCAAAGGGTGAAGTGAGTAATTAGAGACCTGTAAACTTGTCTTAAGTGCCAGGGAAAATACTGGAGACAGACTAATTAAAAGAAGTAATGCAGCACTATCTGTGAATGCAGTTATATGGCAGTCAAAACATGGATTTTTTTAAGGGGTAATCCTTTCTGACCAATCTTGTTGGGTAGCATTATACAGTAACAAAGGAACTGGATGCACAAAATAAATTTCATATCATACACTTCACTTTCAGAAAAGCTTTTGATACTGTTACACATAAAATTGCTGTACAAAGTGGAATAGTATGCCATTAGGAGCAAGTTATTGCTATGGATAAATGAGTAAGGGACAGAAGACAGAGTGATTATCAGTGGACACGGCTCTTTCTGGAATAATGTTATTATCGGATCCAGGTTTCACTGCTAGGCCTATTGTTGTTTTCACTATTAATGATATTGATGAAGGCATATCATGCTTACTGTGGTGCCTCCATAGCCAGGTGGGCAGGAGCAGTAGTGCGAAGTACACTCTTCTTGATTAGACTGGGGTTCGAGCCTGTGACCACCAAATATGGAGGATACGGAAAGGTCAGGGAATGACCACCACATATCCCCGGAGCAATATGGCCTTAGTTGCTAATGCTCCTAAAAACCAAACAACAACAATAATGCTTACTGCCTAAGTTTGCAGATAATACAGAGATTGGCAGGGTGGTTAATGACAGTAGTCAGGGTATTGTGTTACAACAAGATCTAAGAAAATTAGGCATTTGGGCTGAGAGTGTCAATTGAAGTTTAACATTGACAAATGCAAAGTATATGGCATATACAAATATGTTTGTAGGTTGCAGTAATTCTTGAATAACATATCAAATGTGTGGTGCCATACTCAGGTTAGTGGAGTAGCAAAAAAAACCTGGGGATAATTATGCAGTCAGACCTGAAGTTCTTGAGCAGTGCATGTGGCTGGTAGGTCAGCTTATTGGGTTTTGTCAATGATATACAGGAATTTTACCAGCAGGGATAATGTGGTGATTATCTCATTGTATAAGTACTAAATATAAGTATTAAGATGTGTACTATTCCCAAAAAAGACTTCAGTTCTGCAAATTATATTATCTGCAGTCCAGGTGAGGAGATCTGATTGAGACATTTTGCCTATACATGGAGTGGTAAACTTAATGCTGATAGCATCCTTATTCTTACACACACACACACTCACACAAAGATGCATAAATTTAAACTAAAGAGGAATGTTTGTTTTTAGGATAGATGTATAAAATTTGCTTACATCCAGCAGGTAGTTAATTACTGGAGTTGAATTTGGTGTTTAGGTGTAGTTTGAATAAATTTAAGAATAACAAATTATTGGGGGGGGGGATGTTGGAAGTTTTTTTTTTTTCCCCTCTCTTCTATCTCCCTTCTGCCATATTTCCTTGAAACATTTATCACTACTAATACTAAAGGGCAACGCAAGTAATTACAGCCCTGTAGGCTTGAATTCTGTTCCTGGGAAAATAATGGATATTTAATGATTAATCAGAATAGTCACATCTGTCTGACTAAACTGATTGACCACTGTGATGTAGTAACAAAGGAACTGGATATAAAAAAAATTATAATTTTGATGTTGTACACTTACATTTCAATAAAGTTTTTCGATTCTATTCCACATGAAAGACTGCTATACAGATTGAAGCAGTGTGGCAAGTTTGGGCAAAGAGATAAGACAGAGAGTGTTTGTTAATGGCTGCTCTTCTTGGACTAATGTCATTAGTGGAGTCACTGAGGTTCTGTTCTGGGCATTTTACTATTTTCAATGCTTATTAATAGTATTCATCAAAGCATAGCATGGTGGTTGATAACAGAAACCAGAATATTCTATTGTAATAAGGTCTATAAAAATTCTAGGGGCTTTCAGAAAATCCTAGGAAATAATCTGAGATCTAGGCAGGTGGGCTGAGAAGTGGGAGTTAAGGTTTGAATGATAAATGCAAAGTACTGTATTTAAAATAACCAATTGTTTGGTGCCACACTAAAGAATGAAAGAGGTCTATGGATAATTGTACAGTTCAACATGAAGTTGCCTGATCACAGACACCAGGAAACTCATGAAGTTTCATCAATGATGTTCAGAAATTTTGCCAGCAAGGACAAGGAGGTGATTATCTTTCTTCTTTATTCTACATTTCACCCTAAAATCTTGTCTCTTATGTAACCCTTGGGTTTCCAGTAAATGTCTTAAAGCTGTTCAACATAGAATGCAGCATATTGCAGTTGGCTTTTACCTAAAATTTCACCTTCATTTTCTGCCTACACTAAAGCAGGGCTTCTTAACCTTTTGTTTTAAGTGAGCAAGAGTTTGCAGCTTACAATACGTGTGGGCACCATATATTAAAATATAAATATTTTTGCTTAAAGATTAAAAATGCATTTTTTTAAATTAATTTTTTAGCCGTATTACACTCACAAGAATTACATTTCTCAATTTAAATTTTTGGGCTTATATTTCTCAATTTAAATTTTTGTTATTTATTACCTTATCAGTGTAAACCTTGACTTTGGAGAGATGATGCCAAACCTTTGAAATTAATTTCTCCATTATGAAGAGATAAAATGACATCACATTTATTCCAAACGTGATGTTAATAATCTTGTCTTTTTTTTTTTTTTTTTTTTTATTTATATTGTTCATTAATGAAAAAGCACTTTCACACGTGTATGTTGATACAGGCATAGAAAATATTTTGAATGCTTCCCTTCATAATAAAGGAAATTTTTTTGCAGTCAGAAAAATCCCAGAATTTTAAAATAGTTTTGTGTTGGAAAAGACACTTCAGAGCTAAAGACAGCTGTGTATCAACAAGTTCTAATTAGGCAGCTGCTATGTCATTTTGATTGAAAATTTTTTCCAAGTTACTGATTTCAAAATTTCTGTAATTTATCATTAATTTGAATTTTAGGAGGTGCTCTTTCAAGTATTTAAATCTTTCTTTGAATTGGTCACTAAGGTCTTTGATTACATTCATTACAAACAATGGGCACTCCCCAGCAGTTACCTCCAGACCTTTTTTAAGAGTAGGAAAATGAAGCAGATTTCCTTTTAAAACTTGATTCTAAATTACTTGAAGTTTTTTTCTCAAATGCAATAATCTCCTTGTATAAAATTATCACAAATTTATCTTTTCCGTGTTGCCTCAAATGTAACTCATTTAAATGGCTGAAGATGTCAACCATGAATGAAAGTGTAATCTTGAAATCTTCAGTAAAAATTTAATAAAAAAGATTTTTCTTTTACAGTAGAATGCCAGTTAGCCGGAATAATTCGAAAGGCTGATCTTTTCTGTTTTTTTTTTTATTAATGATAGTATAGTAAGCTCTGATTATAGTGATCACATTTTCAAATTGAATTTTGATTATAATAAGTGAAAAATCGAGTTTACTACCTGTTTTATAACATATTGTACAAATGAAAGCCCAATAAACTGAAAACTGCAAATTGTTTTTATTGTTTTATGGTTGTGACTTCTATCTATGTAACCTTCAGAAATGTGCTGTAGAAAAATCTCACAGAGGCTACTTGGTTTTCTTGGAGACCATGAGTGAATTTCAGAACAGTTTAGCTCCAGATTCGGTAAGAATAATATCGGCCTGAAACTGTGCGATTTATTATTTTTCTCAGTTTTTAATGGTAAATTGTGAATGAAAAGAAAATGCATAGTTTTAACATTGCAACAAAAAACAGAAATTATTAATAGAATTACAAAAGATGAAAATTTAGGAAATCTCTCCAAAGAGTTTAATTTGGGGACTTTAACAATTTACGACATCAAGAAAAATTCCAATGCTATAACATGGTTTATGGATAGTGAAGGAGGATCTAGCAGGAAAAAGACAATGTGGAAACCTGATAATGCTGCTTTAGAGAGTGCATTCACTTTTTTTTTTTTTTTTTTTGTTTTCTTCAGAGCGAAGTTTAGGTGAACCAGTGTCTGCCCCAGTGTTATGTGAAAAAGCATTGGATTTTAATCGAAAATTAATAGGTAATGAAGACTTTAAGGCAAGCACAGGTTGGCCGAAAAACATTAAACTGGGGCATGGTATACATGAACTAAATATTCAAGACGAGAAACTTTCTGCAGACGAATCGGCAGTTGTCCTTAAAGTAAGTTTGCTTAAATTATAGCAAATTATGAGAAAGAAAATGTTTATAATGTTGATGAGACGGGCTTATTGTGGAAAGCATTACCGAGAAAAAAACCCTAGCCACTAAAAGAGAAATGCCTTTACTAAGTTTTAAGATGAGAACCAAGATTGCCGTGCTCATTATCGGTAAGTCGAAAAAACTGAGAGCATTTAAAAATCTTTCTAATTTTCCTGTTTTGTATGAAAATGCCTGGATGGATGTTTCTCTTTTCCGAGATTGGTTTATAATTTTTTTTATTTAATTAATCTTATTTAATTTATTTATTTAATTAAATTTATTTAATCTTACCAGAAAAATTATCTGGAAAATTTTTCGGTTTGATTATCCAGAAAATTTATCTATCTGGAGAGTGTGCCTTTCAACGACTAAGCCAATAAACCTCTGTATTTATAAAATATTTCTAAATACTTCTAAAAATATTTTTAGAAGTTGCTTATTTAGGGATTTAGCAATAAAATGGTTGATGACTAACAATGACTTCAAGACATCCTATAATTTCTTTTTGATCTTTCATTCATGAACACAAGGCCTCAATATGAATCAAACAGAGATAATGCACAAAATTAGGTATCCTTTCATCTCTATTAAGATAAGCAATAAAGCCTTTGTTTTTACCTATCATGGAAGGTGTCAATTGTTTCCAATGGTAACAATTGATACAAGTTTACCCAGATCAATTTTGTGCACTGTGAGGAATACACATCTTTTCCAGTTGTATGAACCTGGCAACCCAAAGGTCGCGGGTTCGATTCCTGCCTCGGGCTTGGATCAAAGTACTGCAAAAAACCTTGGGAGGTGCATTATGGCCACAGAAGCCTATGCGCCAACAACTACCAAAAAAAAAAAAGAAAAAAAAAAGTTGTATGAACAGTAAGCGGCAAAAAAGCCAAAAAATCTTCTTCACGGCTGCCATCATGTTGAATCAAACGAACAAAGAACATGTTGTGTTATGCCTGAAACATCAGTCGACTCATCAAGTGCTGGTGGAAAAAATACACAACTTTTGATTCTGCCTAATATTACATCTGCCATTTTATGAACTCGTAAAATGGCAGATGTAATATCTGCCATTTTACGAGACTTGAAACTGTATCATTTGAAACTGTTTCATTACTCAAAGGAATATTTTTGGCAGAGGTAATCAAGGTAGCTGTTTGCTTTTCTGGTAAGACGTTAGCAAGCACTTCTGATGATGACACTACACAATTTTTTATTATTTTACCACTAGTATAAGGCAATGAATTCTTTGCAATTATATTTGATAAAATAAATGAAATTTTGCTAACACTTGACTACTATTAACTTGACCTAAATTTAAAATATTTTTCTATCTTTCAAGTTTTTTTTTTCTTCTTGAAGTTTAGCTTTTCTAATATATCTAAATTTGGGAAAAGCTTCATGAAAATTCCTATGGCATGCTTGGTAACATCTTTCACAATTCGACTTCTGATACCCAGCCAAACACACCCGACACAATAAGCAGATTACATCAGTTCTACTACTATTATCTGTCACCAAATAATCATGTTCCCAAGAGGATTGAAATGCATACTTTTTAATTTTTTGTTTCTTTGCATTTGAAACGTATAGGTCTAAATCAGATGACTGCAAAGCTAGTGTTAATGCAAGCGTTTATTTCCTCATCATGTACATTTCGGTTTCTTTTTAAAAACATCCATTTTGAAAGGGTTTAGCAACTTTAGTTAAATCTGTTTAAAGAAAATACATTTAAGCATTTGCACACAAAATCAAAAGATTTCTTACTATAACACTGATGACTAACAATGACTTCAAGACATCCTATAATTTCTTTTTGATCTTTCATTCATGAACACAAGGCCTCAATATGAATCAAACAGAGATAATGCACAAAATTAGGTATCCTTTCATCTCTATTAAGATAAGCAATAAAGCCTTTGTTTTTACCTATCATGGAAGGTGTCAATTGTTTCCAATGGTAACAATTGATACAAGTTTACCCAGATCAATTTTGTGCACTGTGAGGAATACACATCTTTTCCAGTTGTATGAACCTGGCAACCCAAAGGTCGCGGGTTCGATTCCTGCCTCGGGCTTGGATCAAAGTACTGCAGTAAAGTTGACTTTACAGGCGACTTTCATCGCCTGTAAAGTCAACACTATACATATGCAGTGCCTATTGCAACTGAGCGAAACATGGCAGAAATCTGCTATAACCTGTTAAAACCAGAAACTGAGAATCACATGAGGTAGTATCCTCGGTCTGTAGCGAAACTACAGCAACAGTGATCATACTCTCAACAAAGCATTTTGCAAAAATTTTTCTTACTAAATAAATGTCAAATTAACAATAATTAATAAGAAAAAAAATATAAGAATACCGTCAAAGTGTCAAACCTTGGCTGTTTTTGAGATTAAAACGTTGCAAAATATATAATTTTCCTCCAATCAAAAGAAAGCATTTTCTAGTGAAAATTGGCATGGATTTTTGTAGAATATCGCAGAAAGTTGAGAGAAAGCACCTTTTTTAAATACAAAGATTTATATATAAATTTTTTAGCTTAAGTGAAGGTGCTTTCGAGCACCCATTTTAGGATCGGTTACAAGCAAAATTTATTTTTTAAAGAGCACAATGGTGCTCGCGAGCACCGGGTTAAGAACCCCTGCACTAAAGCTTTCAAATCGTAAAAGAGTTATTATCAGTCCAAACTTGATTTTTAACAGACTAGGAGTATAAAATTTTCTTCTTGTCCAAGTAGTAGTCAAGGATTCTGGGTCACTTGCCTGACCAATCATTTCTGAGTCGGAGTTTGAAAAAGTGATAACTTTACTGTAACCATATCATTGAGGGAAGATTGGAAGCAAAAGAGGCAGTAACACTAGTTCACTCTGAAGAATATTTTATTACCATTCTTTCCCCCTCCTCACCCACCTAGTCCCTGATCCATTTAAGGATCTTCCCATTAGTCCCAGCGTACTCCACTTTTTAAAGTTTCCCATAAAGTGAAAACTAAAAACTGTTCAAATCAAGAGCTTTTTAAAATCTAGATATTACAATACCAAATTGTTTTCTGCATCTAAATACTTTACGACTTCCTGTCATAAACCACCAGTAGTAGTGGCATATGATGCAAGAAAGCAAGTGTATGAGCTTATGCAGCATCAGCCAAAAAAAAAAAAAAATTTTTTTACCTAAAAAACAATTCCCTCTAAATGTTTGTCCAGTTCCTACTTAAATTTATTTAACCTATCAACTTCCACAACGGCAGATGGAAGTTTGTTCCAGCAATTAATCACAAGCTGGCTAAAGGAAAATTTCCACACATCTATTCTACAGCTGTCTTTCCTCAATTTGGATTTATGCCCCCTTAGGTTCGTAATCTGAAAAAGTAGAAGAATCCCATCAGAATTCAGCGTGCTCAACCCATGCAAGGCCTTATACACCTCAATCAGATCACCTCACAGGTTTCAAGCCCGTCACCACCAAATACGGAGGATGTGGAAAGGTCAGGGAATGACCACTGCATATTCCTGGAGCAATATGGCCTTAGTTGCTAATGCTCCTAAAAACCAAATAACAAACAATCACCTCACAGGTGATCTGATTGAGGTGTATACCTTACAGTCTCCAGCCGCTGCAATTTTCAGAACTTAAGCCTGTCTTGGTAAGAGGATCCCTTCATTCCCCTCACCAATCTTGTTGCTCTTCTCTGTACATGCTCAAGCAAATCTACATCCTTCCTAAAATGAGACCTCCAGACCTGTGCACCGTACTCTAGGCATGACCTGACCATTGACTTATACAGAGGGACAATCACCTCCTTTTCCCTGCTAACAAAATTTCTATATATCATTGACAAAACCCCATGACCTGCCCTGGCAGCCTGTCTGCATTGCTCAGAAAACTTCATATCTGACTGCACAATTACTCCCAGGTCTTTTTCATTTTCTACCACCTTAAGTGTAGTACCACACAGTAGGTACATTTCTCTGGGGTTACTTCTACCCATATACAGTACTTTGCATTTGTCAATGTTAAACTTCAGTTGCCACTTCTCAGCCCAACTGCCCAAATTTTCTAGATCCTGTTGCAGTAGCACACTGTCATTACTGTCACTAACAACCCTGCCAACCTTTGTATCATCTGCAAACTTTGACACTAAGCCTGATATACTTTCATCAATATCATTAATAAATATACAAAACAACAGTGGACCCAACACCGCACCCTGTGGGACTCCACTAATAATGTTAGTCCACAAAGAGCAGCACCCATTGATTACCACCCTCTGTCTTCTCCAACTCAACCATCCTTTTATCCATTGTAGCAACTTACCCCTAATATCAATCTGCTCCAATTTGTACAGTAGTCTTCCACGTGCAACAGTGTCAAAAACTTTCCTGAAATCCAAGTATATGATATCAAAAGTATTTTTTTGCATCCAATTCCTTTGTAACCACATAATATCCAATCAAATTTGTCAGACAAGATTTTCCCTTAATAAACCCATGCTGTGTCTGAATTATTACTGCAGTCTTGTCTAGATGATCCTGCAATGCATCTTTAACCAGTGACTCCATTATTTTACCCAGAACAGAAGTTAAACTAACGGGTCTGTAATTACTCGTTTCACCCTTCGATCCCCTTTGTGAATTGGGATATATATTTGCACATCTCCAGTCCGTGGGGACCTTCCCTGAGTCCAAGATGCTTTCATAATTATGGCTAAGGGTATGCTTACTTCCTTTGCCACCTCCTTTAATATAACTGGGTAGATCCCATCCTCTCCAGGTGCCTTTCTTATGCTTAACTTCAACAATTTCTTCTCCACTTTACTCTCAGTTATTATAAAATCATTAAGCACCCTGCTACAATTTGATAACCTTCTGCCATTTTCAAACCTTAATAACTCCTCATGTGTGAATGGAGATGCAAAATACTCATTCAGTTTGTTTGCTGTCTGAGCAGGATCATCAACAGTCCAACCATCGATAATCAGATTCATCCCCTTCCTTTTAGAGTTTATATAAGTTAAGAAATCCTTGCTGTTTTTCTTAGCATCCTTTGCCAAAGATTTCTCGTAATCTGCCTTCGCCTGCCTAACCTCCTTTGTGACTTGATTACAGACTAGCTTATATCTACCATAGGCTTCGGTGTGGCCTGATAATTTATATGCATCCCATGCATTTTTCTTCTCTGCCACGAGTCTCATTAGTTCATTTGACAACCATTTAGGCCTAAACCTTGAACAATATTTCTTAATAGGTATGAAAATTTTAGTAGCTTCCACAATTAATTCCTTGAATGCTTCCCACTTAGAACTTGCTGTTGGTGATATCATCAGTTGATCCGACTGTACAGAATTTAAAAACTGTCTGAGACCACTGTAGTCACCTTTATGGAAGCAAAAATCCGTTCCTTTACTCCTGATTGTAATTACAGTAAACCCCCACTATTCGTGGTATGTGTATTTGCGGTTTCGTGTATTTGCGGTCGCTGATTTAATATAAAATGAAACCTAAAAAATGTGAATTTTAAAGCACCGTGAACATTTTCCGCCATTAAAACCCATGGGTGTGGCTAAAATTATCCTTCCCGGTCAAAACAGCGCTCAGTGGGGGGGGGGGGGGGGTGACAAAATCGCACGCGTGGATGTTTCTCGCTAATCCTTGTTCAGTATGTGTTATGCCCTTGCCATGGAAGGTTTCATCATTTGCTTTTAATTTATGTTTATAAATTGAATAAATTTATCAATTTATATATTGATATGCTTACAAAAGTGATAAATCTACCGTTTTGCAGTGTAAAACAGACTTTTTGGAGTGTGTTAACGGAATAAAGTGACTTTATTGTGGACAAGTTCTTTCTAACCCATACAAAAATATGGCTACGAATAACAAGGGAAATGTGAAAAGATCAAAGGTGATGATATTAGCAAATAAAATTGAGTTATTGGACAAAATTTTTCTAATGGTGAAAGTGTCTTCTTAGTGGCAAAACATTATAAAATCAGAGTCAACGGTACGATCAATCAAAAAATCGGAAGAAAAAATCTGCCGCAGTGTCTGTGAAAACACGCTAATTGCTTCAAAAATCTGCTCTGTAACTCGTGAAGTTAAATTAGAAAAAATGGAAAAGGCTTTAAATCTGTGGATAGAAGACCGAACTTAAAATAAAATTCCGTTAAGTTCACTCATCATTCGTGAAAAGGCAAAACTCCTTTATCAACACTTTAGCGAAACTGGTGATAGAACTGGCGGGATAAGTTTTTTAGTTATAGCAAAGGCACTGGTTTGAAAGATTTGTTTGAAATTTCTAATAAATATTACATTTAATATTAAATTGTTTCTTATTTTCATTTCGATGCCATATGCTTGCATTTCACTATGTACTGTCTATGTATATAGTTATATTATGAAGGTACATATAATACATAAATAGACAAAATTTTAGACTAGTTTTTCTTATATACATTTGTATTTCATACTTTGGAACGGAACCCCTTTATTACTATGGGAGCCATAACTCAGTATTCGCGTTTTCGGTATTCGTGGCATTTCTCAGGAACGTAACCCCTGCGAATAGCGGGGGTTTACTGTATATATTTAAGTAAATCCCATGTCAGTACACTGTGATCACTGCCGCCTAGTGGTTCCTTTATCTGCAAATTCTTAATACACGATTGATCACTGCTGATAACCAAATCGAGAGTATTGCCCTCTCTGGTTGCCTCTTGAACATGCTGCTGCAGAAAACAATCATCCATTAAATCCACAAAAGTCTTACTAGTGTGCGAGTGACCAAGTTCCAGTCAATATCTGGAAAGTTAAAATCCCCCTTTATAAGAAATTCTGATTTACTAGCCCACTCTATTTATCTGTACAACCAGTGCTGTTGATCCCTTTAGAATTTTATTATTAAGTGTTTTTCTCTATATTGTATTCCTAATCACTATTTCTGTTGTCTTTCTTATCACTGAAATCAAATTAACGGTATGTAGCTAAATATCTTAACCTTAGCCCCCTCCCTTATGAATGGATGAAACATTTACCTCTAAAATAACTAGTGATTATCTCTGTAGTATTCCTAATGGTAATTCCTCTTTGCCTTATACTTTAATATAACTGGATGTATGCTAAGAGTGTAATCCTCTTTCAGCCTCAATGGTTTTTATTTTCAGAGATAATATGTGTATAATCTTACAACAGTGTGACTTTTTTCCCTCTTTCTCCCTGGTCATTATGTACTTTTAATTGTAAAAATGGCCACAAAATACATGTTCAACTCATCTGTAACTCTCCAGCTGGATTGTCTGATTTCACCATTGGGGCTTGGGGGAACTTGGTTGATTTTAATTTATTGTCTTCATTTTTTGCATTCACTTACAAGAACTATTCTCCATTGTTAGTACTTTTTTTCGCCACCGCTTAAATTTACCTTTTACTTTTATTACTCGATTTGTAGCTGTACTATGCTTCCTTCTTTAGCTGCATAATATATGAAAACTTTTGTTATCCACTGTGGTGTCCTCCTTCTCTAGTACTTTTCTACAGGAACAAAATGTTTATGGCTCTTTTAATACTTCCCTTAAAATTGAAGTTCACTCCTTTGTCTCTGACTGTTACTTCATTGCACACTACCCATTTTATGATTTTCTTGTCAGTACCTGCTAGATGTTCCTGCACTGTTATTTGATAATACTTCAGTTGTAAGTGAGGATTGAGTTAATGATATTTGGGCGCCTTGTAGTTTCTCTGACACATTGAAATAAGTAGCAGCCATCCAAGTAGTATAAAAAACTGATCCCACTAGATATATTGCATAACTATAAATTCCAGTGAGAAGTAGGTTAATGTCATTTCTAATGAGGCATTCACCCTTGCCAATAGTGGTTAATTATTATTATTTTTTTATCATATTGTTTACGATAATTAGGTCTGTAGCACACTCCGACTATCAACTTTACATTATCTTCAGATAAACTCATACCATACTGATTTTTTCTACTTGAGCTTGATCAGATTCTGGTAACAAATAACTGATTTTAATCTACTCCTTTTAGTAAGAATTATAACTACCCATCCTTACTCCCCTCTCAATCTCTCTTGAATACATTATTATGATTATAATGAAATATGTTGTTGCCAATCTCAGGATGATACCATATGTCAGTTTGCACTTTACTATCAACTTTAGATGTAACCAGCAGCTCAAATTCATTCATTTTATTGATGAATATTCTACCGTTCCTTGTCCATTTGAGTTGCCTGAAGGGATTTTTTTTTTTTTTTTGTTGTCATTTTTCTTGACATTATCACCAGACAAGTTATACCGATTCCATTGACCTCTATGATCATATAGCAGTTTGGCCCCCTATAACTCTTGGGGAGATGTCTGGATTCTTAATCTTAAAGTCCTCTAGTTGGGGCTGGGTTAGCCATACTCAGGTGGAGAGTGTAGAATTTTCTACTCTGTATTATTCCATGTTTTTTTTTTTTTTTTTTAACTATGTGCAGACAATTCACAGTGCCAATGCACTGCATAAATAATAATAATAATAACTATTCTCCCCTCCCCCCACACAATTAGCAATTTCCCTCAGCCTTTAATACATCTCTATGATTTAAGTAATTGCACATTCTAAATGTCCAGAACCTCTTTTGATGAAGAACTAACCAAGTCTACTTCTGCTTCTCTAGTTCTGAATCGTTCTACTACTACTACCATCAGAACCATAGCCAAAATATAATTGTAATGTATCTTCAGCGGCGCCTCCGTAGCCAGCTGGGAAGGAGCAGCAGTGCATAGCACGTGCTTCTTGATTAGACCGGGGTTCAAGCCTGTCACCACCAAATATGGAGGATGCGGGAAGGTCAGGGAATGGCTACCGCATATTCCCGGAGCAATATGGCCTTAGTTGCTAATACTCCTAAAAACCAAAACAAACAAACAAGCATCTTCAGCAGTCCATGCCATTTTGAAATTTAACATTCGTTCCCCCCACCACACCCACAACTTGTTTACAAATTAAATTAAATGCATTCATTTTTTGTTTTTGAGAGTATTATTCTTCAAAAAAGTATAGTTAGTTTTGGCTCAGCATTTAGAAACAGGTGTTACCTATCCTTGTCATGAAATGTACAACTGTCAAAATGAGTATAATTGGATATTGATTATACTTGTTTTGTAACAAAGTATACTTGGTCAGGGTGAATGGGTTGGTAACTTCTGATGTAATCTAGGCATGTTAATTTGTACTTGGGCTTCTGAGTTATTTCTCTGCATTTGAATATTTTTTCTTATTCCTTACAGAAAATGGTGAACATTGTGGATATGATAACTTCTGTTCAAGTAATTTCATTTCCTGATGCATAAAGAAATTGCCTTAACTGAATACAGTTACGGCAGTTTCTGTAGTTTTTCAAGAAAATTTTGTAACTTTAAAAATTGCCACAACAACAATCCTAGTGTCAATAGTAAAGTTGTTTCTGGTATTAAAATTATCAGTATTATTGTAATGAAAGTAATACATCAGAAAACAAGTTAGTTACTCAAAAGTTAAGAGTGACAGAAAGCAATATTTGTTAATGTGATGAAGTTCATGAAAGCCATCATTTTTGCCAAGGCAAAAATGTTAAATTGCATTTTTGAGTAATTTGCTTGTTTTGTGAAATATCTGTGTTCTAATAGTATTTTTCATCACAAGAAATGACTGTTCTGTTGTCAAATAGGAAAGTTATTTTCTTATGATGACACCAGACCTGGCACGAGCAGGTCTTGGATATTTGAAGTTAGAAAAATTTTCTCCAAATTGCATTTCTCTGTTGTGTGGAATTTTCTACTCTGAATTATTCCATTTTTTTTTTTTTATATATACTATGTGCAGACAATTCACAGTGCCAATGCACTGTGAATTGTCTGCACATTATTGCATATTATTTTCATTTGCCCGATAGTGAGCCCTTATGATTTGATGCATGATTCGATGCGACATCCTGTGTGTGATGTGTTATACATTGAAAACATTGTATGCTTTTCTAAATACTGAGTAATTTTTTCAAAACATTTCCAGTTTTGTTTATATTAGGTATATTATAAAGACTACAAATTTTTTTCTTATTTATTTGTGTATATAAAATGCATAAAATGTATTTCAAGTTTTAAAATGCCAATATTCATAAGCAGTGTTGGAATTAAAATATTATGAAATGATTATAGGCACAGTGTATAGATGATACATTTGAAGTTGACAAAATACAGTACACACTTGACTTTAGAATTATCGATGGAGATGTTGGCTTGCCACAAAACTCATTTAGAACATCAGATTTTTTACCTCATGGTAAGTATGTTTATTTATAGTGTAAAGTAGTAGCATATAGTATTAATGCTGAGTTAAATATATGAGTGAGCTCCACCTAACGCACTTTAAATTGCAGACTAAGCAATATACAGCATGATATAAGTTCTAAAAAATCATATTTGTATATATATATATATATATACATATATATTTGTATATACAAATCTACGTGTTGAGAACTTGGTTGGAATTAGAATTAAAAACAATACATAATTTTCAGAAAATCCAATTTTACCATCTTTTTGACCCTTGCTGTCTCACCACAGTAATATAGTTGGTGACAAAGGGTTTCTCCATCTTTTTACAAAAACTTAGTTTTTCTCATTATTTATTTTTTTATTTTATGAATTTCTGCTTATTTATTTAAACAAATTGGTTGTTAGTGTGCTGAAAAATAGAAACGCGATGTTCTCTCTTTATATACTTGTGTAGTGCAAGTACATAAACAGATAACATTTTTTAGTACGATTCCAAAGAAATACAAAATAAAATTTCAGAACACATATATGCAAGGTTTTCTGTGGTTATAAAATCTGAATATAGGACCATGCTGAAGAAATTCCGTGAGTTAGGTCACAATGTCTGTGTATGGAAATTCTGCTCAGACATGATAGGAAGGATTATATGCTGAAAGCCTTGTGGATTAACTCAAGACTTGAGCAAAGCTTTTGGGAAGACATTTCTATCAGCTCGGCCTGCACTCGTAAGTAGAAGGAATCTGTTTTGTAAAGACAGGATACATTTAAACAAAGGTGGTGCAAGAGTTTTAGCCAGTATGAGGATTCTTTAAAGGTTCAGGGAAATTGCTAGTTTTGGGGGGGGGGGGGTTTCAAGGGTAATATAGATAAGCGTTGATCTCATAATACTGGTCAAAGTAATTCTTGCACATAAATCAAGAGTTCTTGTTTGTTACTGCAACAGAACATAGTATTAAGATGTTTTGAGGGCAGAGACTTTCCAGATGAGCTGGTAGCTAATGCCAGGGAAGCGAGCTTAAATAACTTTAAGGGGTGTGTCGGAGTAGTTATATTATTATTATTATTATTTTGGTTTTTAGGAGCATTAGCAACTAAGGCCATATTGCTCCGGGATATGCGGTGGTCATTCCCTGACCTTTCTGGATCCTCCGTATTTGGTGGTGACGGGCTCGAACCCCGGTCTAATCAAGAAGCGTGTGCTACGCACTGCTGCTGCTCCTTCCCACCTGTCTACGGAGGCGCCATCGGAGTAGTTAACTATACAAGAACACTGTCTTAATTGTTTATACAGTAATGCCAGAAGTGTCGTCAATAAAATGAGTAAATTCGAACTGCTGGTTAGGACAAGTAATGCTGACATAACAGGGCTTACGGAAACGTGGTGCCACCCGGAGATAGGGGATGATGAGTTCAGTATGGTATGTATAATGTATTTAGGAAGGATAAGGAAGATAGAAAAGTTGGTGGGGTCATGCTTCTTCTCAAAACAGCCTGGGTTTGATGAAAGCTTTGCCAGATTCATACGTTTCACATGCTAGTGTAGAATCTGTATGGTATGAGATAGCTGGAAGCAAAGGTATAATGAGAGTGGGAGTAATCTACAGGCCAGGTGATTGTGAAGATTATGATGCTCTTATCATGCAAATAGAAATGGAATGGGCAAGTAAGCGTCAATGTCTTATTATGGGTGATTTTAATTTGCCTCTAATTGATTGGAGCAAATAGTAAGGAAACCCCGTGTGGGGGACAAAATTTTTAAACCAACTAGATCAGGGGTGGCCAGCAAGTTGATCGCAGCTTTAATTTCAGTCGATCGCAGAACTTCAACACACTTCTGATGGTCAGTTCATCAAAGGCACATTTTTAGAAATAAAAGATTCTCGTTTTGAAAATTTTAAGAACAAAAATGAAATTAAAAGTGATCTTCAAAAATGAAATTAAAAGTGGTCTTGATATATTTAATGCATTCAAAAATTTTATTAAAAAAATCAAATTACCACTATTTAAGCTCGTATCAATAACAACAGATGGAGCTAAAGCAACGACGGGGCAACTTAATGGATTCATCGCATTGTGCCAAAAGGATGATGAATTCCCAGATTTTTTGAATTACCGTGGTATCATCCACCAAGTATTAGCTAGCAAAAGATTAAATACTAAAAATGTTATGGTCATAGTTTTCAAAATCGTGAATTCCATCAGAGGACAATCTCTTCAAAGGAGACTTTTCAAAACGTAACTCGATGAAAATGAACCAGATCTGATATTACACACAGATGTGAGGTGGCTGAGTCATCGGAGTAAGTTTCTACAGAGATTCCGAAATTTGCTGAATGAAATTAAAAAATTTGTTGATCGAAGATGATTATCAGCAGCTACAAGATAGAGTGGTTGTATGATCTGGCTTTTTTTGGCAGATTTTACCAGTAAATTAAGTGATCTGAATTTGGAATTACAAGGAAAAAATAAAAATGTGGGTGGCATGATTACAAGTATTTCTGCATATAAATATCAATTTTTGGCAATGCCTGGGAATCTCAAAGAAAAAAAATAATAAAAAAATAATCATTTTGCAAATATGCAAGATCATTTGAAAAATCCTGTTTTTGAATTTAATAGTGAAAATATGTTTCTGAAATTGAGAAAGTAGTGAATGATTTTGAAACCAGAGTGTGGTTCGCTTTACGCTGATTCACTTTAATGCTGTTCTTATATTATAACCCTTATCTGACTATAATGCTCTTTTACAGATTGCATTTTTGGCATATTTAATGAAATCATTTCATTTGATGGAGTCGATAGCTTGAAAATGAATAGCAAAACAGCATTAAAACGTTTCCCATGCCGACTTGAGAAATTTTTCCCACGCTCAGTGAAATTTTTCCCATGCTAATTTAATTGTAGTACAGTGACTTGTTACATAGTTCCGAGATCAGCATTTTAAAAAATGATCAAGTATATTGCTTGTAATATACTTGATTTGCGTTATATGCATTTATCCGAAGTCTACTCATCACTCAGTGCATATTGGACAGTTTACTTGAACATTGTATTGCAATTAATGCAACTTTATCGGCCATTATTAACTCTTCGAAAATGCAACTGCATTCAGTTACATTTTCGAAGAGTTAATAATGGCCGATAAGAATGAAAAAGCAACAATGTCTGGGTGCAGTACAAAGACTATAAATGTAAGAAAAAGACTGAATTCGAAAATTAAATTAGACATTTTGAAGCGAATCGATTCCTGTCAACGACAAGTGGATGTGTGCCATAATTTAGGACTGACAAGTTTAACTGTAAGAACAATTATAAAAATAATAAAGAATTGATTTTAGCAGCGGGAAAGATAGCTGTTCCACTGCAAGCAATTAGGGTTGAAATGGAAAGGCTAACTAATTTTATTGAAGATTTGAAGATAATATCCAATGCAGAATTCAGTTAAGTAAAATATTATTTAAAAGAGAGAGAGAGAGAGAGATTAGCCAATATGATGATCTGAAGAAAACTCACCTAAAAAAAATATGGAACCATTTAAAACTAGTAAGGGCTGGTTGAATAGATTTAAGATCCAGGGAGAAGCCGCAAGTGCAGATCAAGGAGTCGAAACTTTCAAAAAAGAACTTGTTAAAATTATTGAAGAGGGGTATTATGTGTTATACTTCTCAACAAGTTTTTAACATAGATGAAACAGGACTTTTGTGGAAATGAATGCCTAAAAGAAGTTTCATATTGAAAGAAGAAAAAAAACATGCCAGGTTTCAAAGCGGCATAGGATCAGTTGACTTTATTGTTGGGTGTTAACGCTGCGGAGGATTTAAAATTAATACCCCCTTTTAGTTTATTTGGAAGAGGGCCAAAGTTTGACCCAAAATCGACACATTTTTCATGATTAAATTCATCAATTAAATTAGATCAATTAAATTCATGATTTTAATTGAAATTTTAAGTTTAATTTTGATACATAAGTAGTTATCACATAATTATATACATATGTAATGCAGAATATTTTATAATGTACAAATATTTGAATATTAAAAATTTTGACCGACATTTGTGCATCTTTTCACTACTGTTTATTATTGATTAGGAAATCCTATGACACCCACCATAATTCACAAATACATATGTTACCCTTTGGGAATGCGGCGCTCGCTTAGCGCGGATTCACTTAGCACTCTGTTTTTCCGGAACAAATTATCAGCGTTAAGCAGGGGGTCACCTGTAATCTGCAGGTTGACCCCAGTCTCCTCATGGAACACTGTTATAAGACAGTATATGACAGCAGATTGTAATGGATTTTTTTGTTCTTCCCTGATTCACTTGACTTGTATATATCTGAAGAATGCTTTTAACTAAATGTACATGAAATATTATTATTAGTCATAATGGCATGATACTAAAAACAAGCTTATAAAGCATCACAAAAAAAAAAAAAAACTGCCTTCTCACATCACCTTTGATCCCCTTCAATAATTTGTCTATTTCTTCCTTGAATTTATTCAAATTACCCTCTTGACAACAATGGATAGGGGTTCGTTACAACAGCCAACCACCCTGCTGACCGATGAAAAACCATCCTTAATTTGAATTTTATTCCTCAGTTTGAATTTATGCCATACCTTGTGTGTAATCTGAACAGGAGGAAGAATGCCATCAGCTTGCTTGCTCAATCCATTCAAAGCTTTAAACGCCTCACTCAGATCAACTTGCAGGTGCCTACCCTCTAGATGCTGTAATTTGCACATTGGAAGCCTTTCTTGTCAAGTCCACCCTTTCTTTTCCTTCACCAATCTCAGCACTTTTCTCTGTATCCATTCCAGCAGGTCTTCCTTAAATTGAGGCCTCCAAACATGTATGCAGTACTCCAAATGTGACCTAACCATTGTATTGTACAATGGGACAATCACCTCCTTATCCCTGCTAGCAAAGTTCCTGTATATCATTGACAAAATCTCATGAGTTGTTCTAGCAGCCTCTGAACTTCATATCTGACTTTACAGTTGTCCCCATGCCTTTTGATTTTCCACTGCCCTAAGTGTAGTATGACACAGTTGGTATGTTGAACTGGGATTACTGTTATCCATATGCAGTACCTTGCATTTGCCAATGTTAAACTTCAACTGCCATTTCTTTTTATAGATCTTGTTGTAGTATCTTACCCTCATTCCTGTCATTTACCACCATGCAAACCTTTGTATCATCTTCAAAGTTAGACATTAAGCCCAATGTACCTTCATCAATACCCCGAGGGCTCACATCTGGTGAGTATGGGCTTGGCACACCCAGGGTCCTTAGCTGGATATCATCATTCTTCTCTTTCTTGGTGAATCCCTTTTACTTCTAATTCTTGTTTTCTCTCTCTCTCTCTCTCTCTCTCTCTCTCTCTCTCTCTCTCTCTCTCTCTCTCTCTCTCTCTCACACACACACACACACACACACACACACACACACACACACACACACACACACACACACACACACACACACACACAGGGTAACTCAGAATTTTTTTTTTTTGGCTGGTGCAACAAAAGCCTCAGGCTTCCTTGCACCATACAGCTAATTATAATAATAATAATAAAAATAATAAAATATCATTAATAAATATAGAAAACAACAATGAGCCCAGCATAGAACCCTCTGTCTTCTCCCACTCAATCATCCGTTTATCAAGAGGACTAACTTGCCCTTAATGCCACACTGCTCCAGTTTGAAGAGCGGTATTTGATGTGAATTAGTATCAAAAGCTTTCCTGAAATCCAAGCATATGATATCAGAATTATTTTTTGTATTCAGTACCTTTGTTATTAACTG
Source organism: Mastigoproctus giganteus (assembly GCF_048544385.1). Lineage (NCBI taxonomy): Eukaryota > Metazoa > Arthropoda > Arachnida > Uropygi > Thelyphonidae > Mastigoproctus > Mastigoproctus giganteus. The sequence goes on along the minus strand of NC_143579.1, from coordinate 220,518,226 downwards.
TATTGGAGTGGGATGTGGCTTCAGAAGCTAAAAGGGAAAAAAAATCAATTAATTAGAGAATATTTTAATTGTTTAAATATATAGTTAAATATATTAGTTTTATAGTATATTAAAAAAGAAAAGTATTAGAAAAAGTTTGTTTTGAGTTGTTATTCAGTAACAGTCATTGAACTTCGCTTACAATTGTGCCCTTTGTTTTGTACGATTATCTCTGAAATTCAAATAATTTCCCTAAATTAGGAACTGGAAGGGGACTCTGCATTACTGATTAAATGATTTGAGTGTTTCAGTTGTGGCCATATGCATTTGTATGTTTTAATTCAGTAATTTGAGCATCATTTTGCCTTGTATGTTTGGCAGCCAGCAGTATTTTGACTACCATAAGTAAGTGTAACAAATTAAAGATATTAAAGTAATCAAAATTATGTTTGATGATGTATGCTTGGATAAATGTGTGGTAGATACTCACAAACAGGAAAAGGCTAATAGCTTCCATAATTTAAAAAATGCACAGGTGTAATGAGTAATTCCATTTCTGTTCACAAAGATTCAAAACCTGATGTCTTCAATTTTCATGAAACTAATTAAAATTGTCAGGTATTATGACTTATGCATGTGCACCATTTATCTCTCCCTGAATCAAACAAATGCAGTTTTCATAGGACATGAAAATTTGGTTTAAAAAAAAAAAAAAAAATGTGAATATTTGAAGTTTGACAGAGTTTCACTTTTTTATGTGTCACTGTCTAATTAAGATAAGAGAGTCCTGTGGTTTGTGAAAATTTCAGGCATTTGATGTGGCCCACATGTTAACATAATTAAAATGGAATCATGGTGTATTTTATATATACAGTAAGCGCCAGTTATAGTGATCGTTTGCAAATTGAATTTTGATTCTAATAAACGGTGATTCTAATAAGCGAAAATCGACAAATATTATCCAGAGGCTATAAAAATAAAGATATAAAGCACAAAATTACACTTTATTACCAAAGGTTTATTACCAATTAAATGATAAATGGAAAATCAGAAGAATATTATCCAGAGGTTAGCAAAATAAAAATAAATTTATACGAGGGAGTATCAAAAAGTTCGTACCTTTACCTAGAAATAATAGCCCTAGAAAGGTGCAACTGCATGGGAACTTTAATCCTTTTCTATGTATTCTCCATGTATAGTAATACATTTTTCCCATCTATGAATCAGTTGTTTAATGCCTCTGGAAGTCATCAATGAAGTGATTCCACTTCATTGATGACTTTCAGAAACAAATCAAAACATCATCCATGCAGTGGTTTCTTCATTTCTTGAAACAAGAAGTCTGACATGCTAGGTCATGAGAATAGGGTGGGTGCTGCAGTAGTTCGAAGCATTACACAAATACAACAGTTGGCGAGAACATTGCACTTGACATTGCTCCTGTAAAGGCATCAGCAACCTTGGAACCCATCATGTGGAGACCTTAGACATGTAGATGGTCACATAAAATGTTGTGGGCAGATCGATAACTAACTCGCACTGCATTTGTGATGAAATAAATTGTTACACATCTGTCACTCAGCACCAGCTGCTGAACCTCTGCAAAAGTATCACTGTCTGTGGATGTTAATGGCTTTCTTTCTCTTGACTCGTGAAAGACACTTGCACAACCGCACTGAAACTTTTTTACAGTATCATAGGATGGACAATTCTGCCCACACACAGCTTTCATTTCTTTGTCAGTTTCCTGAGCTTTCTTGCCCTGACATTATCAGGAATTTGATCACTGCTCGATACTCCACTCTGTCAATGATAGCATCCTTCCTCAGATTCTGTGCTCCACCTCTGGTGTATGATCACCTGCTGGAATTTCACATGTCAGTTATTGAATATGTAGACAGCTTATATTAAAATCGGCATCTTCCTACTTGATGTTTTATCTAGGTCAAGGTACAAACTTTTTGATACCCACTCATACTTATGTACATAGCTTAATTAATATACATATTAATTAAACATAACACTTTCTAATATGATTATAATTTAAAAAGTCACTTATTTTAGATTGCTTTAAATTATCACTTCTTCTTTAATGCTGCCGAATGGCGTTTGCGACTTCATTTTGATATTGTTCTCTGTCTAGCGCTGCGTGTAGAATTTGTGCTGTTGTCATGTGAAGCCAGGTGTTGATGTTATCTAGCCATGCCATTTTCGGTCTGCCTGGGCGTTTCTTGCCTTCGATCTTTCCCTCCAGGATGAGTGGTAGTAGGTGATATTTTTGTTGGTTCCTAGCGATGTGACCTAGGTATTTGCATTTCCTGCTGATGATGGTTTTGAGCAGGTCCCGTTCCGTGTGCATGTCCTGCAGGACCTGTGCGTTGGTTATTTTGGCTGTCCACGGAATTTTCAGCATTCTTCGGTAGAGCCACATTTCGAAGGCCTGGAGCTTTTTTGTAGTGGCTGATGTTAGAGTCCAGGTTTCTACACCGTAGAGCAGTATTGGCCAGATGTAGCATTTCAATGTGCGTAATTTGAGCATGATGTTCAAGTTTCTGTCGGTGAGGAGGGTTCTCCATTTTGTGAATGCCTGCCTGGCTTGTTCAATTCTGCTTTTGATTTCGGCCTCATGGTTCAGCTGGTCATCAATGAGTACTCCGAGATACTTGAAGCGGTGTATTTGCTCTAATTTTTCGTTGTTTAGTTTGATCGTGATTTTGCTTGCAGTCCTGCTGACCTTCATCACCATTGTTTTCTTTTTATTGATTCGTAGCCCCATGCTTGGCTTTCTATGTCCACTTCGTTCAAGATGGTCTGTAAATCTTGTTCTGAATCCGCTATTAGTGCTGTGTCATCGGCATATCTTAAGTTATTGATGTAGTGTCCTTTAACTTTTATGCCGATGTTCTTGTCAGCCAGTGTTTGGTCGAAGATCATTTCCGAATAGATGTTAAAAAGAATGGGAGATAATGGACAGCCTTGCCGGACGCCTTTTTTTATTGGAATTGGGTCTGTCAGGTCGTTGTCATAGCGAAGCCGGGCTGTTTGATTCCAGTAGAGAGTTGTAATAAAGTTGATACCATTGTTTTCAAGCCCAAGTTTTCTCAGTCGGTCAATTAGGCGGTCGTGGTCTACTGAATCGAAGGCTTTCTCGTAGTCAATAAAACATATATACACGTCTTTTTGATGTTCATAGCACCTTTGTAGCAATATTTGTAAACAGAAAATTGCTTCTCTGGTGCCTAGTCCCCTGCAGAATCCGAACTGTGTGTTTCCTAGTGCACTTTCGCACTTACATCTTATCCTTTGCTGAATCACCTTGAGGAAGACTTTTAGCACCTGGCTCATTAGAATGATCAGCCTGAAGTCTTCGCATTTCCGGCTGGTAGCCTTTTTTGGTAGGGCCACAAAGATGGATTGGAGCCATTCGGATGGAATGTCGTTGTTGTTGTTGTAGATTTGATTGAACCATTTCGTTAGTTGTTGGATGTTGCTGTAGTCTAGTTGTTTCAGCAGTTCCACATGAATCTGATCAGGTCCACAGGCCTTGCCTGGCTTTGTTATTCGGATGGCATGTTCCACTTCAGATATTAATATGTGGAGATTGTCTTCCTGTGTTTGTTGTTGCGTTTCTGCCGGTTTTCTGTTGGTGTCGAGTTTGGCTTGTTTGCTTAGTATAGGTTGATTGTTGTCCGTATATAAAAATTATCACTATAAAGTCTATTTATAGATTTTTCAATATTGTATAACAGTCTATATTAACAATCATTTGCACCAGTGTCTTCCAATGCTCTCCTCAGGACAGCCATAGCTGCACGAGTTTGCCAGTTTTGTAACTGAAATTCATTCGGCTTCATCTTCATTTTCCTCCTCCTCCTTGGCAAAATTATCAGTAGCAGACTGGACAATTTCTTCATCTGTTAAAGCTGTAGTAACTTGTAGATCACCTTCTATATGTCCACCCAATCATTAAACTCCTGTTCACCCATATCTTCAGGATTTTAAACGGCATGTCATAGGCATTCAAAATTGATTCTTAAAACTGAAAATGTGATTCTATTAAACGATAAAAGTGTAGTGCATTTTATTTATTTGGATTTGTTCTTCGAAATTTGATTCTATAAAGCCGCTGATTCTAATTACCAGTGATCACTATAACTGGCACTGTGTGTGTGTGTGTGTGTGTGTGTGTGTGTGTGTGTGTGTGTGTGTGTGTGTGTGTGTGTGTGTGTGTGTGTGTGTGTGTGTGTGTGTGTGTTTAAAGTTTATAATGATAGAATTATGGTTTTAGTCTTTTAGCCTACATATGCTAGCTTGATTACCTGATCCGTATACACACTAATACCTATAATGTCTAAATTATGCACTTATAAAAAAAAATACCACTTAATTGAATTAATCGACCAATATATATATATATTTGAATAACGTTTAAAATAGTTGGAAACTGAATCTTTCATAATAAAAATAAAATAAAAAGGTACATCTTAGAGTTTCTGCTTCAATATTTTTACTCTTGTTACCCCTCTCTTCCCTCCCAGTTGGTTTATCATTATGTTTAATTTTGTTTATTTTCACTCTTGTCTTGCCATGCTGCTGGCATTATTTTTAATTCCTATTCTAATTTTCATGGTTATATATATATATATTTAGGTTAGGTTAGGCTGAGTTCTTTGTCAGGGCAGTGATGATCAATGAGTGCTTTGTATTATTATTAAAAAAACTTTCTTATTGTATCATGTTTTAGATTCAAATTATTTAGTAACCTCTAAATTTACTACATTTTATATTATACCAAATTATATTTTGGTATTCAACCTCAAAAATGGATTTCACCTTAGTGCATATTGATCATTACAGAAATAGAGAACCCATTATCACTGTTTTACTTTCAGTTTGGGTGGTTGATCCCAAACGAAGTTACCTAGATTGTGCATGAACAATAATAAGTTTTGTATATTATCCTTTTGTACATTATATTATCCTCTATGTTTTCTATTGATCTATCGAGGTATATATGTTAATATGATTATCTTATTATAATCTTCTCCATAATATTATAAAAATACTATATGTATATATATACAGTGAATTCCAGTTATTTGGGCCTCCGGTTAATCAGCACAGCCGTTTATTTGGGACAAATCTTAAAGAACAGAATCCAATTGAGAAAATAGCCAGTGTTTACTTCGCTTAATTGGGACAGCATGGCGTTTAATCGGGGCATGAGACTGCAGCACTCGAGATTACCCTACGATTGTCTCCAACCATACCACGTGGTTCAGTCGGATTTCTGGAAGTCACAACCATAAAACAATAAAAACAATTAGCAGTCCCCTGTTTATTGGGTGTTTCTGTTAGGGCTTCAATCATATAAAAAAATGAATTTTCAGAATCTGCTCTTTATTCCTATTTTTTACGCTTTGTAACTTGTAACTTGTAACTCTGTTCTCATTTGTGAGTATTATGTTACTTGTGATTTGTGTGTGTGTGCTGTGTTCTTTGTTATTGATTGCTTATCTCTTTTACTGTTTTAAATTTTAACCCCCACCCACAAATGTCAGTGAACAGAAATGTCAACTAGTTAGTATGTACATATCACAGTACATATTAATTAAACTATGCACGTAAGTGTAAATTTATTTTTATTTTGCTAACCTGTTGAAAACATTCTTCTGATTTTCACGTATCATTTAAATTTTTAATTGGTAACGTATAAAGTCTAAATTTTTGCTTTTATAGTTTGTGGATAATATTCCTATTTTTTTTTTTGTTAATTAGAATCACTGTTTAATAGAATTAAACTTTAATTCACAAATGTGATCACAATGACCGGCGCTTATTCATTTTCTGATCGTACAGAAAATCAATCGTAAAGTTGTATTTTTAGCTATTTACGTGAATTCGCATAATTGGGCAAAAATGCACTAGTCCTGATGTGTCCCAAATAACTGGAATCGACTATATATATATATATATATATAAATAATTTAGAATAAGAATTAAAATAATAATAAAAATAATGCCAGCAGCATGGCAAGACAGAAGAGTGAAAATAGTCAAAATTAAACGTAACGATCAAACAAACAAGGAGGGAAGATTGGTGCAACAAGAGCAAAAATATTGCAGCAGAAACTCTCTAAGATAATTTAGAACATCTAAATGTAAAGATAATAAAATAATAATCATTAAATTTCGAATGCCAATTAAATAGAAATTTAATGGCACCCCCTCTGACAGGCACAAGGTCCAAATTTATGTGAAATAACACCAACAGAGACGTAAACCACTACAATAAAATAAACCAAAAATAGACTGACCATTACACCCCATCTCAACAGAGGACCACAAGGCCAATAATGGTCAGGAAATCGCTGAATTTCGATTGTCAGACAAATTGTTGCAAAGTTGAGTCGATCGAAAGATCGGTTCGATCTGGGGATCGGATGGCGGTCCCCAGATCGAACCGCCAATGCAGAGGACTTGAATAGTGGTGGTCCTGATACAGTGAAAATTAAAAATAGAACAGATACAAGCACTCCAATGCAAAGCTACACCACTGACAAAAAGTAACCTTAACCAGATTATATAGACCTTGGCCTTGTGGGCCTCTGTTGAGATGGGGGGGGGGTCGTAATGGTCAGTCTATTTTTGGTTTATTTTTGTTTTATTTTATTGTAGTGGTTTACATCTCTGTTGGTGATATTTCACATAAATTTGGACCTGGTACCCGTCAGAGGTGGCGCCGTTAAATTTTTATTTAATTGGCATTCGAAATTTAATGATTATTATTTTATTATCTTTACATTTAGATGTTCTAAATTATCTTAGAAAGTTTCTGCTGCAATATTTTTACTCTTGTTGCACCTCTCTTCCTTCTCTGTGTTTGATAGTTATGTTTAATTTTGACTATTTTTGCTCTTCTGTCTTGCCATGCTGCTGGCATTTTTTTAATTATTTTTTAATTCTTATTCTAATTTATTTTTATATTTCAAGCATCATGTAGAGGAATATGCTTTTTGCTGCCTCTGATGTTTGCTTTACCTTTTTATTTTATTTATTTATTAATATGTTTTTATTATGAAAGATTCAGTTTTCAACTATTTCAAACATTATTCAAATATATGTATAATTATATATACTGGTTAATTGAATAAATTGTTTGATGTATTACTGGTTAATTGAATAAATTGCTTCGATTTGGTCATTTTATTCTATTTTCTGGTATTTATTTATTATGTTGCCTATATATATATATATATTATTCTTTAGTAATATGATAATTTATGTTGTATTTAACTTTTAATATACTTTTATAGTGGTTTTCCTTAAATTATTTCTAGATTTTTCTGTTGTCCCAGTAGCTGTTTTAGCAATGCCCGGGTACGAACAGAGTACATATTATTATTTTATCTTTCTATTGTGGTTTATTGTGTTTATTTTCTTAATTACGGGTGTTTTCTACTCATAGGTATTATGGT